>NC_085842.1:26652781-26983350 GCF_035594765.1 Anolis carolinensis | reverse complement strand
TCTAATGAGGACAGATTCTGTCTCAGAAAACCAAGGGTGAGGGGAGAGAAATTGTTTCAATGATCATGCATAAAAGGAAGTCCTTTTCCACCATGACCACCCAGAGATTGTTCTCCTAAGCAGGCATTTATGTCACAGAGCCATCTATATATATAAAAGGGTAATGAAATTTCAGCCTAGGACAAAACAACAAAACTACACATTACAGAAACACTAAACTTGGCAGCACAGTCCCTCATCCATGCCTCTACGTTCTGACAACAAAAAGAAAAGAAAAATAAAGTCCTAATTAGAGGGAGAGGAAGAATTGTTTTTATCCAATTGCTGCCAGTTAAAAGGCTAAGCTCCACCCACTTGGTCTCCTAGCAACCCACTCAGTCCAGGGGACAGGCAGAGTTAGGCCTCACTTAGGCCTCTTCCACACTGCCTATCAAATACAGATTATCTGATTTGAACTGGATTATATGGCAGTGTAGACTCAAGGCCCTTCCACACAGCTATATAACCCATTTATAATCTTATATTATCTGCTTTGCACTGAATTATCTTGACTCCACACTGCCATATAATCCACTTCAGTGTGCAGTCGGACACAACTGGACTTAATGTCA
The DNA here is from genome assembly GCF_035594765.1 of Anolis carolinensis. Lineage (NCBI taxonomy): Eukaryota > Metazoa > Chordata > Lepidosauria > Squamata > Anolidae > Anolis > Anolis carolinensis. Next base: position 26,982,739 of record NC_085842.1, on the reverse strand, counting down.
GGAGAAAACCTTTACCCTTTACCTTAACTACCACCAATTCCTCAATACTTTATTTCCCATACCACCAGACTTTGCCACAGCAATGCATGGCCGGGCACAGCTAGTTCTAGTATAATAGTTTGAGTGTTGGACTAGCACTTTGGGAGACAGGAGTTTAAATCCATGCTCAGCCATGGAAACCCACTGGCTGAGATCACATTCTTTCAGCCTTAGAATAAGGCAGTGGCAAGCTTCTCTGAAAAATTCTTGCCAAACAAACACTAGAATATGGACAATATGAGTCAGAGTTAACTTGAAGTACAGAGAGCCATAAGCCCTTCCGAACCGAAGGTAACTTCAAATGGCAGACAGCACTGTATGCATCTAATGGTATGAGTGCATGCTACAATTTAGCCAGTGGTTGTTAAGATTGCATGGAGCTATTGTTTGCTTCAGTGACACTGAGTAAAATACCTCATCTTACTAGGGCAGTGGTTCTCAACCTGTGGGTCCCCAGGTGTTTTGGCCTACAACCCCCAGAAATCCCAGCCAGTTTACCAGCTGATAGGATTTCTGGGAGTTGAAGGTCAAAATATCTGGGAACCCACAGGTTGAGAACCACTGTACTAGGGGGAACTGCCAAAGAATATCAAGTTTGGAAGACTTTATTTCAGAGCAATGGTTCTCAATCTGTGATCCATGGACCACCAATGGTCCCCAAGAACTAAAATATGGTCTGCAGCCATACCGTTACTGCACCATTGCAACGAGAGCTACTGAAACCCTCGTGAAACGAGGCAATGGGAATTTATTTACTTATTTACAGTATTTATACAGGGATATTGGGAGGGGAGAGGCCGACTACCCATGAAAAGCATAACAACAAGCCTCCTGACTGCTGCTTCTCCTCCTACTCCATCCACCTGAGGGGAGCTGTTCCATGTGGCACCTGGAAGCAGGGGCACCTAGGTGTCTTCATTTTTAGGCCTGTTCCTGGGATTATTTAGGGTGCTGATTCAGAAAATTGCATTGGATAGACCACATCAGCTCTAGATTATTAAATATTGTTTTCTGTAGGCAAGCAGATAGCGACTACTGGGTGGCATATGTTCTGTATCAGAAACTAGAGCTGATGTGGTCTATCTGATGCAATTTTCTGAATCAGCACCTCAAATAACTAACCCAAATCTAAAGTTGACCAAAAACCGATTTGTAACCCTTTTGGTATTAATGCTGAGAGCAGTCCCTGGTCAAAGTGGTCCCTGGTCAAAAAAGGTTGGGAACCATGATTTCAGAACAAGGCTTGCTTACCTAAGAAAGCCTCATGAAATGAATGGGGTTGTCATACTTCAACAGACAACTTGAAAGCAAAGACAGCAGGTGGGGGAGAAGGAAAAGAAAGATTTCCATGATGTTATTTTAGGCTTCCATTTCTGACTTATGGCAAAATGGGGTTTTCTAAGGTGAAGAGTGTGTGACTTACTGAAATCCCTGCTCCATCATGGAAACCAACTTGATAGCCCTGGGTGCGTTTACATAACTGAGCAGGGATTCAAATCCTGGTCTTTAATGCTCAAACTATTTCACCATGTTGGCTCTATAGTTCTAACACTCCTTTCCTCTTTCACTGTGATTATCACTTCTTGGTTTTCATTGTGAACTATTCTATGCCATTTTGATCAAAGGAAATCATTTAGTACTAAACAAGAAGCTAGTTGAAGCAGAACGGGAGCTTCATTTGGAGACAGAATCTCCCCAAAAGCATCAGTCCAGGTCACACATACAACTTACCTTGCATTTCACTGTGATCAAGTGGAGGAGTGAACCTCTGACCTGCTGTGGGCAGGAGCTCATGTCCAGCTCCGTCAGCTGTGGCACCAAGAGCAAGTGCAGCACGGCAGAGGTCAGGCGGCCCCTCCTTCTCATTAAGCGGAAGAGCTCCTGGACCTGTGGGCCAACTGGATGGAAAGAAGATAGCCCAAGTGTTAACTAGAGGTTCTACATGTTCTGGAATCAGGTGTAGTCTCAGAGGATGGGAGCCAAGCACCCAACCAGAGTGAGTGAATGCAGCAAAAAAAGAGACGGTCACCAAAACATTCTATTCATTCCTACAATACATCACTTAGGAATTGTGGGAGTTGAAGTCCAAAACACCTGGAGGGCCAAAGTTTGGCCATGCCTGGTGTAGCCTCTACTGACTGCAAGGAGATGCAGGGATGCAGACTGTCAATGGCCATATAGCCAATTGTCTACTTGATGTCTTCAGATCTTGCCCAGATTGCTTCCTATAGAATCCCGGGATTTGTAGTTTAGTGAGGAACTCTTCTGCCAAAAAGGCTAAAATCTTGTAAAACTACAACTTCCAGGATTCCTTATCATTAAGACATGGCAGTTAAAGGAGCATGAACTGCAGTAATTCTACTGTTTATGCAATGTATCCACAACATATATTTCCTGTCATTCATTCATCAGATGTACATACTTCAGAGCCTTACTCTTTGCAAAATATACACAAAATATAATATCCACTCTAGACTTTTAACACCCACACCACCAATTCAGTTGCAATAGTAGAAATCCCCTTTGACTCTTTCCTTCTGCTACTTTTGTTGCCTCTTACCCAATATGCTGAAGGGTCCCACAGTGTCATTTAAATGGTTGCTGTCCAGATTGTCATCTGCGCTATAAACCTTGGCCCAGATGTCTTCCATGTTATCAGCAACATACTCCAAGCACAAACTTTGTAGTGAAGCCACGGTCTTTTTCTTAGGCATGAAGGTCCTGCATGTGAAAAATAAAATAAAATAGGACAACACAGTAGAAGAATAGAACACTCCAATGTCCAGAACCTCAGAATGTATTAGATACTTTGGAGCCCCATATTTTAGAACTGTCTGTCACCTTCCAATATTGTATATTAATTAATCACACAAATGCAAGATGTATTCTGGATCATAAATCAATGTTGTAGAATGCCTCCTAAAGAAACAACATTCTGATCCAAACTAGGGGTGGAATGTATTTAGCCCTCCACATCTAGAAGTTTGACTTTTGCAGATTTTATTATCCACAGTTTTCATTAATGTATTTTCTCTAAGAATCTTGTGTCAGTGTTACTCATAGTGAACTTCCTCCAGAGGTTGACTATACTGAAAAGGCACCGGATCTAGAGTTTCCTAGACAGAACAACTTTCTAGGAGTTGCTAGGCCCGCCCGTGCAATTATATGGTCAGTTTTCAGCTTCTGGGTCTTTATTTGATTTTTTTCACATTGATGAGGCTCCTGTGCCCCTAACCCCAGGAAAAGAGGGATGACTTTATTCCAAAAAGCAACCCCAAACTTCAACTTCTAAGCAAACCCAACCAACCAAATTCATCAGTCCTGCATAACAAAGAGTCAAGCATTGGAGGCCATTGATTAGGATGCATTTTTTTTCCTGGGCAAGATTCTGGAATGTGAAAGTTTTGCAGCCCATGTCCACTTCAGTTTCAAGATTATTTTTAGTCACTCTGACAGTGTGTGTTCTGGAACATTGTGTTCTCCTAACCTCCGTTTCACCAAGGCCTAAATTGGGGGTGCATCTACACCAGGCATGGGCAAACTTTGGCCTTCTGGGTGTTTTGGACTTAAACTCCCATAATTCCTAACACTCTGCCATCTGTTAGGAATTGTGGGAGTTGGAGTCCAAAACACCTGGAGTTTGCCCATGCCTAATTTACACTGTAGAATTAATGAAGTTTGACGCCACTTTAGCTGTCATGGCTCAATGCTATGAAATCATAGATGTTGTAGTTTGATGCAGTGCCATCCCACTTTGGCAGAGAAGGCTAAAGACTTTGTAAAACTATAAAACACAAGATGTCTTAGCTGTTAAAGTGGTGCATAAATAGTGCAGATGTCCCCAGGACTGGTCAGTAAAGTGGCTTCATTCTCTTGTATTTCTTCACCAGTCCATTAAATCTCAAGGTGGACACCATGCCAGGGTGTTAGGTGAACGCGAAGCTGCAAGCAATACTCATCTGGGTTGGAAAATCCAGCCAGAAACCACCAAACCGAGGCCAATTTCTCACATCACAATTATATCAGAATGATTCAGTTTTAACTGCGATGACAACATCCTATGCAAATCCTTGGATCTACAGTTTATGGACAGACATTTAGAAGTAGCTGCCAGAGACCTCGAGTGTAGTAGTTCCCAAAATTTGATCCTCCAGATGCTTTGGACTCCAGCTCCCAGAATTCCTGACTGCTGGCCAAGATAGCTGGGGCTTCTGGGAGTTGAAGTCTGAAGGACTGGCATTTGGGAACCACTGAAAACTCCATGATAGGGTCATCTTAGGTCGGAAATGACTTGAAAGTTCACAACAATAAAAATTAGCCAATCACTTAGGCCCTTTCTACACAGCTATATACAATCCAGATTATTTGCCTTTAATTGGATTACATGGCAATTAAGACACAGATAATCCAGTCCAAAACAAATAATGTGGATTATCTGCTTTGATATTCTGGATTACATGGCAGTGTAAAGTAAAGGTAAAGGTTTCCCCTGACATTACATCTAGTTGTGTCCAACTCTGGGGGTTGGTGCTCATCTCCATTTCTAAACCGAAGAGCCAGTGTTGTCCATAGACACCTCCTAGGTCATGTGGCCAGCATGACTTCATGGAGCGCTGTTACCTTCCTGCAGAAGCGGTACCTATTGATCTACTCACATTTGTATGTTTTCGAACTGCTAGGTCAGCAGAAGCTAGGGCTAATAGCACAAGCTAACTCCTCTCCTCACATTCTGACAACCTTTCAGTCTGCAAGTTCAGCAACTCAGTGGTTTATCCTGCTGGCAGTGTAAAAGGGCCCTAAGATTCTGAAAACTCACCTGTCAAAAGAGAAAAGGAAAGTGTTGCTTTGCTCCTTTTGAGAAGGTGAGAAATTCTTCCCAGCCTTGGTTATGTGATCCTGATTGTTCCGTTTCTGTTTGATCTGAACTGCATCTTACACTCATCTTCACACCTGAGATAATCTACCAAGTGCAAGGTTTCCTTCTAGGATTTTTCTTTGCTGGATCTCCTTGACTTTATGGCCAGCAGAACCTGCTTTTGGAAATCTCTTGAGTTCAATGCCCTCCTGGTCAGGACCTATGAAATAAAACTAGCCCCATGGAGTTAAACAGAGGGAAGGTTTGATGGTGTGGAAATTGTGGAAAGCAACACAAAGCTAACGGGCTTGATCTACACTGTCTTCTATCCCAGGATCTAATCCCAGATTATCTGGCACTGCAGACTCATATAATCCAGTTGTCTGTGAACAGATCCTGGAATAAAGGGCAGTGTAGATCCAGCCAAGATGCAAAGTGTGAGACTTCAGGTGCATCTACACTTTATAATTATTGCAGTTTGGCACCATCTTAACTGGCACAGTTCAATATTATGAAATCCTGGGTAGTTTGCTGAGCCCCAGCACTCTTTTGGCAAAGACGACCTGGTAAAACAACAGCTCCCAACCATAGCATTGAGTCATGGCAGTTAAAGTGGTATCAAACTGCATTACTTCTGCAGTGTAGAAGTATTGTTCTGAGTATTGCTGAGTGGGATCTTACCTAGTATTTTCCTTAAACTTGCAGAAATCAGCTTTCTTGAATTCCAGGATGTACCACAAAAACCACAGGGAGATATTGTTCTGAATCTTCCAGCTCTCATACAGAGTATACTGGGCTGATCTTGAAGGGCTATGTAAGATCCTTTAGCTGCACAAAAGATCTGCTCCTGCTAAGAATGAACACTGTTTGAACTGTTTGGCTGATAAGGATCAACACAGCTGCCTCCACTTCTGCATTGTTCTTGGGAGCGTTTACATTCAATCACTACACCCATCTTTTGTAATTACAGTCTCATCACAGTGTACAAAAAGCAGGTCTTGCTCTCAGGGGAGAGAAAGAAAGTATTTAGCCCCAAATCTTTAAGGTAGAAAATTGCCAATATGCGTTTGAATAGCAGTTACTGTGAACAGAATACTCATGTAAAAATGAAACAGAAACAGAGTTTAATTTTCTTAGGAAACGGAGAGGCATTTCTTTCAAAAATATTTTTTTCAGCTCTGTCCCTCCTAGCTGTATATTGCCTTTTCACAGAATATTTGTCTCTCTTCCCTATATTGGGTTTTTAATTGTCCTGGAGCCAAATCTTGTTTTGTTTTCCTTGGTTGCATCTATGCTGTAGAATTAATGCAGTGGGCCATCTCAACAGCATCCACCCAAACATCCAATTCACCATGGAAAAAAGAACATGAAGGAAAACTGCCATTTCTAGATATCCTAGTCATCCATAAACCAAATCAACAATTGGGCCATGCAGTTTACAGAAAACCTATACACACAGATAGCTACCTAAACAAAAACTCCAACAGCCCAAGTCAAAAAAAGAAGCGCAACTAAAACCCTGGCATAAAGAATCTGCGAACCTCACCCCCTCCAAGGTTAACTGAACCATCTAAACTGGGCTCTACAGGAGCGGCAAGACCAAGAACAAGCCACAAGAGTAAAGGCAAAAATCCACCCACACATCAAGGGAACCACTGGCCGCATAGGGAAGCTGGTAAAGAAACACAAACTACAAATTATCTCCAGATCCACTAAGAAAATCCAACAAATGCTACGTTCAGCAAAGGATAAGAGGGATCCTCTCGCCTCTGCAGGAGTCTACCATATACCATGCAGATGTGGACAAGTCTACAGAGGGACAACAAAACACAGCGCCCTAACATGAATCAAGGAACATGAAAGGCACTGCAGACTAGTCTAACCAGAGAAGTCAGCCATAAGCAGAGCACTTAATGAACCAACCTAGACGCAATATATTATTTGAGAACACGGAAATGCTGGACCACTCTAACAACTACCCTGTTTCCCCGAAAATAAGACATCCCCAAAAAATAAGACCTAGCAGTGGTTTTGCTGAATTGCTAAATATAAGTCCTCCCCCGAAAGTAAGACCTAGCAAAGTTTTTGTTTGGAAGCATGCCCGGCGCCCACCAAACAAAACACCAGAGCATGCAGGATTGGTAAATGCACATACAAATTGTACATGGAAATAATGGTAATAACAAGAAATTCTTGACAGGAGTCACAGTTTGTCTGGTTTGGTTATGTTGTTTTGTGATGAAAACTACTGTACAGTATATAATGTTTATTTTTTTGTTCAACAATAAATGTGAATTCTTCTTCATGGAAAAATAAGACATCCCCTGAAAATAAGACCTAGCACATCTTTGGGAGCAAAAAATAATATAAGACAGTGTCTTATTTTCGGGGAAACACGGTATCACATCAGACTACACAGAGAAGCCATTGAAATCCACAGGCATGTGGACAAATTCAACAGAAAGGAGGAAACTATGAAAAAAAAACTGGCTACCAGTATTAAAAACAACTCTAAAATCAGGACAGTAAATAAAAAATAACACTCAGAAGACAGGGGAATTCCAGACAGAAAACAATCAGGGCCAGCTAACACCTCCCAACAAAGGATCCCCCAGGCAGGAAGCAGCCAGGCTTTGAAGCTGCAAGACTAATCAAGGTGGCTAATTGCAACATTCACACTTGCCTCAAACAGACAAGAGTCCTTTCTCCCATCCTGGATATTCCACAGATATATAAACCCCACTTGCCTAATTTCCAACAGAACTCACAACCTCTGAGGATGCCTGCCATAGATGTAGGAGAAACGTCAGGAGAGAATGCTTCTGGAACATGGCCACTCATGAAAGCCTTTGAATAACACATTAATGCAGTTCAATTGTACTTTTAACTGCATGGTGTTTTGTTATGGGATCCTGGGATTGGTAGTTTGTTGGAATCTCAGCACTCTTTGGCAGAGAAGGCTAAAGACCTTGTAAAACTACAGCTTCTGAGATTCCATAGCATGGCAGATAAAGTGGTTTCATATCACATTCATTTTAGAGTTTAGATGCACTTATGGTTTTAGTGGCCTCAATAATTATTTAACAGCTTGCCCAAAGCCATAAAAACCGCATTTGGGGTTTCTTCTTCCATCAAGAATACAGGTAAAAATCCTGGAGTAAAATTATTTCAGAAGTCCAGACAATTGCAGTGCGGCAGACCTTGTTGTTCCAAGTGGTTTTGTCTTTGCCTTCCTGTGAAGTTGGGAGAGTTCTAACTTTCTATATCTCAAATAATGTCCTTGTTATCTATTTGTTCTTTCATCAATATGGTTTTATTCTCCAACAACTATGATAGTTTGTTGCAGCAAGATTAAAGAGTTCTGTAGCAACTTTAACACTGATATGTTATTGTTATAACATGAGCTTTTTGTGAATTATAGCTCACTTCCTCAGATGCTTAAAACATGTTACTCAGAATTTCTGGCATTTACGACTGATCTTGTGAAAGCCTCTTATAACGCCGAGGCAACAGGAATGTCAGGAGGTGAGAGGCTGACGACCAACGAAACATTACTACTACCCAATCATCTCTATAATGTGATTTTTTTTGTGGGTGATCAATTGGCAACTACTGCATAGCATATGTTCTGTACCAGAAACTAGAGCTGATGTGGTCTATCCAATGCAATTTTCTGAATCAGCACCCCAAATAACCAAAGCTGAATCTAAATTTGACCAAAAACTGATTCGTAACCATTTTGATACTAATATTGGAGAGTGGTCCCTGTTCAAAGTGGCCTCTAGTTAAAAAAAAAAGTTGGGAACCACTGCTTTAAGCCATGCCAACCTTCCCTGCCCTTGTGCATTCAACAAAACCCACTGACAAAAATTTCTAGATACGAGAGGTTGAGCATCCCTTGTTTGGAATTCCAATACCTGAAATATTCTCAAATCATCGACATGGAGGACTGAGGCAAATACATCTTTGCTATCTTTGTCTGTGCCCCTGTTTAGAAGTTTTCAACTCACTTTATATCCCTATGATAATTAGATTTTGAAAATTTTGGGTCTATGTGGAAACAAGGATTGATTAGAAAGGTTCAACGGAGACACTTTTTTCCATAACTCTTTCAGAAGTAAATCTTCCAATAAGATGATTTACTCTTCCTAACCCAAACCCTAACCCTATTGTCTCAGTATTGTCCTAAGTATAAATCATATGTAAGTTGGATGTCTGTAACTTGGGGACTGCCTATATTCCAAACCTCTACTAGTCCCAAGCATTTTGGATAAGGGATACTTCAAGCTGCATCACTCTTGAATGTCAGTTACTTGAGAGCAACTGGTGAACAGGGAAATTGTCCAACATTAAAAAATGTGGCATAGACACTGAGAACTGGGAAGCTCTGGCCCTTGATCTCTCTAACTAGAGGTCAACTGTGACCAGCAGTACTGTGGAATTTGAAGAGGCACAAATGGAGGGCAAAAGGGAGAAACATGCCAAGATGAAGGCATGTCAAGCCAACCCTGACCGAAACCACTTTCCATTTGGAAACTGATGTCCTCACTATGGAAGAACATGTGGGTCAAGAATAGGTCTCTTCAGCCACCTACGTACCCACCACCAAGACACTACACTTGGAGGACCATCATCCTCAGGCTACGCGGGATTGTCTAAGTAAGTAAATAAATAAGTGTCTATGGGAAGTTCATGAGCAAGGCATGAGCTCAAATAATTTAGTACTTCATGAAAGAAGATGGTTGACCAAAGCAACATCAACATGATTTTATTCCTGTTTTAAAGCCAGGGGGAGGAGATAATAAGAATGTAGGTGAGAGTAGCAAACAAACCCATTTTGATCCTCCACATGTTGTTTCGGTCCCTCTGGAACACTCAATTCTTCCTGTGTTTTGAACACAATATAATTCAGAGACAAAAAATTGAATAGTATAAAACAAGCTTTATTAAAAAAAATAAACATCCTGTCCTGGCCCTATGAGCAATGGAGCTGCCATTCCGAGCAAGTGGAGAGGGTTGGGGTTTTTTTCATTCCCTTGTAATAACTACTTCCAAGTTCTCTTTCCTGACTCTTTGGAGGAGCTCATTATAGTCCACCCGGCTTATATGGAAACATTTTTCCAAGGAGATGAGACTCAGCTGATTCTCAGAGAAAACCAGCAAGTTGATGGTGTGAATTGATATCCGGGCCCGAACCAGTTCAAGCTCCCGAAGACTTTGCAAGGCAGTACTAGGCGGTGTTAGTGCTTTCTGAAATGCCTCATCCAGAGAGAAAGGCAGGCAGAATAGATGCAAGATCTCCAGGCATGGAGAATATTTGAACACTGATTCAATGATATTTCCCAAAACCACTTTATACAGAGAAGGCAGTGGATTACCTAAATCATTGTACACCAGGCAAATGCTTACAAGCTCAGGGAACTGGAGAGGAGGAAAGCACAAGTTCCTTGCTCTGGCTTCATTCTGTTGCTGACTCTGACGATCATTTCTCTCTGGAGAGGGGAGGAATAACATACATTTCAAGAGATTTGGGCAATGGCTCAGCAAGGTGTGGAGGGTCAGCTCATCTTTAAAGATAAATCCATCCACTGCAAGATATTTAAATTGAGGCCCAATGTTAGCTGTCACAGGTAAGAGCTCCTTCAAGTCCATCCTTTCATCGGAACAAAAAGTGACATGGGTAAGATTGTGCCATGGCAAGACGTGTGGATCCAAGTCCCAGCTGTCTCTAAGAATCATGGTGATTTCCAAGAGGTGAGGGCACACAGCACCGATCTTAGGCAACAAGGAAAACAGCATCCAATCAATTTTCCTGAGGGCAAGTGTGAATCTGCCACTTTCCTCATTTGGGTGAGTAGATGTCCTGTACCGTGCCACTTCCTCCAGGGATGGAAACCCAGCAGGCATCTGGGCACCATGAAATTCCTGGTCATAGATCAGACATACAGCTTTTGGAACAAAATTATGAAAAAAATATTTCAGCTTGGGCAATGCTAGAAGCACAAAGACCAGAACCGAAAGCAAGCTCTGCAAGTCAGTGGTGGGCGTCAGTCCTTCAGCTCTGAGCCTCTGCAATGACTGGCAACAGTACGATCTTGCAACAGGGTCATAGACCAAGTGAAGGAGGGAATCTGCAGATAGTTTCTTACAGCTGATGATGTCCAGTTCATTAATTTCAGGACAGAAAGAGCGAATAGCGGAAAGTACTTGTGTGTTGCACTGGGTGGATGAAAGGTGTAGTTTGGTGAGGCATGGCAGAGCTTTCACAAGCTCAACCAAAGTATCCGCAGGGATCTGGTCGCAGTGACAAAGAGTCAGCGAGGAAAGATTCTATTTCCAAAACAAAAAGAGCATGAAGTTAGAAAAAACAGATTCATTTGGGTGTCAACACTGGTTATCTCTCAATGTATGCTCTCCCCAACACAACCTCTCAGGCCAAGAGAAGGAACATCCTTTCCTTTTCTCCTATTCCCTCTCGCCCTTCCGCCCTTTCTTCTTCCTGCCTTTTCATTTTTGCATCTCTATTCTCTTTTACTCTCTCTGCCTTTTCTTTCTCCCTGTCCTTCTTGCACCTTTTCCCGTTCTCTTTCCTCTTCCAGTAAATCCTTTTTTTGTCTCAGAGTCTTGAAAATTGATGGGCACATTAGATTTGATGGTGCATTATTTGAGTAAATACGGTATCTTTAAAAGGTATCTTAAGGAACTAGTAATGCCTCCATTTGGCCATAGGAAAGAGCTCCTCTCTTGAAAGGTTTTCCAAAGTCTGGTCTTCTAGATGTTTTGGTCTTCAGCTCAAAGAATTCCTGGTCATTGGCCAATGCATCCTAGACTCCTGGGTGTTAAAGTCCAAAGCACCTGAAGGACTAGAAATAGGAAACCACAGGTCTAGTGTAATATCCTCTTGGTTACCACAAGCAGGAGGCTGTTACAGGAGAATCGTGGCCTAGGATGAACTAGGCCATCCTTCTCACAGATTTTCTGAGACATTAACTTAGAGAACTACCACTCTCAGAGCCCTCCTAACTCCAATCCTGGAGGCAATATGTGCACAAGAGATTTTTCTCTCCAGTTCATCCCATACCACTTACGTACCTTGCAGCGTACTGTGATGGTGTGAGCAAGAGTGTTGTCAACATAAGATGAGCAATAATTCAAATTCAGTGACTTTAGTTGTGGCAAAAGGAGATTGTGAAGTATAAATGGGGTCAGAAGTCTTCTCTCTCGCATGATCTCAAGCAGTTCCTGGAGAAGGGAGCCGGCTGGGGTGAAGAAGGGGAAAACCTTACTCAGATATTATGTTGCCCAGAAGGAGGGAGTCAAAAGATAGCATAGGGACTAGTAGTGCCACACAGGTTACACTATACCACGTATGGGTAAACTTTTTTGCCTTGGGGCCGCATTATGGGTCCAACTGAGATGGATGGTCCAGGAGGGAGCGGAGTTGTGTACGCACTGGATGGGGCAGGCTTGGGAGGGGTAGGGCTCGGGAGAGGGCAGGGCAGGGCAGGGTCATCCTCAGGTTGTCCTCCCAGCATAAGGACGGGGCTGCTTGCCCCATCCTTATACCGAGAGAAAGGCAGGACTTGCGGCTACTGCCCTGATCCTCCTCCCCTGATCCTTGGGCTGTACTCTTGGCATTATGCCAAGAGGAGGATGACACAGGTGGTGGCTGAGAGGGCTCTGGAGGGCTCTCAGCCCCCACATGCCTTCCTTCAGTTCGCACCATCCTTATTCCAGGAGGAGTGCAAGACATACGGCGGCTGACAGCACTCCAGAGGGCTCTCAGCTGCTGTGTGCCTTCCTTCTCCATCTTTTTTTTTGTTGTTGTAAGGACGCAGCAGCCACCATGTCTTATGCCAAAAGGACAGGGAAAAGGAGGAGGGCCTGAGGTAAGCACCCAGAGAGCCATATCTGGCCTCTGGACCTTAGTTTGCTCGTGCCTACACTATATCCTCTCATACCAAAAGGACCTCTACCTGCAGTTTCATTCTCCCTAATCATTTTCTAGGTCCCTCTTATGGTATCCTTCCAACAGGCAGTACAATGGAGTTTTTCCAGAGGACCTTGCAAATTCCTAGACAGGATACCTCTCTAGGGATTTTCAAGATCCTCCAGGGTCTCTCACATTTCAATTGGGGTTGTTGTTGTTGCTGTGTTTATAAATATGTATAGGTCTGTGATTTTACATTTCGATTTGATAAAATGAGGGTAAGTCTGGATCATCCATGAGGTTACCATTTGGAAAACGAACACAGAGGAGAAAGCGGTTTTCTCAAAGGCAATTTATTGGTGCAAAGTAGCCTGGAAGACACTGGCCCTATCTACACTGCCATATAATCCAGTTTCTGAATCCAGATTATCTGGTTTGAAATGAATTATATGAGTCTGGCAGTATAGATCCTGACATTTCTTTCTTACTGACCAATACTAGTTTGGGGAAAAGAAAATTCTGCTTGGTACAAACCAGCTAAAGAAAAAAAGAATTTTCATTGCATTATATTACATATTCACACCTACTTCTATGTTTAATGTAGTGATTAACCAATAATGTAATGCTATTTATCATAGTCAATCAACAGAGTTTTTATATAAATACTAGACATGTGTGATCGTTAAAAAATGTTTCAAAGTCATTACAAAACTGGCAGGCACTGGCATTTCATTTCTAAAGTGTTTCTAAAGCAGTGGTTCTCAACCTGTGGGCCACGGCCCAGCATTGGGCTGTGAGAACAAAAATCTGGTCCGCAACCCTCCTTCCTCTTTATCTATTTATTTTATTTTGTTATTTTTATTTCTGCTCCTTTCTGCAGAGTTGACCATTGCATTGGATAGCCCACATCAGTTTTGAATATAGTTTTCTGTGGGCAAGCAGATGACAACTACTGGATGGCATATGTTCTGTATCAGAAAGTAGAGCTGATGTGGTCTATCCAATGCAATTTTCTGAATTAGCACCCCAAATAACCAAACCAAGTCTAAAGTTGACCAAAAACTAATTCCTTTGGTACTAATGGCGGAGGACTGGTCACTGGTCAAAATGGGCCCTGGTCAAAAAAAGTTGGGAACTACTGTTCTAAAGTATTATAGGTGAAATTTTTGTTACTATAATGGGAGTAACGAAATTTCATTACTTTTTCGTTATAGTAATTACGCAAGGGGGGAAGCATCAGGGGCTCCTATCTCCCTCATTGTTACAGCTATTGGGGTGAAACTTGCTACAATGGTAGAGCACATTTACTGTTCTTGGCCCACCAAATTTCAGAGCATTTCACTTATTCATGGAATTTTGGAAAATTGTCATTTTTTTGTAAACTATTATAAAAAAAAACTACAAGAGCAATCTCTTTGAATTTTCTGTACAATGACATAATATAACAGGGGATCATGCCCCCAAACTTCTGAAACATGAATACATCTTCTGATTTTATGGAATTTTTTTAAAGTTTTGCTAAAAATCTTTTTTAAGCCACAACATTTCATTGAATGTATCCCATATTCAGGACCAGCCCGAGGAAATTTAAAGGGGTACGCAAATATTTTTTTGCGCCCCCTCCCCTGCGCCACAGGAGGCGTGGCCAGGACTGGCCCCGCCTCCCGTGTCCTAACCCCACCTCCCATGCTGGGTGGCCACGCCGCCCATGGCACGGGCGGCGTGGGAGGCGGGGCCAGGGTGCGCGGCGCGGGAGGCGGGGCCAGACGTGTCCTAACCCCACCTCCCATGCTGGGTGGCCACGCCGCCCATGGCACGGGCGGCGTGGGAGGCGGGGCCAGGGTGCGCGGCGCGGGAGGCGGGGCCAGACGTGGGCGCGCCCTGGCGCCTCCCACGGGGCACGCCCTGGCGCAGCCAAACTGCGGCAGGAGTTCTTCCGCGTCACACGGCCCCGCCTCCGCCAGGTGTGGCCCTGCCTCCCAGGGGCTCAATAGCGCCCCTGGGAAGGTGGCGCCCAACGCGGGGGCGTGGCCAGCGTGCCGTGTTGGGCTGGGCCTACCCATATTAACCAATAAAAACCAATATTAAGCAATTCTACATATTGGTGCTATAATATTAAACTCAAAATAATATCAATTAGTTGGTGTTGCCCTTTTGTGCAAGTGACTAATGAAGCAGCCAGCAATAACTCAAATGGCTAAAGTTAGCCCACTAGCCAGCCAACAGTGATCTCCTCCTTCTCTTCTCCTGACTTCAACTGTCAGAAGGGCTTGGTTGCTCTGTGAATTCTTTACTTCATCGCAGAGATCCAAAGGAACCAACATTTAAGAAATGAAGCCCACTTAAGTTTTGATTCTTTAATTTGTAATTAATAATATGTGCATCGGATATCTCATCGTGAGTACTAAACTAATGAATTAGTTCTGATTTACAATGAGATATTATTTTTTTGCACAAGCCTTGTGAAGAGAACTGTGGCAGGGAAGAATCCTTTTCTATCCCACCGCTGCCACCAATTGAGGAGAGCCCAATTTGTGGTACTCAACTCAGGCAGGGGAAATCTTTGTCTAAATCCCACTGCTGCCTCCAATTCAGGAGATGTGCGCGCATGTGAGAGGGAGGGATGGAGGATGTGTGAATGTATGACAGGGATGATTTAGTGGATAAGGAAGGATAATGGAACTGATTGGGTTTAAATGAGTAAAGATGGTAACTTATATAGAAAAGTACGGTAACTTATATAGATAGGTACGGTAACTGCCACCAACGTGAGGTAACAGGCTTACAGAGAGGCAAGGAGACTTATCTTTATGAACAATAACAAAATTCAAGTTTATTTTTGGTACATAAGCGTATGGTTCCAATACATAACGTTTCAGGATCTTAAGTTACAATGTAGTCTTTCTTGAATGGATATTTCTTAAATAACTTCTCTTCAAAACAGTATACTAAACTCCCCCGGTCAACTTATATTCCCAGCCTTTCCCCTGAGTGACCATAAGCTGCCGTCCTTAGCTGATTTCCACAGCTCCTAATCTTTTCAAAACCTAACCGCAACTGTCCTTTTTAAACCCTCACAGCAACTGAACTTTTAAAAGGGAATATGCTCCAACTGTCATCTTAGCCACGCCCCTTTTCTCCCAAGGGAAGCTGTGTTACCATGGCAACCTACCAAATGCTGCTTCCAGCTAGTTTCCATGTTAGGCTTTTCCTTGCTAATATATAACTCCCTTTTCCCTTAACAAACAAATAAATAAAATCATATCAATAGTCTCTGTTTAACACATAACTTCTCTACGCCTTGTAAATACACAAGGTGAAAAATTCTTGTCACTGTGCTTTAGAATAAAAATGCCAGTTCAGAAACCTTTTTTCAAGGGTTTTTTTCTCCATTATGCATAATGCTAAGAATTAAAGACAGAATGCTTTCCCATATTTGTAAGTGTGTTTTGTATTCAAAAATTATCTGTAACATTATTGTTATTATTATTATTATTATTGTTTATTATGTTTATTTATATTATACTTTTTTATGAAATAATGTCTAATGGTTTACAGTAAAACCAATGCAATACATTTTAAAACATAAAAATATACAAACATTAACCATATTATCCATGGTTTCCTGCTTCCGCAGTAAGATCAGGAACTTAATCTCCCTGGAAATAGCAATCATATTTTATATGGTACATTTGTAATTCCTAGTATCCAAGATACATTTATAACTCTCTCTTCCTGTTGGGAGCTCAAGGTGGCAGATATAGCTTTCCCCAACCACTACCTCAGAGTAAGAATTGTTTGAGGCTGCAGACAATGCAGTAACTGTTGCCCGTTTTTGGGCAAAGGATATTTAGATGCTTGTGTGCCTTCTATTTTTATCAGTTTTATTCTAATTTATGCAATGCTTTTGATACAAAATACACTGAAGAATTAATGCTGTTCAATGCCACTTTAAATGCCATGCCACAATGCTTTGGAATCCTGGAATTTGTAATTTGTGAACACCAGCACTCTTTAGCAGGGAAAACTAATCATCTTGTAAAACTACAACTCTCATGATTTTGGCCACTTCTGTCATATTATCAAAACAGATAACACACATTATCTGCTTCGACCTGGATCATAATGAGTTTGCACTGCTATATAATAGAGTTCAAAGCAGATAATCTGGATTTCATATGGCAGTGTACGTAGAGGGCGTTGGCATAGCATTGAGCCTTGGGAGTTGTCAAATTGCATTAATTTTGTAGAGTAGATGAACTCCAAGGATTATACTTGGTTAACCAGGATGCTAAAATAGGGCCCAAGGTTCTATGGAATGGATGATGTTTTGGCTAAGACTACTAATTTTGATATGTCAAGACAATGAAAAGAACCTTTGCAGAAGCTGCTCAGTGACTGGTACAACACCCCCCTAAGGAAAATACAATCTATTCGCTGTCTTTTTTTCCTACATACAAAGATCCTGTTCCAAGAAAAGCCAATCACAAAAACGTGGTTGGGAGTAAAACAAAGGGGGGAAACAGAGAGCACAATTATGGTGTGACTTCTCACCCAGCATGCTGAAGGGTCCTGTGATAGTGTCATGGTCGCGATTCCTGGGATCAAGTAACTTCATCAAGTAAACCTTAACCCATAGCCTTTTCATATTTGTAACCACATTCTCCAGGCATAGTTTCTCCAACAAGGGAATGACTTTCCTTTTGGGCATGGGTTTTCTGGAATCACAAAGAAGAAATAATTCAGAGAGAGTTGCTGGAAACACTTTTCCTTGCATTTGCCACCGACAGCAGAGAAGAGTTTGACCAAGGCCCTTGAAACCTGACTAGTGGCTTCTTCCAGAGGAATGTATCAGGAGTTATTCCTTGGAGCATCAGGTAAATGCAAGCAAGAAGACATGGTTTGGCTCTCAGTTGAAAAGACAGAGAAGCCAGGTTGAGAAAATGACACGGGTATCTCTAGAGCCATCTCAAGGAATCAATTTGGCTCTCCCTTTGGGCCCCTTCTACATTGCCATATAGGATCCAGATTATCTGTTTTGAAATTGATTATATGGCAGTGTAGACTCATAATCCAGTTCAAAATAGATAATGTGGATTATTTGATATGATAACCTGGATTATATGGCATTGTAGAAAGGGTGTTTGTTAAGGGCAGACAGATTTTCTAGGAATATCTGTCAAACGTATCAGGGTTTGGAGAAGAGTAGGAAAGTGGATGGAAGCCACGCTGATAGAGGGGAAGAAATTGTAAGCCTTCTCCATCAATGTAGGAAAATTAAGAACAATGGTTTTGGGCTACAACTCCCAGATGTCCCAACAAGACTATTGGTAGTTGAGGTCCAAGGGTGCCTCTAGTCCAGAGGTTCTCAACCTCTGGTTCCCCAGATGCTTTGGCCTTCAACTGCCAGAAATCATAACAGCTGGTAAACTGGCTGGGATTTCTGGGAGTTGTAAGCCAAAACATCTGTGGAACCACAGGTTGACAATCATTGCGCTACACTGTCCAATTAATGTACTTTGATATGACTTTAAGTGCCATGGCTCACTGCTATGGAATCATAGAATTGTGGTCTTACAAAATTTTTAGCTTCTCTGTTAAAGAATAGTGGTGTTTCACCAAACTCCAAGTCAAAAGATGCCACAACATTGAGCCATGGCAGTCAAAGTGGTGTCACAGTACATTACTTCAACAGATAATGCACCCAAAAATATCTGGAGGACCATAGATTGGTGCTTTAGCCTGCCCAGATTTCCAGCCGTTCCCTGCTTGGTGCAAATCCTCTTGAAATCTGCACTCCACAGGACAAGCTCTCGTCCTCCCATAGATAAATAAAACACACAAGCAAGTTTTTGTATATAATACTAACCTCTGCAAGACTATAACTAAATGACTATTGAAAATAATAACACCAACAACAAAGAACACACCCATACATGTTTCTGCTTTTGACAACACTCTGCTAATTCTTGAATCACTGTTATGGAAAGGTAATGAATAGGTCCCAAACATTCTTAAAGTTTCTCCTTTATCAGCAAAGTCCATTTTTCCATCCCAGCTAATTCTACAAGTTTCTATTTAAGCCAGATGTTGTTGGTAACATTGAGCAACCTTGTTTATCAAAGTGAGAAATGGCAAAGCTGAAGGACAACATCTGAACTTTTCCCTATGATTCAGATATATCTGCATGACCACTTTATTAGAGTTTGCCCCAAAGTGTGCATGAGGTGTGTGCCTCTTCTCTTCTATAAGTACTAAACACTATCCTGGATCATCTCATTCACAGTGGATGCTTAGATTCCTCTTCAACATAATTTTATTCTGTGATATAGGCTTATCAGAGTGAAAACTGGATAGGGAACCTGTGTCTTTAGGTTGTGAAGAAGAGAGAATATTAGCAAGGGTATTTGCCAGGCAGACCACACCTGTTGACATTTCCTTTCCAATTTAACTATTAAAGGGACAGGAGCTTTCTCCACTTTTCATAGACTCAGAGATGGAAGAGACTCCAAGGGAGAGCCAGTCCAACCCCCGCCAGTGCCATGCAGGAGTACACATTCAAAGCACTCCCAGACTCTTTCTTGCAAACCTCCAGAGCAGGCGATTCCACCATATTCAGCATATTCCACTATCAAAAAGCTCTTACTTTCAAGGATACTTTTCCTAATGTCAAGGTGGGATCTCTTTTCCTGTAGTTGAAAGCCATAGGTTTTGGAGGAGCAGAAAACAAGCTCGCTCCCTCCTCAATATGGTATCCTTTCAAAGATTTTAACATGGCTATCATGTCATCACTTAACCTTCTCCAGGCTAAATATGTTTAGCTCCCCAAGGCACTTCTCATAGGCTTTGACTTCTAGACCATGTGGGTTGCCCTTGTCTAGACAAGCCCCGTTTACCCATATTTTTTAAATCTAGTACCTCTAATCATCATTTAATGTCAGCTACCAGCTTCCTTTCTGGTCTCGTGGGAATATTAAAAGAGACTTCAAAGGTCAACTGGGTTCTGACATTCAGAAGATACAACCAATACCTTCCTGACAGATGGCCATCCAGCCCCCTGTTTAAACACCTTCCGAGAAGGTCTCAGGAGAGATAGGTGAATGTGGGAAGCAATGCTGCCATTAGGAAACCTGAGAACTCCAATAAACAATATTTGTGCAGCGCCTAACTTAACAAACCAATACAGCTTCCCCAGAAATAAACCAACCCAAGCCTGCCCCGTTTGGTCATTCCTCTGGGGGAGTCTGCCTTGCTCCAAGGTGAGAAGAGCAGGCAAACTCTCCAGGGTACTCACTTGGGGGTATCTCCTCTCAGCACTTTCTATAGGGTGAGGGCTCCAGCTGGCCTCTCAAATACCTGCACAGTATGGCCGGGAGCCTCCAAAATGGGATGAAGCAGCCTTCCTGTCCTCCCTCACCTCCTCTATTTATGGGGAGGGCCTGACGCTTGGAGACAGCTGGGAAGAGATGCTCTAGCCAGGGAGGAAGTTGCTGGGAGGGAACTTCTCCTTCTGGGGTTTCAGGTGAAAGCAGGTGGTTTTTTTAAAAATGAGATTTATCCTCCATTTCTTTCTTACTTATGGTGACAACTAACACCCTTAAGGATTTTCCTGTTTAAAGGTGGTTACTTTTGATTTGTTCTGTGTTGTGTTGTTAGTTGTGTTGTAGTTGTGTTGGAGCCCCCGGTGGCATAGTGGGTTAAAGCCTTTTGGCATGAAGGTTGGGTTGCTGACCTGAAGGCTGCCAGGTTCAAATCCAACCTGGGGAGAGCGCGGATGAGCTCCCTCTATCAGCTCCAGCTCCATATGGGGACATGAGAGAAGCCTCCCAAAAGGATGGTAAAAACATCAAACATCCGGGCATCCCCTGGGCAACGTCCTTGCAGACCGTCAATTCTCTCACACCAGAAGTGACTTGCAGTTTCTCACCTGACATGAAAAAAAGTTGTGTTGTAGAGACCAAAATAATGAAAAATAGGGAAGGGGATTCACATACAGGTGTGCAGTGGGCTCTTTAATTCTTAGGCTTGAATGGAGACAGGAACAGACCTATTTAATTAAAAGAGGATATAGAAATATCTCCAAGCCATGATGCCAGCATAGTGATAGATGCCATCTTCTCAGTACCATTCATGTTAGAGTTCAGAAGAACAGGACAACATCCTCTCAGAAGAGCAAGCCATTAGGACAGTGTTTCTCAAACTGTGCTTTTCCGGGTGTTTTGGACTTCAGATCCCAGAAATCCCAGCCAGCTTACCAGCTGTTAGGAATTGTGGGAGCTGATGTCCAAAACATCTGGAGGAGCAGGGTTTGAGAAACACTGTATTAGATGATTTGCCACTCTGTGAAATGTAATAGTGGAGCAGATGGAATATTTGTTTGGTCCAAATATTTTAGGCTGCTATGCAGAGAAGGGAAGAAGAAAGAAGTTAACAAGCGTAGCATATAAGCGTACCATTATTGATCTCTGGACACGAACACACTTTCTTGACCTGTAGTCAATGTGGACCCCATTAAGCACACAACCTTTGTGCACTCCTGTCTCAATACACTTCAGAAACAACACATGCATTATGTAAACTCAACTTTATTAAAATATGAAACTAGAAACACTATTTTGCTCACACCAGAAGTGGACCTGCCATTGCAGGCTGGAGGGGAGGTTTTTTTGTTTTGTTCTGAGGACATAAATACCTCCATGTAATCTGTCTAAGCACATGTTCAACTTGAAAGATTTCAAATGATTCTTTGAGGACAACAGGAAACTACTACAATTTCAAACAAAGAATAGGTTCCAAAACTGCAGTAGGGCAGTTCCAAGAGATGTTACATCTTCTGAAAAGCTTCATCTAGGAAGAACATTTAAAAACAAACTTAAGGTTTCTAGGTATTGGGAACTGGGATATGAATATAAGAGAAGACCTGGATTTTCATTCCCACACAACATTCAGATCAAGGTTTTCCTTGACTACTTTCTGGAGGACCTTCTCCAAATCTGTCTCAGATTTTTGAGCAGGTGATTATCTTGAGAAAATTCAATTCATCCTTGGAGGACAGCAGAAGGTCAATAGTGTCCATGGATATGTCATCTTGTACCAAGGAAAGCTTTTGGAGTTGTATGAGAGAACCATCAGACCAGATCCAAGCTTTGCAGGGAAAGAATTCTCCACATTGTCCTGCATCAGGTAAAAGCTAGAAAGATGAGGGAATATGAGGGGAGAAGGCTGAAGTTGAAGGCATCAGTGTTTTTGAGCTGGATATGACCACCTTGCACTGGGGAAAAAATTGTAACTCTCAGATTCTGGCAGTCATTCAGTAGGATGTGAAAAGACAGCTAATCATCCAAGGAGAATGCCAAGAATATGAAGCTGGCCCCCAAGGTTTCTTTTCACAGGCCAAAATTCTTTCAAGTCTTTCCTTTGCCTGCAGTTGATAGTGAGATGAACAAGAGAGCCCCATGACATGAAACTTTGACCCAAATCAGGACTGTCTTATAGGAACAATTATACTTCTGGGTTGTTGTGTGTTTTCTGGGCTGTATGGCCATGTTCTAGAAGGATTCTCTCCTGATGTTTTACCACATCTATGGCAGGCATCCTAAGATGTTGTAAGGTACATGTGCCTCACAACCTTTGAGGATGCCTGCCATAAATGTGGAAGAAACATCAGGAGAGAATACTTCTAGAACATGGCCATACAGCCTGGAAAACTCACAATAACCCTCCGATTCCAGCCATGAAAGCCTTTGACAATGATACTTCTTCCAAGTGGGAGCACACAGCATAAGCCATTGGCCAGGAATACTCATCCAGTACATAAGATTTCCTTGAGCGCCAGTGGGAGTCCAGAAGCACCCACATCAAAACAGTCAGACACCCTAAATCTTGCTGGCTCTGCCAGAGAAGGAAACCCAGGGAATATGTGGACACTGCTCAAGTGCTGGTAGTAGATCAGACGCACAGCATCTAACACTGAATCCTGAATCAGGTACTTCAGGCTGGGCAATGCAAACAGCACAAAGACCAAGACCCAAACCAACTCATGTTCATTAGTGGTGGACTTTAGGGTACAAAGCTGAAGGGTTTGCAATTCTTGGCAACAGAGAGCACCAGTGGCAGGATCACAGACGAGGGGAAGCAGTGATTTCTGGGTCACCTCCTCACACACAGAGATGTCAAGCTCACGAAACCCTAAACAGCAGGAGCCCACAGCTGATAATACTGTGTCTTTGAGAGATCTAGTTTTGTGAGATGTTGCAAACTTTTAAACTAGAGCATCTGCAGGAATCTGGATACAGCCACTGTCTGTGGGACCAAGCCTTTGGGGCAGTGCAATGGGGCAATGATACGAAACCTACTCTGCTGACTGGAGCCTGCATGGTGTCCTGAGTTGGTTTAAACAGCTGATTTTTAAAGTAGATATAACTGATTTATTGTTTAATGTTTTTAATGTTTTAGTGTTTGTGTATATTTATCATTCTTTTATGTCCCGGCATGAATTGCCCTGAGTCTCCTTTGGGGTGAGAAGGGCAGAATATAATATAAAATAAATAATAAATAAACCCATTTGGGTCCTCCAAATGTTGTTCGAGTCCCTCTGGAACACCCAATTCTTCCTGTGTTTTTATCACAATATAATTCAGAGACAAAAATTTGAGTAGTATAAAAAAAGCTTTATTAAAAAATAAACATACTGTCCTGGCCCTATGAGCAATGGAGCTGCCATTCCGAGCAAGTGGAGAGGGTTGGGTTTTTTCATTCCCGCATAATAATTACTTCCAAGTTCTCTTTCCTGACTCTTCGGAGGAGCTCATTGTAGTCTACCCGGCTTATGTGGAAGCATTTCTCCAAGGAGAGTAATCTCAGCTGATTCTCAGAGAAAATCAGCAAATCGATGGTGCGAATTGATATCTGAGCCCGAGCTAATTCAAGCTCCTGAAGACATTGCAGGGCAGTACTAGGTGGTTTTAGTGCTTTCTGAAATGCCTCATCCAGAGAGAATGGCAGGCAGAATAGATGCAAGACCTCTAGGCATGGGGAATTTTTGAACACTGATTCCAGGATATTTTCCAAAACCACTTTATACAGGGAAGGCAGTGGAGTACCGAATTCATGGTACACCAGGCAAAAGTTAACAAGCTCAGGGAACTGGAGAGGAGGCAAGCACAAGTTCCTTGCTCTGCCTTCATTCTGTGGCCGACTCTGCTGACCATTCCTCCTGGGAGAGGGGAAGAGAAATAGAAATTTCAGGAGATTTGGGCAGTGGCTTAGAAAAGTGTGGAAGGTCAGCTCATCTTTAAAGATAAATCCATCAAGTTTAAGACACTTAAGCTGGGTCCCAATGTTAGCTGTCACAGGTAAAAGCTCCTTCAAGTCCATCCTTTGATCGGTACCAAGACCAAGATGGGTAAGACCGTGCCATGGCAAGACATGCTGATCCAAGTCCCAGCTCTCTCTAAGAATCAGGGAGATTTCCAAGAGGTGAGGGCACACAGCACCAATCTTAGGCAACAAGGAAAGTGGAATGAAATTAATTTCTCTGAGGGCAAATGTGAATCTGCCACTTCCCTCGTTTGGGTGAGTAGATGTCCTATATCGTGCCGCTTCATCCAGGGATGGAAACCCAGCAGGCATACGGGCACTATGAAATTCCTGGTCATAGATCAGACATACAGCTTGTGGAACAAACTTATGATACAAATATGTCAGCTTGGGCAATGCTAGAAGCAAAAAGACCAGAGCTGAAAGCAAGCTCTGCACGTCAGTGGTGGGCATCAGTCCATCAGCTCTGAGCCTCTGCAATGACTGGCAACCGTACGATCCTGCAACAGGGTTATAGACCAAGTGAAGGAGGGACTCTGCGGATAGTTTCTTACAGCTGATGATGTCCAGTTCATTAATTTCAGGACAGAAAGAGCGAATGGTGGAAAGTACTTGTGTGTTGCACTGGGTGGATGAAAGGTGTAGTTTGGTGAGGCATGGCAAAGCTTTCACAAGCTCAACCAAAGCATCCGCAGGGAGCTGATCGCAGTGACAAAGAGTCAGTGAGGAAAGATTCTGTCTCCAGAAACAAAAAGAGCATGAAGTGAGCAAAAACAGATTCATTTGGCTTTCAGCACTGGTAATCTCTCAATGTATGCTCTCCCCAACACAACCTCTCAGGCCAAGAGAAGGAACATCCTTAAATTTTTTCCCTCTCCCTCTCTCCCTTCTGCCCCTTACTTCTACCTGCCTTTTCATTTTTGCGTCTCTTTCTATTCTCTCTCCCTCTGCCTTTTCTTTCTCCCTTTCCTTCTTGCACCTTTTTCTGTTCTCTTTCCTCTTCCAGCAAATCCTTTTTTTTCTCACAGGTCTTGAAAATTGAGGGGCACATTAGATTTGATGGTGCTTTATTCGAGTAAATACAGTATTTTAAAGAGGTATCTTAAGGAACTAATAATGCCTCTATTTTACCACAAGAAAGATTTCTCCTCTTGCAGGGTTTTCCAAAGTCTGGTCTTCTAGGTGTTTTGGACTTCAGCTCAAGAATCCCTGGCCATTAACCAATACATCCTAGACTTCTGGATGTTAAGTCCAAAGCAGCTGGAGGACTAGAGATAGAATCACAGGTCTAACACAACACCCTCCTGCTTACCAGAAGGAGTAGGCTTTCACAAGAGAGGGGTGGCGTAGGATGAACTAGCCCATCCTCCTCCCAGATTTTTGTGAACTACAATTCTCAGAACCTTCCCAACCCCAATCCTGGAGACTGTATGCCCACAAGATATTTCTCTCTCCAGTTCATCCCATCCCACTTACGTACCTTGCAGCGTACTGTGATGGTTTGGACAAGAGTGTTGTCAACATAATATGAGCAGTAATTCAAATTCAGTGACTTTAGTTGTGGCAAAAGGAGAATGTGAAGTATGGATGGGGTCAGAAGTCTTCTCTCTCGCATGATCTCAAGCAGATCCTGGAGAAGGGAGCCAGCTGGGGTGAGGAAGGGAAAGACCTTACTCAGATATTATGTTGCCCAGAAGGGAAGAGTCAAAAATAACATAAAGACTAGGAGTGCCACAAAGAGGTTACATTATAGCCTCCCATACTGAAAGGACCTCTATCTGCAGTTCATTCTCCCTAGGAATTTTCTAAGTCCTTTTTATGGTATTCTTCCACCAGGCATTACAATGGAGCTGTTTCAGAGGACCTTGCAAATTCCTAGACAGGATACCTCTCTAGGGATTTTCAAGATCCTCCAGGGTATCTCTCAAAAGGAGGGTGAATCTGGATTATCCAGGAGGTTACCATTTGGAAAAAGGAACACAGAGGAGAAAGTTGTTGGAAGACACTGGCTCCATCTACACTGTCATATAATCCAGTTTCTGAATCCAGATTATCTGCTTTGGACTGGATTATATGACTCTGGCTGACCAATACCAATTAGGGGGGAAAGATTTCTGCTTGGTACAAACCAGCTAAAGAAAAAAAGAGTTTTCATTACATTACATAACATATTCACACCTATTTCTATGTTTAACTTATTGATTAATCAATAATGTAATGCTGTTTATCATAGTCAATCAACATAGTTATATACTAGGCATGTGCAATCTATAAAAAAAATGTTTCAAAGTCATTACAAAACTGGGAAGCACTGGCGTTTCATTTCTATAGTGTTTCTAAAGCAGTTGTTCTCAACCAGTGGGCTGTAGCCCAGCAGTGGGCCACGAGAATGAAAATCCGGTCCAAGATCTTCCTCTTTATTATTATTATTATTATTATTATTATTATTATTATTATTATTATTATTATTTCTGTTCTTTTCCACAGAGTTGACCATTGCATTGGATAGACTACATCAGCTCTAGATTATTGAATGTGGTTTTATGTGGGTGTGAAGATGGCGGGGACGAGAGACAGGGCCTTCTCGGTGGTGGCCCCCAGGCTGTGGAACTCCCTCCCCAGTGAAATCAGATCTGCGCCCTCCCTCATGGTCTTTAGGAAGAAATTAATCTTTCTGAAACATTCAAACATCTACTGATTTTATATAATTTAAAAAAGTTTTGATAAAAATATTTTTTCATAGAATCATAGAATCATAGAATAGTAGAGTTGGAAGAGACCACATGGGCCATCTAGTCCAACCCCCTGCTAAGAAGCAGGAAATCGCTTTCAAAGCACCCCCGACAGATGGCCATCCAGCCTCTGCTTAAAAGCCTCCAAGGAAGGAGCCTCCACCACGGCCCCGGGGAGAGAGTTCCACTGTCGAACAGTTCTCACAGTGAGGAAGTTCTTCCTGATGTTCAGGTGGAATCTCCTTTCCTGTAGTTTGAAGCCATTGTTCCGTGTCCTAGTCTGCAGGGCAGCAGAAAACAAGCTTGCTCCCTCCTCCCTATGACTTCCCCTCACGTATTTGTACATGGCTATCATGTCTCCTCTCAGCCTTCTCTTCTGCAGGCTAAACATGCCCAGCTCTTTAAGCCGCTCCTCATAGGGCTTGTTCTCCAGACCCTTAATCATTTTAGTCGCCCTCCTCTGGACACTTTCCAGCTTGTCAACATCTCCCTTCAACTGTGGTGCCCAAAGTTGGACACAGTATTCCAGGTGTGGTCTGACCAAGGCAGAATAGAGGGGGAGCATAACTTCCCTGGATCTAGACGCTATTCCCCTATTGATGCAGGCCAGAATCCCATTGGCTTTTTTAGCAGCCGCATCACATTGTTGGCTCATGTTTAACTTGTTGTCCACGAGGACTCCAAGGTCTTTTTCGCACACACTGCTGTCAAGCCAGGCGTCCCCCATTCTGTATCTTTGATTTCCATTTTTTCTGCCGAAGTGAAGTATCTTGCATTTGTCCCTGTTGAACTTCATTTTGTTAGTTTTGGCCCATCTCTCTAGTCTGTCAAGATCGTTTTGAATTCTGCTCCTGTCTTCTGGAGTGTTAGCTATCCCTCCCAGTTTTGTGTCGTCTGCAAACTTGATGATCGTGCCTTCTAACCCTTCGTCTAAGTCGTTAATAAAGATGTTGAACAGAACTGGGCCCAGTTTTTTAAGTCACAGCATCTATTTTATTGAATGTCTCCCATGTTAAGCAATAGAAACCAATATTAACCAATTCTATATTTTCATGTTATAATATTAAACTCAAAATAATATCAATTTCAAAGTAGGCTTGCCCCTTTATGCAGGTGTGTCAAATGCAGCAGGCAACAGCCCAGCCAGAGACTGTGTCCATTGTCCAAGGCAGCCAGCTATTAATGCTATGTTATAATATTAAACAAATAATATCAAAGTAGTAGTAGTTGGTGTTGCCCCTTTGTGCAAGTGACTAATGCAGCAGCCAGCAAGAACTAAAACAGCTAAGGTTAGCGCAGCTGCCAGCCAACAATGGTCTCCTCCTGCTCTTCTCCTGACTTCACCTCTCAGAAGGGCTTGGTTGTGATGTGAATTCTTTACTGCATCACAGAGACCTCCAAAGTAACCAAAATTTAAGAAACAAAGCCCTCTTAAGTTTCTTAAACGCCCATGCATTGGATATCTTGTTGTAAGTACAAAACTAACAAATTAGTTCTGACTTACAATGAGATACAATATTTTTTTTCTGCACAGGCCTAGTAAATACACAAAGTTGAAAATTCTTGTTCACGTTGCTTTACTTTAGAAAAAAATGCCACTTCAGAAACTTTTTTTGCAAGGGCTTTTTCTCCATTATGCAAACTTACAAGAACAGCCAACCACAATACTGTAAAGCAAGGGGGGAAAACAGGGGCACGAGTATGGTGTGACTCCTCACCCAGCATGCTGAAGGGTCCTGTGATGGTGTCATGGTGACGACTCGTAGGGTCAAGTAACTTCATCAAGTAAACTCTAACCCATAGCCTTTTCATATTTGTAACCACATTCTCCAGGCATAGTTTCTCCAACAAGGGAATGATTTTCCTTTTGGGCATGGGTTTTCTGGAATCACAAAGAAGAAATAATTCAGAGAGAGTTGTTGGAAACACAAAGGACTTTTCCTTGCATTTGCCACTGATAGGAGAGAAGAGTTTGGACAAGGCCCTTGAAACCTGACAAGTGGCTTCTTCCAGGGGAATGCATCAGGAGTTATTCCATGGAGCATCAGGTAAATGCAAGCAAGAAGACATGGCTTGGCTCTCAGTTGGAAAGACTGGGATACAGGGCTGAGAATATGGTCCAGATATATCTAGGTATATCTTGTTTATCAAAGTGAAGAATGGCAAAGCTGCAGGACAATCTCTGAACTTTTTGCCTGTGATTCAGATATATCTGCATGACCACTGTGTTAGAGTTTGCCCCAAGGTGTGTGCCTCTTCCCTTCTATATGTACTAAACACTATCCTGGATCATCTCATTCACAGTGGATGCCGAGATTCCTCTGCAACACAATTTTATTGTGTGACATAGGCCTATCAGAGTGAAAACCGGATAGGGAACCTGTGTCTTTAAAGCAGTGGTTTCCAACCTTTGGACCTCCAGGTATTTTGGACTTCAGCACCCACAGTTCCCAACAATTGGTAAGCTGGCTGGGATTTCTGGGAGTTAAGACCAAAACACCTGGAAGCCCAAAGATTGGGAACCACTGCTTTAAAGGTTGTGTAGAAGAAGGAACATCAGCAAGCGTGTTTGCAAGGCAGGGCACACCTGGTGAAATTTCCTCTTCAATGTAACTACTATTAAAGGGATGGGATCTCTTTCCACTTTTCATAGAATCAGATTTGGAGGAGACTCCAAGGGACATCCAGTCCATCCCCCACCACTGCCATGCAGGAGAACATATTCAAATAACTCCCAACAAATGGACATCCAGACACTATCTTGAAACCTCCAGAGCAGGTGATTCCACCATGCTCAGCATATTCTACTGTCAAAAAGTTCTTACATGCAGGATCCTAATGTCGAGGTGGGATAATAATAATAATAATAATAATAAAACTTTATTTATAACCCGCCACCATCTCCCCAATGGGGACTCGGGGCGGCTTACATGGGGCCATGCCCAGACACCATACAATATAACAAAATAAAACAATATATCATAACACAATATAATAGTACAAAAATAATCATATACATTACAACACAGATCAGAGCAGACAGGGCGGGCCACATGAACATTTAATTAAAAACTCGGGAGAGAGAGGCATATAAATAAAGAGAACAGGGGTATAAGATGGAACAGTCCAAACAGTCCAAAGAATAAAATCCAAGGGGAGTAATCAAAGGTATATAACATTTACTCCCCGAAGGCACATCGAAAAAGCCATGTTTTTAGATCTTTCTTAAAAGCCAATAAGGTGGGGGCTTGCCTGATCTCAGAGGGCAATGAATTCCACAGTCGGGGGGCCACAGCAGATCTCTTTCCCTGTAGTTTAAAGCTATCCTAGGCTTTGAAGGTGCAGAAAACAAGCTCACTCCCTTCTCAATATGGCATCCTTTAAAAAGTTTCAACATAGCTATCATGTCATCTCTTAACCTTCTCCAGGCTAAATATGTCTAGCTCCCCAATCCACTTCTCATAGGGTTTGGCTTCTAGACCATGTGGGTTGCCCTTATCTAAACAAGCCCAGTTTATCTGTATTTTTTTTTAATCTAGCACCCCTAATTTTCCCTGAGTGTCAGCTACCAGCTTCTCTTCTGGTCTTGTAGGAGAGTTAAAAGAGACTTCAAAGGCCAACGTGAAGACTACACAACCAATGTCTTCCTGACAGCAGGCCATCCAGCCCTCTGTTTAAACACCTCCCAAGGAGGTCTCAGGAGAGATAGGAAGGTGAATGTGGAAACCTGTGAACTCTAATAATGTGTGTGCAGTCCCAAACATAACCAACCAATACAGCTGCCCCAGAAATAAATCAACCCACGCCTGCCCCCTTTGGTCATTCCTCTGGGATAGGCTGCCTTACTCCAAGGTGAGAAGAGCAGGCAAACTCTCCAGGGTACTCACTTGGGGTTATCTCCTCTCAGCTTTATCTATAGGATGAGGGCTCCAGCTGGCCTCTCAACTACCTGCACAGTATGGCCTGGAGCCTCTAAAATGGGATGAAGCAGCCTTCCTGCCCTCTCTTACCTCCTCTATTTATGGGGAGGGCCTGATGCTTGGAGACAGCTGGGAAGAGATGCTCTAACCAGGGAGGAAGTTGCTGGGAGGGAACTCCCCTTCTGGGAACAAGGAGCAAGGAGGAATTTTTTAAAATGAGAATTTACCTTCCATTTCTTTCTTGCATGTAGTGACCCTAACACCTTTATGGATTTTGCTGGCACGATGTGTTTAAAGGAGGTTACTTTTGCTTTGTTCTGTGTTGTGTTGTTCAACAATTTTTGTGTAGAGACCAAAATAATGGAAAAGAGGGAAAGGGATTCACATCCAGGTGTGCAGTGGGCTCTTTCATTCTTAGGCTTGAATGGAGGCAGGAACAGACCTATTTATTTAAAAGAGAATGTAACAGTAGCTCCAAGCCATGATGCAGGCATAGTGATAGAGGCCAATTTCTCAGTACCATTCATGTTCGAGTTCAGAAGAACAGGACAACATCCTCTCAGAGGAGCAAGCCATTGGACTTCAGATCCCAGAAATTCCAGCCAGCTTACCAGCTGTTGGGAATTGTGGGAGCTGAAGTCCAAAACATCTGGAGGAACAGGATTTGAGAAACTCTGAATTAGATCATTTGGCACTCTATCAAATGTAATAGTGGACTGGATTGAATTTTTGTTTGGTCCAAATGTTTTAGGCTGCTATGCAGAGAAGGGAAGAAGAAAGAAGTTAGCAAGCATAGCATACAAGCGTACCATTACTGATCTCTGGACACGAACACACTTTCTTGACCTGTAGTCAATATGGACCCATTAAGCACCCAACCTTTCTGCACTCTTATCGCAGTACACTTCAGAAACCACACATGCATTATGTAAAATCAACTTTATTAAAAAATAAAACAAGAAACACTATTTTGCTCACATCAGAAGTGGACCTGCCACTGCATGCTGGAGGGGAGGGTTTTTTGTTCTAAAGACATAAAAACAAAAGGCTTCCTTGCTTACTCTTCGGAGGACCTCCATGTAATCCGTCTCTTACACATCTAGGCACATGTTCAACTTGAAAGATTTCAAATGATTTTTTCAGGACAACAGGAAACTACTACAATTTCAAACAAAAAAGAGGTTCCAAAACTGCAGTAGGGCAGTTCCAGGAGTTGCCAGAGCCTTCTGAAAAGCTTCATCTAGGCAGACCATTTAAAAAACAGACGTAAGGTTTCTAGGTTTTGGGAATGCTGGGATAGGAATATAAGAGAAGACCTGGACGTGCCAGGAAGGCAGGGGATTCTCAGAGGTGGACCTGCCACCACAAACTGAAAGAGGGATTTTCATTCCCACACAACATTCAGATCAAGGTTTTCCTTGACTACTTTCTGGAGGAACTTCTCAGAATCTGTCTCACAGATTTTTGAACAGGTGTCTATCTTGAGACAATTTAACTTATTATTGGAGGACAGCAGAAGGTCAATAGTGTCCATGGATATGTCATCATCTTGTACCAAGGAAAGCTTTTGGAGTTGTAGGAGAGAACAGTCCGGGATTGTCAATACCATTTGAAAGACTTCACCCAGAGAGATGGTTAAGCATCTCCAGACCCAGATCCAAGCTTTGCAGGTTTGGGGGATATTTAAGAAGCTGCCCCCCCAAAGTTTCTTGTCACAGGCCAAAGCTCTTTCAAGTCCCTCCTTTTTTTGCAGTTGATAGTGACATGAACAAGAGAGCCCCATGATATGAAATTTTGACCCAAATCAGGACTGTCTCTTAGGAACAATGATTTATTTATTTCGTGTCAAAAGCATTGCATAATAAATAAGTTTAAAAGTGATAAAATAAAGGAATCACAAACAGCTAAATAGTTTTGGACCAAAAGCGGGCAACAGCAATCGCATTGTCTGTAGCTTTAAACAACTCCTCCTCCGTGCATGAGGCAGGGCATTGTGGGCAAGCATACATATGAGGAGTTGTTTGTTCAGCTCCACAGTCACACAAGGTGGAAGATTCCTCCAGGTAGTGCCACCTTGCTAAGTTGTCTTTAGATCTGCCCACTCCGCTTCTCAGTCTTTTTAGGGACTTCCAAGTTGCCCATTCTTGGTTTGCCCCTGGAGGCAGTCCCTCATGGAGGGCAATCCAGTCGGGCGTCCCCTGGGCAACGTTTCTTGTAAACGGCTGATCTTTCCAACCCAAAAGCACTGCATTGCTTTTAAACAGGAACAATGATACTTCTTCCACACAGCACAGGCCATAGGCCAGGAATAATAATCCACTGCATAAATTTCCTTGAGAGTTAGTGAGAGGCTAGAACCACCCTCATTCATATCAGGCACCCTGAATCTTGCTAGTTCTGCCAGAGAAGGAAACCCAGGGAATATGCGGGTACTGCTCAAGTGCTGGTAGTAGATTAGACACACAGCATCTGCAACTGAGTTGTGAATCAGGTACTTCAGGCTGGGCAATGCAAGCAGCACAAAGACCAAGACCCAAATCAACTCATGTTCATTAGTGTTGGACTTTAAGGTACAAAGTTGAAGGGTTTGAAATTCTTTAACACCAGTGGCAGGATCACAGACAAGATGAAGCAGTGCCTCCAGGAACACCTCCTCACACACAGAGATGTCAATCTCATCTGCAGGAATCTGGGTACAGCCACTGAGATTCAGCAAAGACAAATTTTATGACAAGGAACAGAAAGAGCACCAGTGAACAAATCCAAGTGATCTTCATTGGATGTATAAGTTGGTGACGCATGAATAAGATGCCATCCCAACATCTCCCAGAAATAAAACAGGACTTTTAGAAATAGATTTATAGGAATAAAAGTGGAATGACATATAGTTGGTAAAAGAGAGAGAGGTCTAGGAGAGATGGGGTAGCTTGGGAGCTTTATGTGAAAAGAGGACACGGCTGTATCTTATTCTGACATGTTGCCCTTGGAAAGTCCCTTAATATAAATCCTTGTTTATTTGGGGGGGGGGGGGTAGTACTACATGATTTTATCTGTTTTAATGCCAGGGGGAGCAGATGGTAAGAATGTAGGTGAGAGTAGCTAACAAACCCATTTAGGTCCTCCAAATGTTGTTCCAGTCCCTCTGGAACACCCAATTCTTTCTGAACATGATTCAGAGTCAAAAGTTTGAGTAATATAAAACATGCTTTATTTAAAAAATAAAGATACTGTCCTGGCCCTATGAGCAATGGAGCTGAGATTCCGAGCAAGTGGAGAGGCTTCAGTTTTTTTCATTCCCGTGTAATATCTACTTCCAAGTTCTCCTTCCTGACTCTTCGTAGGAGCTCTTTGTACTCTGCCCGGTTTATGTGGCCACATTGCTCCAAGAAGAGGTCACACAGCCTATTCTCAGAGAAAACCAGCAAATCGATGGTGCGAATTGATATCTGAGCACAAGACAGTTCGAGCACCTGAAGACTTTGCAGGGCAGTACTAGGTGGTTTTAGTGCTTTTTGAAACGTGTCATCCAGAGGGAATGGCAGGGAAAAAAGACGCAAGATCTCCAGGCATGGGGAATATTTGAACACTGATTCCAGGATATTTCCCAAAACCACTTTATGCAGGAAAGGCAGTGGAGTATCAAACTTTTGGAACATCAGGCAAAATTTAACAAGCTCAGGGAACTGGAGAGGAGGCAAGCACAAGTTCCTTGCTCTGGCTTCATTCTGTGGCCAACTCTGAAGGCCATTACTCCATGGGGAGGGGAATGAGAATTGAAGTGTCAGGAGATTTGGGCAGTGGCTCAGGAAGGTGTAGATGGTCAGCTCATCTTCAAATATAAATCCATCAAGACTAAGACCTTCAAGCTGGGTCCCAATGTTAGCTGTCACAGGTAAAAGCTCCTTCAAGTCCATCCTTTCATCTGTATCAAGACAGAGATGGGTAAGATCGCGCCATGGCAAGACATGCTGATCCAAGTCCCAGCTATCTCTAAGAATCATAGAGATTTCCAAGAGGTGAGGGCACACAGCACCAATCTTAGGCAACAAGGAAAGTGGAATGAAATTAACTTTCCTGAGGGCAAGTGTGAATCTGCCACTTCCCTCATTTGGGTGAGTAGATGTCCTGTACCGTGTCACTTCCTCCAGGGATGGAAACCCAGCAGGCATCCGGGCACCCTGAAATTCCTGGTCATAGATCAGACATACAGCTTGTGGAACCAAATTATGATACAAATATTTCAGCTTGGGCAATGCTAGAAGCACAAAGACCAGAACCGAAAGCAAGCTCTGCAAGTCAGTGGTGGGCGTCAGTTCTACAGTTCTGAGCATCTTCAATGACTGGCAACCGTACGATCCTGCAACAGGGTCATAGACCAAGTGAAGGAGGGAATCTGGGGATAGTTTCCTACACTTATCGATATCCAGTTCTTCAATTTTCAGACAGAAAGAGCGAATGGTGGAAAGTACTTGTGTGTTACACTGGGTGGATGCAAGGTTTAGATCGGTGAGGCACGGCAAAGCTTTCACAAGCTCGACCAAAGCATCTGGGTGAATCCGGTCACAGAAACGAAGAGTCAGCGAGGAAAGATTCTGTCTCCAGAAACAGAAAGAGCATGAAGTGAGGAAAAACAGGCTCATTTGGGTTTCAACGCTGGTCATCCCTAATTGAATGCTCTCCCCAACACATCCTCGGGTCAAGAGAAGGAACATCTATGGGTCCTGACCCTGATTTCTATATTCTGAAATACACAGGTGCCATGAAGATGCTTATGTCATAGGCACATGGACTGTCCTCTTTTGTTAAAATCTGAAGATTGTGTGCAAGATGTCATTTCCGACAATATCAGAATGGGAATATGACAAAGTAGAATCCAGACACAGTACAGTAGGTCCTCCACTTTTGCAGATCCCTGAGAAAGTGGGGGAAAGGCAAATATAAAACGCACAATTCTTTAGGCTTTCTAGTACAACTGTACAGTCCACCGGACATTGTCCATAGAATCTTAATGGAGAACCAAAAAAATCCTATAGATGTGTTCTCTACAGGAATTTCCAGGTCCTCCAGCAAGACTCTGGTCAACTACTATCAGATATTGGCCATATAACCATACTGGAGAACTCTGAGGGAATTTCTCTCTGGGAATCTTTAGGCCTTCTAGCATGACGCTGTGGGTAGCTTGGAGGAAGTTGCTCATGGAGTTAAGAGTGGCTGACCCATAACAGAACACTTTAATCAAATCCATGAACAACCAAATCTGCAAAAGTCAAACCCACAAATGTGGCATGTTAACCACAGTCATCTTTTCTGTTTATTGCTGCCCCATTCTAAATAAAAAGGTATCTTAAGGAATTAATAATGCCTCTATTTGGCCATAGGAAAGATCTCCTCTCTTGCAGGGTTTTCCAAAGTCTGGTCTTCCAGGGGTATTGGACTTCAGCTTACAGAACCCCTAGTCATTGGCCAATGCATCCTAGACTATTAAAGTCCAAAGCACCTGGAGGACTAGAGATAGGAAATCACAGGTCTAGCATAACATCCTCCTGCTTGCCACAAGCAAGCGTCTGTTAAGGGAGAAGGGTGGCCTAGGATGAACTAGGCCATCCTACTTCCAGTTTTGCAAGATAAAAATATTATTTATATACTGCTCCATCTCCCCAAAGAGACTCAGGGTGGTTTCCAACCTAAGTAAAGCATTCAATTACCAACATAAAACATACAACAGAAGCATATTAAAACATCAACATAATTACTATTAGCACAACACCCCAACATACTCATTTAAATTAAAACCAGTTTCAGTGCTAAGCCATTGGGTGACATTCAGCTCCCAATGGACAAATTCCAGGATGGGCCTATACAACTTTGAGATGCTGGGCCAGGGCTAGTGCAGCCAAGTGACATAGAGATGGGGGTGGGTAAAGTGCAAACTGGTGGCCAGGATAGAGCCTGCGTACCGATGGAACTGAACTCCAAAACTTCAAATGAGCTTACCCAGCAGCTCCATGTAGATGTTAAAAAGATGTTTTTTGAGAACCACAACTCTCAGAACCTTCCCAACCCCAATCCTAGACACAGTATGTCCACAAGAGATTTCTTTCTCCAGTTCATCCCATCCCATTTACCTTGCAGCGTACTGTGATGGTGTGGGCAAGATTATTGCCAACATAAGATGCACACTCAGTAAAATTCAGTGAACTTAGTTGTGGCAAAAGGAGAACGCGAAGTATGGATGGGGACAGAAGTCTTCTTACTTGCAGGATCACAAACAATTGCTCAAGAAGGGGACCAGCTGGAATGAGGAAGGGAGAGTCTTTACTCAGATGTTAAGTGGCCCAGAAGGTGGGAGTCAAAAAACAACAGAGACTAGGAGTGCCACAAAGAGGTTACACTACATTCTCCCATGTCGAAAGGACCTTTACCTGCAGTTTCATTCTCCCTAGGAGTTTTCTAGGTCCTCTAGTTCCATTTTATGGTATCCATCCACCAGGCATTACAATGGAGTCATTCCAGAAACCTTGCGAATATCTAGAGAGTATACCTCTCTAGGCAGGCCCATAGCCAGGATTTTGTTTCGGGAGGGGCTGGGATTTTGGTTCAGGGGGGGGGGGGCTGAGTCTGAGCGGGAGAGGGTCTACCCTAGCAAACCTTTTGTATCGTTATCCCAAGACCCCCATGCATATGGGGTATATTGAGCATGGTGATCAGATCATGATATGAATAAACATAACAGTTTAAATAATAAATGTAAGGCCTTCTCGCGGACCACCCTGAGAATTTCGGGGGGGGGGGGGGCTGAAGCCCCTCAAGGCCCCCCCCCTCCTGGCTACATGCCTGTCTCTAGGGATCCTCAAGATCCTCCAGGGTACATCTCATTTCAATAGGGGTTGTTCAAAATGGCTTACAGTAAAGACCTTGTAAAATTTTCATGATTCTGGCCCCTTCTATACTGCCATATAATCTAGATTATCAAAGCGGATAATCCACATTATCTTCTTTGAACTGAATTATATGAGACTACACTGCCATATAAACTGGTTCAAAGCAGATAATCTGGATTTGATATGGCAGTGTAGATGGGGCCTCCATAGGGAGTCAAAGTGGTGTCAAATTGCATTAATTTTACAGTGTTGATGTTCCCCAAGTTCTATACTTGGTAAACTAGGATGCTAAATATAGGGCCCAAGGATCTATGGAATTTATGATAATTTGGTTAAGACTACTATTTTGACAGGTCAAGACAAGGGAGAGAACCTTTGCAGTAGCTGCTCATAGGCTTTTACAACCTCTGGAAAATACAATCTAGTTGCTGTCTTTTTTTGTACATACAAAGTCCTTGTTCCAAGAAGAGCCAATAAAAAAAATTGTGATTGGGAGTAAAGCAAGGGGGGAAACAGAGGACAGGAGTATGGTGTGACTTCTCACCCAGCATGCTGAAGGGTCCTGTGATGGTGTCATGGTCACGATTCCTGGCCCGCTTGGCATACATTGAGTAAACCCTAACCCAGAGCCTTTTCATATTCTCAGCCACATTATACAGGCATAGCTTCTCCAACGAGCGAATGATTCTCCTTTGGGGCATGGTTTTTCTGGAATCACAAACAAGAAATAATTCAGAGAGCTTTACTGGAAAGACAGATTTTCCTTTCATTTGTCACTGATAGGAGAGAAGAGTTTGAACAAGGCCCTTGAAACCTGACTAGTGGTTTCTTCCGGGGGAATGTATCAGGAGTTTGCCCATGGAGCATCAGGCCAAGCAGGAAGACATGGCTCGGCTGTCAGTTGGAAAGGCAGGGAAACAGATTATCTGCTTTGGACTGGATTATATGGCAGTGTAGACTCCTATAATCCAATTCAAAGAAGATAATCTGGATTATCTGATTTGATAATATGGATTATGTGACAGTGTAGTTAAGGGCAGACTGATTTGCTAGCAGCATCTGTCAAATGGATCAGGATTTGGAGAAGAGTAGGAAAGCGGACAGAAGCCAAGTTGATGGAAATGTTGAGATTGTAAGCCTTCTCCATAAATGTAGGAAATGTAGGAAATTTAAAAGCAGTGATTTTGAGCTACAACTCCCAGATGTACCAGCAAGATTGTAGTACCGGAATTCTGGGAGCTGAAGTCTACATTGTCAAATTAATGCATTTTGACACAACTTTAACTGCTATGGTTCAATGCTATGGAATCATAGAATTGTGGTTTTACAAGGTTTTTGGCCTTCTCTGCCAAAGAGTAATGATGTTTCACCAAACTACAATTCCCAGGATTACATAGAATTCAGCCATGGTAGTTAAAATGGTGTCAAAGTACATTACTTTGACAGATAATGCACCCCAAAATATCTGGAGGACTGTAGATTGGCCCTGATTCCCAGCCATTCCCTGCTTGGTGCAAATCCTATCGAAACCTGCACCTCACAGGACAAGCTTTAAAGGTTGTGGAGAAGAGGTTTATCAGGATGTTTGCAAGGCAAACCACATCTGTTGACAATTCCTCTTCAATGTAATTCATATTAAAGGGACAGGAGCTCTCTCCACTTTTCATAGAATCAGAGTTGAAGGAGACTCCAAGGGACATCCAGTCCATCCCCTCCCCAACTCCAGCTGCTGCCATGTAGGGATACACATTCAAATAAATCCCAACAGATGGACATCCAGACTCTATTTTCAAACCTCCAGAGCAAGTGATTCCACCATACTCAGTATATTCCACTATCAAAGAGCTCTTACATTCAGGACTCTTTTCCTTATGCTGAGGTGGGATCTCTTTCCCTGTAGTTTAAAGCCATAATAGGTTTTGGAGAAGCAGAAAACAAGCTCACTCCCTCCTCAATATGGCATCCTTTCAAAGATTTTAACATGGCTATCATGTCATCTCTTAACCTTCTCTAGGCTAAATATGTCTAGCTCCCAAAGACACTTCTCATAGGGTTTGGCTTCTAGACCATGTGGGTTGCCCTTGTCTAGACAAGTCCCGTTTATCCATATTTTTTTTAAATCTAGCACCTCTAACCCTGAGTGTCAGCTACCAGCTTCCCTTCTGGTCTCATAAGAGAGTAAAAAGAGACCTCAAAGGGCAAAGCAAAGAATACACAACCAACGTCTTCCTGACAGGAGGCCATCCAGCCCTCTGTTTAAACACCTCCCGAGAAGGTCTCAAGAGAGATAGGAAGGTGAATGTGGGACATAATGCTGCCTTGTAGGAAACCTGGGAACTCCAATAATATTTGTGCAGTCCCAAACATAACCACCCAATATAGCTGCCCCAGAAATAAACCAACCC
The DNA here is from genome assembly GCF_035594765.1 of Anolis carolinensis. Lineage (NCBI taxonomy): Eukaryota > Metazoa > Chordata > Lepidosauria > Squamata > Anolidae > Anolis > Anolis carolinensis. The sequence continues at coordinate 26,942,658 of NC_085842.1, read as the reverse complement.
AAGCCTGCGCCCTTTGGTCATCCCTCTGGGGGAGTCTGCCTTGCTCCAAGGTGAGAAGAGCAGGCAAACCCTCCAGGGCACTCACTTGAGGGTATCTTCTCTCAGCACTTTCTATAGGATGAGGGCTCCAGCTGGCCTCGAGCCTCCAAAATGGGATGAAGCAGCCTTCCTGTCCTCCCTCACCTCCTCTATTTATGGGGAGGGCCTGATGCTTGGAGACAGCTGGGAAGAGATGCTCTAGCCAGGGAGGAAGTTGCTGGGAGGGAACCTCCCTTCTGGGGTTTCAGGTGCATGCAGGGGTTTTTATACAATGAGAATTTACCTTCCATTTCTGTCTTACTTATGGTGACCCTAACACCCTTATGGATTTTCCTGGCAAGATGAGTTTAAAGGAGGTTACTTTTGCTTTGTTCTGTACTGTGTTTATTTATTTACTAAATTTATGCTGCGCCCTCTCTCACCCCGAAGAGGACTCAGAGCGGCTTACAAATTATATGTACATATAATATATTATATTATTAGTGTTGCACAATATTAGCATTATATATTACTATATTATACTATACCACTATACTGCAATATTATTAGTAATATTACATTTAATATATAATGCATAATTAATATAATTATATTGTATTATTATTAGTATTAAATTGCATTATATTATAATATTGTTATCAATATTATATGTATATACAAATTATTTTATTATTGCCATAGTAGTACTATATTGTTGCTGGCGGGAAGCGCCCCCAACTGATGGCAAGTCTTGATAGTGAACATTAATTTGTTGGTAAAAGCAGCAAAATTTGATGGTAACGACAACACAACCCAAACACAAAAGGCTCTTCTGATTGGTAGACTGGCTCCCTCCCACTCAGGGGTCGGTGGGTGGAATGCCAGTTAAAGATGTTGGACCATTTTTGTGTAGAGGCCAAAATAATGGAAAAGAAGGAAAGGGATTCACATCCAGGTGTGTATTGGGCTCTTTCATTCTTAGGCTTGAATGGAGGCAGGAACAGACCTATTTAACAGGATATAGCAATAGCTACAAGCCATGATGCCAGCATAGTGATTGATGACAACTTCTCAGTACCATTCATGTTAGAGTTCAGAAGAACAGGACAACATCCTCTCAGAGGAGCAAGCCATTAGGACAGTGTTTCTCAAACTGTTCTGTTCCAGGAGTTTTGGACTTCAGATCCCAGAAATCCCAGTCAGCTTACCAGCTGTTAGGAATTGAGGAAGCTGAAGTACAAAACATCTGGAGGAGCAGGGTTTGAGAAACACTGTATTAGATGATTTGGCACTTTGTGAAATGTAACAGTGGACTAATTGGAATATTTGTTTGGTCCAAATGTTTGAGGGCTGCTATGCAGAGGAGAGAAGAAAGAAGTTAGCAAGCATAGCAAAATGTCAATAGTGTCCATGGATATGTCATCTTGTATCAAGGAAAGCTTTTGGAGTCATAGAAGAGAACAGTCAGGGGTTGTCAATACCATTGAAAGACTTCATCCAGGGAGATGGTTAAGCACACCAGATCCAAGCTTTGGGGGTGTGGGGAATCTTTAAGAAGATATGTAAGGCTAGTTTTCAAAATCAACCCATGCTCTGCAGGCAAAGGGTCCTCCACGTTGGCCTGCATCAGGTAAAAGCTAGAAAGCCGAGGTCATTTGAGGGGATGGAGGCTGGAGTTGAAGGCATCAGTGTTTTTCATCTGGATATGACCACAATGCGCTGGAGGAAATAAAGTGACTCTCAGATATTTAAGATTTTGGCAATCTTTCAGCAGGGTGTAAAAAGACAGCTCATCGTCCAAGGAGAATCCTTTGGTGGCAAGAATACGAAGCTGGCCCCCAACGTTTCTTGTCACAGGCCAAAGCTCCTTCAAGTCCCTCCTTTCCTTGCAGTTGATAGTGAGATGAACAAAAGAGTGCTACGGCATGAAACTTGGACCCAAATCGGGGTTGTCTCTTAGGAACAATGATACTTCTTCCAAGTGGGGGCACACAGTACAAGCCATAGGCCAGGAATACTCATCCAGTACATAGGTTTCCTTGATAACTAGTGAGAATTAGAATCAGGCTGGGCAATGCAAGCAGCACAAAGACCAAGACCCAAACCAACCCCTGTTCATTAGTGGTGGACTTTAGGGTACAGAGCTGAAGAGTTTGCAATTTTTGGCAACAGAGAGCACCAGTGGAAGGATCACAGACGAGGGGAAGCAGTGATTCCTGGGTCACCTCCTCACATACAGAGATGTCAAGCTCACAAAGCCCCAAACAGCAGGAGCCCACAGCTGATAATACTTCTGTATTGCACTGAGTCTTTGAGAGGTCTAGTTTTGTGAGATGTGGCAAACGTTTCAACTAGAGCACCTGCAGGGATCTAGGTGCAGCCGCTGAGATTCAGTGAAGACAATTTCTATGACAAGGAACAAAAAGATCATCGGTGAACATAAGCAAGTCACCTTCTTTGTATTGATAGGTTGGTGACGCATGCGCAAGATGCCATCCCAACATCTCACAGAAGTAAAACAGTACTTTTAAAAATAGATTTATAGGAATAAAAGTGGAATAACATATAGTTTGTAGAGGAGAGATAAAGGTCTGGGGTGATGGGGAGGCCTGGGAGCTTTATGTGAAAGAGAGGACATGGCTGTATCTCATTCTGACTTGTGCTGTTGGAAAACTCTAAATCTCTAGCTATAAATCCTTGTTTATTAGAGGCGGGGGTAGCTCTACTCACTAGCAGAATAAGGTGGTAGACCAAAGCAACTTCATCCTGATTTTATTCCTGTTTTAATACCAGGGGAAGCAGATGGCAAGAATGTCGGTGAGAGTACCTAACAGGAAGCACACAACTTGCATGTTGCCTCAGCTCCATTGTCTGTCAGTCTGCACAATTCAAAGTGCTGACTTTAGCCTATAAAGCCCTAAACGGCGCCAGCCCAGTTTACCTGTCGGAACGCATCTCCCTCTATGAACCACCACGGAGACGAAGATCTTCTGAGGAGGCCCTGTTCTCGGTCCAGCCACCGTCACAGGCGTGATTGGTGGGGACGAGACAAGGCCTTCTCGGTGATTGTCCCTCGGCTATGGAACTCCCTCCCTGGCAAGATTAGATCAGCCCCCTCCCTCCTGTCCCTTAGAAAGAGGGGAAAAACCTGTCTGTGGAACCAAGCCTTTGGAGCAGTGAAATGAGGCAATAATAGGAAACCTATTCTGCTGACTGGATCCAGCATGGTGTCCTGAGTTGGTTTAAACAGCCGATTTTAAAATAGATATAACTCATTTTAATGTTTAATGTTTTTATGTTTCTGTAGATTTATAATTATTTTATGGCCCGGAATGGAATGTATGCCATATATATGTTGTGTTCTGCCCTGAGTCTCCTTCGGGGTGAGAAGGGCAGAATATAAATGTTTTAAATAATAAATAAACAAACCCATTTAGGTCCTCCAAATGTTGTTCCAGTCCCTCTGGAACACCCAATTCTTCTTGTGTTTTTATCACAATATAATTCAGAGACAAAGGTTTTAGTAGTATAAAATAAGCTTTATTGAAAAAAATTACGTACTGTCCTGGCCCTATGAGCAATGGAGCTGCCATTCTGAGCAAGTGGAGCGAGTTGGGTTTTTTTCATTCCCGCATAATCATTACTTCCAAGTTCTCTTTCCTGGCTCTTTGGGAGAGCTCATTGTAGTCTGCCCGGCTTATATGGAAACATTTCTCCAAGGAGAGTAAACTCAGCTGATTCTCAGACAAAATCAGCAAATCGATGGTGCGAACTGATATCTGAACCCGAATCAGTTCGAGCTCCTGAAGACATTGCAGGGCAGTACTAGGTGGTTTTAGTGCTTTCTGAAATGCCTCATCCAGAGAGCAGGGCAGACAGAATAGATGCAAGATCTCCAGGCATGGGGAATATTTGAACACTGATTCCAGGATATTTCCCAAAACCAGTTTATACAGGGAAGGCAACGGGGTAACGAATTCATGGGACTCCAGGCAAAAGTTAACAAGCTCAGGGAACTGGAGAGGAGGCAGGCACAAGTTCCTTGCTCTGGCTTCATTCTGTGGCTGACTCTGATGACCATTGCTCTCTGGAGAGGGAAGGAACAACACACATGTCAGGAGATTTGGGCAGTGGCTCAGCAAGGTGTGGAGGGTGAACTCATCTTTAAAGATAAATCCATTAAGTTTAAGAAATTTAAGCTGGGTCCCAATGTTAGCTGTCACAGGTAAAAGCTCCTTCAAGTCCATCCTTTGATCGGTACCAAGACTGAGATGGGTGAGACCGTGCCATGGCAAGACATGCTGATCCAAGTTCCAGATATCTCTAAGAATCATAGAGATTTCCAAGAGGTGAGGGCACACAGCACCAATCTTAGGCAACAAGGAAAGTGGAATGAAATTAATTTTCCTGAGGGGAAGTGTGAATCTGCCACTTTCCTCATTTGGGTGAGTAGATGTCCTGTACCGTGCCACTTCCTCCAGGGATGGAAACCCAGCAGGCATCCGGGCACCATGAAATTCCTGGTCATAGATCAGACATATAGCTTGTGGAACCAAATTATGAAAAAAATATTTCAGCTTGGGCAATGCTAGAAGCACAAAGACCAGAAGCAAAAGCGAGCTCTGAAAGTCAGTGGTGGGCGTCAGTCCTTCAGCTCTGAGCCTCTGCAATGACTGGCAACCGTACGATCCTGCAACAGGGTCATAGACCAAGTGAAGGAGGGACTCTGAGGATAGTTTCCTACACTTATCGATATCCAATCCTTCAATTTTAAGACAGAAAGTGCGAATGGTGGAAAGTACTTGTGTGTTGCACTGGGTGGATGAAAGGTTTAGTTTGGTGAGGCACGGCAAAGCTTTCACAAGCTCGATCAAAGCATCCGCATGAATCCGGTAGCAGTAACGAAGTGTCAGCGAGGAAAGATTCTGTCTCCAGAAAGAGAAAGAGCATGAAGTGAGGAAGAACAGGCTCATTTGGATTTCAACGCTGGTCATCCCTGAACGTATGCTCTACCCAACATATCTTTGGGTCAAGAGAAGGAACATCTATGGGTCCTAACCCTGATTTTTATATTCTGAAATACGCAGGTGCCATGAAGATCCTTATGTCATAGGCACACGGCCTGTCCTCTTTTGTTAAAATCTGAAGATTGTGTGCAAGATGTCATTTCCCACAATATCAGAATGGGAATATGACAAAGTAGAATCCAGACACAGTACAGTAGGTCCTCCACTTTTGCAGATCTCTAAGAAAGTGGGGGAAAGGTAAAGACAAAACTCAATTCTTTAGGCTCTCAACTGTACAGTCCACTGGACATTGTCCACAGAATCTTAATGGAGAACCTAAAAAATCCTATAGAGGTATTCCCTACAGGAATTTCCAGGTCCTCCAGCAAGACTCTGGTCAACTACTATCAGATATTGGCCATATAATCATACTGGAGAACTCTGAGGGAATTTCTCTCTGGGAATCTCTAGGCCTTCTAGCATGGCTCTGTGGGCAGCTTGGAAGAAGTTGCTCATAGAGTTAGTGTGTCTGACCCATAACAGAACATTTTAATCAAATCCATGAACAACCAAAACTGCAAAAGTCAAACCCACAAATGTGGCATGTTAACCGCAGTCATCTTTTCTGTTCATTGCTGCCCTGTTCTAAATAAAAAGGTATCTTAACGAATAAATAATGTCTCTATTTGGCCATAGGAAAGAGCTCCTCTCTTGCAGGGTTTTCCAAAGTCTAGTATTCCAGGTGTTTTGGACTTCAGCTCACAGAATCCCTGGTCATTGGCCAATGCATCCCATACTACTGGGTGTTAAAGTCCAAAGCACCTGGAGGACTAGAGATAGGAAATCACAGGTATAGCATAACATCCTCCTGTTTCCGCAAGCAGGAGGCTGTTAAGGGAGAAGGGTGCCCTAGGATGAACTAGGCCATCCTGCTTCCAGATTTTGCAAGTTAATAATAATAATAAAACTTTATATACCGCTCTATCTCTCCGAAGGGACTCAGGGTGGTTTCCAACATAGTTAAGGCTCTCAGTTACCAACACAAAACATACAACACAACCATATTAAAACAGATTTTCCAAGATGTTACTTTAGAGAACTACAACTGTCAGAACCCTCCCAACCCCAATCCTAGAGACAGTGTGTCCAAAAGAGATTTCTCTCTCCAGTTCATCCCATCCCACTTACCTTGCAGCGTACTGTGATGGTGTGGGCAAGAGTGTTGCCAACATAAGATGAGCAGTAATTCAAATTCAGTGACTTTAGTTGTGGCAAAAGGAGAATGTGAAGTATGGATGGGGTCAGAAATTTTCTCTCTCGCATGATCTCAAGCAGTTCCTGGAGAAGAGAGCCAGCTGGAATGAGGAAGGGAGAGATCTTACTCATATGTTAAGTGGCCCAAGAGGTGGGAGTCAATTAACAACATAGAGACTAGGAGTGCCACAAAGAGGTTACAATACACCCTCCCATGTTGAAAGGACCTATACCTGCAGTTTCATTCTCCCTAGGAATTTTCTAGGTCCTCCAGCTCCACTTTATGGCCTTACAATTGAGTCATCCCAGATGACATTGCATATTTCTACAGAGTATACCTCTCTAGGGATCCTCCAGGGTATCTCTCATTTCAATGGGGGTTGTTCAAAATGGCTTACAGTAAAGGCCTTGTAAAACTTTCATGATTCTGGCCCATTCTACACTGCCATATAATCTAGATAATCAAAGCATATAATCCACATTATCATCTTTGAACTGGATTGTATGAGAATACACTGCCATATTATCCGGATAATCTGGATTTTACATGGCAGAGTGTAGATGGGGCTTCACAGGGAGTTAAAGTGGTGTCAAATTGCATTAATTTTACAGTGTAGATGTACTCTAAGTTCTGTATTTTGTAAACTAAGATGCTAAATATGGGGCCCAAGGATCTATGGAATGGATGATGATTTGGTTATGACTACTAATTTTGACAGGTCGAGACAAGGGAGAGAACCTTTGCAGTGGCTGCTCATAGGCTTTTACACCCTCTGGAAAATACAGTCTAGTTGTTGTCTTTTTTTCCCTTGTTCCAAGAAGATCCAACCACAAAACTGTGGTTGGGAGTAAAACAAGGGGGGGGGGGGGAACAGAGGGCACAGGTATGGTTTGACTTCTCACCCAGCATGCTGAAGGGTCCTGTGATGGCGTCATGGTCACGATTCCTGGCCAGCTTGGCATACCTCGAGTAAACCTTAACCCATAGCCTTTTCATATGCATAGCCACATTCTCCAGGCATAGTTTCTCCAATGAGCGAATGATTCTCCTTTTGCGCATGGGTTTTCTGGAATCACAAACAAGAAATAATTCAGAGAGTGTTACTGGAAAGACAGATTTTCCTTTTATTTGACACTAATAGGAGAGAAGACCCTTGAAACCTGACTAGTGGCTTCTTCCAGAGGAATGTATCAGTAGTTTGCCCATATAGCATCAGGTAAATACAAGCAAGAAGACATGGCTTGGCTCTCAGTTGGAAAGGCAGGGAAGCAGGGCTGAGAAAATGACCCAGGTATCTCTAGTCCCACCTCAAGGATCTATTTGGCCCTCTCTTTGGGCCCCTTCTACACTGCATATAGAATCCAGATTATCTGCTTGGGCTGGATTATATGGCAGTGTAGACTCATATAATCCAATTCAAAGCAGATAATCTGGATTATCTGATTTGATAATATGGATTATGTGACAGTGCAGAATGGACCTTAGTTAAGGGTAGACTGATTTGCTATAAGCATCTGTCAAATGGATCAGGATTTGGAGAAGAGTAGGAAAGAAGACAGAAGCCAAGTTGATGGAAATGTTGAGATTGTAAACCTTCTCCATAAATATAGGAAATGTAGGAAATTTAAAAGCAGTGATTTTGAGCTACAACTCCTAGATGTACCATCAAGATTGAAGATAATAAACAGCTCCCTTGAGCAAGGAGTCTTTCTAGAGGGTTTAAAAGAGGCGGTGGTCTCTCCCCTGCTGAAGAAACCAGATTTAGATCGTTCGGTTCCCTCCAGCTATCGCCCAGTTTTGAACCTCTCGTTCGTGGGCAAGGTGATTGAGAGGGCAGTAGCGGACCAGTTGCAACAGTTCCTAGACGACACAGCCGGATTAGATCCCTTCCTGTCCGGCTTTCGTGTGGGGGCATGGGACAGAGACTGTACTGGTCTCCATCACAGATCATCTTCGATGCCAGCTCAATCAGGGCGGGTCGGTGCTGCTCGTGTTATTGGACCTCACTGCAGCATTTGACACAGTCGATTATAATCTTTTGACCCACTGCCTTGCCGTTGCTGGAGTCAGGGGGACAGCTGGCCCCCTATCTGTAAAGGGACGACCTAGCTACGGTGATCCAGGCCATGGTCATCTCAAGGCTGGACTACTGTAACGCCCTCTATATTGGCCTTCCTTTGTCGGTGATCCGGAAGCTCAAGTTGGTACAAAATGCAGCTGCTCGACTTCTTGCAGGAGTCCCGATGAGATGTCATATAACACCTATCTTACTACAGCTGCATGGGTTACCAATTGAGCACCGGATAACTTTCAAAGTGATGGTGCTTACCTTTAAGGCCTTACATGGTCTAGGGCCAAAGTACCTGAGGGACTGCCTCACCCCCTACCAACCCCAGAGATCCCTCCACTCTGAGGACCAAGATCTATTGGAAGTTCCCAGTTTTAAGACCTTGCGTCTAACAGCAACTAGACGTAGAGCTTTTACATCAGTGGCGCCATCACTCTGGAAGTCTCTGCCGCCTGAAGTTCGTGCCTTGCGGGACTTATCAGTCTTCCGCAGGGCATGTAAGACACGCCTGTTTCGGCAGGCTTTTGACCTCTGTTATTGCTGTTTTTAAATTGCTTAGATTTTAGCTTGTTTTTGAAAGCCACTCTGAGCCCTGGGGGAGTGTTTTTAAGATTTTTTTAAAAGATATTTTAAAGATGTTTTTAAATTGTTAGATTTTAGCCTTTCTTGTAAGCCGCCCCGAGCCCTAAGGGAGTGGCGGCATATAAATTTAAATAATAAATAAATAAATAAATAAATAAATAAGATTGTGGTACCGGAATTCTGGGAGCTGAAGTTAACATTGTCAAATTAATGCATTTTGATACAACTTTAACTGCCATGGTTCAATGCTATGGAATCATAGAATTGTGGTCTTACAAGGTTGTTGGCCTTCTCTGCTAAAGAGTAGTAATGTTTCACCAAACTACAATTCCCAAGATTATATAGCATATATAGATTGGTGCTTTACAGAATTTTCTGTTCTAGAACTCCAATATGCTGATGATAATGTAGTCTGTGCGCATTCAGAAGACGACCTACAAGCTACTCTAAACACCTTTGCAGAAGCATACGAGAAGCTCGGCCTCTCATTGAACATCGAGAAAACCAAAGTGCTCTTTGAGCAGTCACCAGCCAATCCCTCTGCAATGCCAGGAATACAGCCTAATGGTGTAACATTAGAAAATGTTGACCATTTCCGCTACCTTGGCAGTCACCTCTCCACAAAAGTCAACATTGACACTGAAATACAACATCACCTGAGCTCTGCGAGTGCAGCATTTCTGCAAATGAAGCAGAGAGTGTTCGAGGATCAGGACTTCCGTAGGGATACCAAGGTGCTTGTTTATAACGCTATTGTTCTCCCAACCCTGCTCTACGCCTGTGAAATGTGGACTGTCTACAGACATCACATTCAACTCCTGGAAAGATCCCATCAGCGTTGCCTCCAAAGAAATCCTGCAAATCTCCTGGGAAGACAGGTTGACAAATATCAGCGTGCTGGAAAAAGCAAAAACCACCAGTATTGACGCGATGCTCCTATGCCATCAACTCCACTAGACTGGCCACATTACCGGAATGCCTGATCATCGTCTCCCAAAGCAGTTTCTATACTCCCAACTCAAGAATGGAAAACGGAAAGTTGGTGGACAAGAAAAGAGATTTAAAAATTGGCTTAAAGCAAACCTTAAAAATCTGTGGCATAGACACCGGGAACTGGGAAGTACTGGCCCTTGAGAGCTCTATCTGGAGGTCAGCTGTGACCAGCAGTGCTGTAGAATTCGAAGAGGCACGAATGGAGGGCTTAAGGAAGAAACATGCCAAGAGGAAGGCATTATAAGCCAACCCTGACTTGGCCCACCTTCCACCTGGAAACCAATGTCCTCACTGCGGAAAAACATGTGGGTCAAGAATAGGGCTCTACAGACACCTACACATCCACTGCCAAGACACTAAAATTGGAGGACCATCATCCTTGAGGTACAAGGGATCACCTAAGTAGTAAGTAAGTAAGAGGAAAGCCTGGTCCTAATTCCCAACCACTCCCTGCTTGGTGCAAATCCTCTTGAAACCTGCGCTACACAGGACAAGTTCTCGTCCTTCAACAGATGTGTTGGGTATTCTACGGGTTTCTTACAAAAACAAAATAAAACACAGAATCAACTTTTTATATATAATACTAATCTGTACTCTCTACTACAAGACCATAACTAAATGGCTATTAAAAACTATTACTATTGCTACTACAAAACACACACACACACACACACATTTTTTAAAATAACAGATCTACAAACTTCCTACTTCCTATAGGATGGTTTTTATACTTTATCAGTCTACTTCCTTTAGTGATATCATGTTGTGTTGATTGGACAAAAGTGCTTTTACTTTTGGCAAGACTCTGCTAATTCATAAATCTTACAGTTGAGAAATGCCCCCAACACAAGTCACAAACATTCTTAGTTTCTCCTTTATCAGCAAAGTCCATTTTTCCATCCCGGCTAATTCTGCAAGTTTCTGTCTAAGCCAGATGTTGTTGGTAACTTCTAGCAACCTGGTTCATCATAGTGAGGAATGGCAAAGCTGCAGAATAACACCTGAAGAATCCTACAAACTTCTTGCCCATGATATCTGTATGACCATTGTGTTAGTGGACAGCAAAGTGTTTGCCCAAAGCATATGTGAGGTGTTTTCCTGTATCTGTAGAAGGGAAGAGGCAAAACACTATCCTGGATCATCTCATTCATGGTGGCTGCCAAGATTTGTATTCAAACAGAATTTTATCCTGTGACATAGGCCTATCAGAGTGAAAATCAGAAAGGGATCCTGTGTCTTTAAGGGTTGCACAGAAGAGGGAAAATTAGCAGGGTGTTTGCAAGGCAAGCCACATCTGTTGACAATTCCTCTTCAATGTAATTAATATTAAAGGGACAGGAGCTCTCTCCACTTATCACAGAATCAGAGTTGGAAGATAGTCAAGGGACATCCAGTCCAACCTTCTCCTCTTATGCAGGAATACACAATCAAAGAACTCCCAACAGATGGACGTCCATACTCTATCCTCAAACCTCCAGAGCAGGTGATTCCACCATGCTCAGCATATTCCACTATCAAAACACTCTTACATTCAGGAAGCTTTTCCTAATGTTAAGGTGGGATCTCTTTCCCTGTAGTTTGAAGCCATCCTAGACTTTGGAGCTGAAGAAAAAAACCTTGTTCCTTCCTCAATATGACATCTTTTTGAATATTTAAACATGGCTATCATGTCATCTCTTAGCCTTCTACAGGCTAAAAATATCCATCTCCCCAAGCTACTCTTCACAGGGTTTGGCTTTCAGACCATATGCCCTTGTCTAGACAAGCCCCGGTTTAATCCTATTCCTTAATCTAGCACCCCTAATCTTCCCTGAGTGTCAGCTACCTGCCTCCCTTCTGGTCTCATAAGAGAATAAAAAGAGACCTCAAAGGCCAGCAGGGTCTGGCCATGCAGAAGACACAACCAACATCTTCCTACGGATGGTCATCCAGCCCTCTATTGAAACATCTCCCACAAAGGTCTCTGGAGAGATAGGAAGTTGAATGTGGGAAGCAATGGTGCCATTTAGGAAATCTGGGGACTCCAACAATCACTTTTAATGCAACCCCAAACATAACCACCCAATACAGCTGCCCCAGAAATAAACCAACCCAAGCCTGCGCCCTTTTGTCATCCCTCTGGGGGAGTTTGCCTTGCTCCAAGGTGAGAAGAGCAGGCAAAGCCTCCAGGGCACTCACTTGAGGGTATCTTCTCTCGGTTAGATAAGGGCTCAAGCTGGCCTCTCACACCCCTGCACAGTATCAGCTGGAGCCTCCAACCTGGGATGAAGCAGCCTTCCTTCCCTCCCTCCCCTTCTCTATTTATGGGGAGGGCCTGACCCTTGGAGACAGCTGGAGAGAGATGCTCTAGCCAGGGAGGAAGTTACTGGAAGGGAGAGGAGTCCTTCCACCCCTTTGAGTCTTGCCCTAAGGCTGTGTTTGGTCCTCCTCTCTCTTCTGGGGTCTCAGGTGCAAGCAAGTGCTCTTTTCTCAATGAGAATTTGAATTTATATCTCCTCCTCCTCCTCCTCCTGTACTTTCGATTTCTTTCTTATTATTACCTTAACATACGTTGCTTTTGCTTTGTTCTGTGTTGTTGATTGGACAATTCTTCTTAATGAGAATTTTAATTTGTATCTCCTCCACCTCCTTCTTTTGTACTTTCGATTTCTTTCTTACTTATGGTGACCTTAACACCCTAAAGGATTTTCTTCTCAAGATATGTTCAAAGGGGGGGGGGGGTTGCTTTTGCTTTTTTCTGTGTTGTGTTGATTGGACAGTTTTTGTGTGAAGGCCAAAAGAATGAAAAGGAAGGAAAGAGACATACAGGTGTGCATTGTGCTCTTTGGCCCCTTCTACACTGCCAGATAATTTGGGTTATCAAGCCAGAAAATCCACATTCTCTGATTTGATCTTTTCACACGTCTCTTTTGTGCCATGCAGTTGTGCCTATAGTTGCTGGTGAAAGAGAAAAAGCACCGGGCGGCTCATGGCATCCCGCGTGCCCTCCCTCCTCCCCTCATCACATGGCGGGGCAGAGAAAGTGCTTTGGCCCCCCTTTCCCTCTCTCCATCACATGGCAAAAAGGGTCCCAACACGTGTTGCCCTGCCGCCCTTTCTGCCATCAAACAGCAAAAGGGGGAGAAAACTGGATAACTCCGTCTTAGCTACCCAAACATTTTCCTCCCTGTAGCTGAAGTATTTTGGCCACATCATGAGGAGACAGGAAAGCTTGGAAAAGATCACGATGCTGGGTAAATTGGAAGGAAAAAGAGAGGCCGACCAAGGGCAAGATGGATGGACGGTATCCTTGAAGTGACTGGCTTGACCTTGAAGGAACTGGGGGCGGTGATGGCTGACAGGGAGCTCTGGCGTGGACTGGTCCATGAGGTCACAAAGAGTCGGAGACGACTAAACGACTGAGCAGCAGCAGCAGTGGAGGAAATACCTTTCGGTGCTTCCACCCCACTTTGGGAGGAATGTGAGCAGGACCTGCCATGCAGCACATGATGGTGCATGGCAGGCCCCATCCAAACCATGCATAGAAGTCATTTTTTGCCCCATGTGAAGAGATCCTAAGTCTACATAGCCAATTCAAAGCATATAATGTGGATTTCATACAGATGTGTAGAAGTGGCCTATTTTCTCATTTGGTAGTACGTGCTTTGTCTCACTTGCCTGGTTTATGCCAAACTGAAGAGGTCCTGAAAGTATCTTGCAACATTTGATATCCTTGGAATAACAGATGGAGATTATGTAAAACCAGCTGCATATATAGGACAAAACAAATATTATCCATAACAGTAATGATAAGAGCTCCAGTAGGTCTAGCTTTCTGAGTCTGGACTTGTGACAAAACTCTGAGGCTGAGAGTGTGTGTCTTAACCATATTAACCTGCAGTTAATGTGGACCCCATTAAGCTGCCAATTTTTCTGCAGTCTTATCTCAATACACTCCAGAGACAACACATGCATTATGTAAACTCAACTTTATTAAAATATAAAACAAGAAACACTATTTTGATCACAGCAGAAGTGGACCTGCCACTATAGGCTGGAGGGGAGGGTTTTTTGTTCTGAGGACATAAAAACAAAAGGCTTCCTTGCTTACTCTTTGGAGGACCTCCATGTAATCCGTCTCTTTGATATCTAGGCACATGTCCAACTTGAACGCTTTCAAATGGTTCAAAGAGGTTCCAAAAGTGCAGTAGGGCAGTTCCAGAAGATGCCAGACCCTTCTGAAAACCTTCATCTAGGAAGACCATTTTTAAAAACAAGACTTAAGGTTTCTAGGCATTGGGAATGCTGGGATAGGAATATAAGAGAAGACCTGGACATGCCAGGAAGGCAGGGGATTCTCAGAGGTGGACCTGCCACCACAAACTGAAAGAGGGATTTTCATTCCCACACAACATTCAGATCAAGGTTTTCCTTGACTACTTTCTGAAGGACCTTCTCCAAATCTGTCTCACAGATTTTTGAGCAGGTGTCTATCTTGAGGCAATTCAACTCATTCTTGGAGGACAGCAGAAGGTCAATAGTGTTCATGGATATGTCGTCATCTTGTATCAAGTAAAGCTTTTGGAGTTGTAGGAGAGAACTGTTGGGGGTTGTCAATACCATTTGAAAGACTTCATCCAGAGAGATGGTTAAGCAGACCAGATCCAAGCTCTGCAGGTTTGGGGAATTTTTAAGAAGATATGTAAGGCTAGTTTTCAAAATCAAGCCATGCTCTGCAGGCAAAGGGTCCTCCACGTCAGCCTGCATCAGGTAAAGGCTAGAAAGCCGAGGGAATTTGAGGGGAGGGAGGCTGGAGCTGAAGGCATCAATGTTTTTCATTCGGATATTACCACTTTGCACTGGAGGAAAAAAAGTAACTCTCAGATGTTTAAGCTTCTGGCAATCGTTCAGCAGGGTGTAAAAAGACAACTCATCATCCAAGGAGAATCCTTCAATGGCAAGAATACGAAGCTGGCCCCCAAGGTTTCTTGTCACAGGCCAAAGCTCCTTCAAGTCCCTCCTTTCCTTGCAGTTGATAGTGAGATGAACAAGAGAGCCCCATGACGTGAAACTTTGACCCAAATCAGGACTGTCTCTTAGGAACAATGATACTTCTTCCAAATGGGGGCACACGGCACAGGCCATAGGCCAGGAGTACTCATCCACTGCATAGATTTCCTTGAGAGCTAGTGAGAGGCTAGAACCACCCTCATTCATATAGTCAGGCACCCTGAATCTTGCTAACTCTGCCAGAGAAGGAAACCCAGGGAATATGCGGGTACTGCTCAAGTGCTGGTAATAGATCAGACACACAGCATCTACCACTGAATCGTGAATCAGGTACTTCAGGTTGGGCAATGCGAGCAGCACAAAGACCAAGACCCAAACCAACTCATGTTCATTAGTGGTGGACTTTAGGGTACAAAGCTGAAGGGTTTGCAATTCTTGGCAACAGAGAGCACCAGTGGCAGGATCACAGACAAGGTGAAGCAGTGATTCCTGGGTCACCTCCTCACACAGAGAGATGTCAAGCTCACGAAGCCCACAACAGCAGGAGCCCAAAGCTGATAATACTTCTGTATTGCACTGAGTCTTTGAGAGGTCTAGTTTTGTGAGATGTGGCAAACTTTTCACCAGGTCAATTAGAGCTTCTGCAGGGATCTGGATACAGCCGCTGAGATTCAGCGAAGACAAATTCTATGACAAGGAACAGAAAGAGCATTGATGAACAAATGCATGTCACCTTCTTTGGATATATAGGTTGATGACATCCCAACACCTCCCCTCCAGACTGAGGAAATAACATCTATGTACTTTCTGTTGGAAAAAAAACAGCATTCTTTCTTGCTGTTAGAACAACAGGTGTCCTAGACAGGACAGAATTTTTTTGCATGTAAAATCCTTCTGTTTGTTCCTCTCATAAACCCACATACTTGCTCTTCCTATCCTTTGAAATGTATGTCACAAATGCTTTTTATGTAGGCCATGTGACCCTGATCAGTGGTTACTTCCTCGGGGACTTTCTGTTATACAAAGTCTCCCCCTTCTCAATCTCTCTGCTCTTCTGCTCCTTCACTTTGCCCCTAGCTGTGTTTTTGCTCCTCCAGGTCAAGAACTAAGACTTTCCTTAATCTTTTTGTTAGTTAGTTAGGATATAATATTCCGTGCATATGTAATGAAGCCATTACATAAGTCTGTAATCTACACCTGCCTGCCTGATTTATTTTTGGAGTCACAGGGAACACAGGAAAGCTCAAAAATGAGATTGCAGCACACTTTGTCTACTACTACTTTACTAACCATTTTAGTTTCTATACTTTTCCCAAAGGGATTAAAACTCAATGAAAAACTAAACTAGAAGTGCAATCATCCATCCACATTTACTGGGATTAGGAGTGCAGGACCCCCAAGAAAGTAGAAAAAATGCAAATGAAAACTCTGCATTTAAAAAAAAAATCTGAGAGAACACCTTTCTAGGAATCTCTTGGTCCTCTGGTACACTTCTGTGTTCAACCTCTGGCAGAGTCTCACTTTACACAGAGAAGTGTTTTCATTAGGTGGAAAGAAATCTTATGGTGGAAGTTGACTACAGAATCACACTGGAGAACCTACAGCAGACATCCTTTAACTCCAGATATTTGGGCCTCTAACTCCCAGAATTCCTTACCACTGAACAAGCTGGCGAGGGCTTCTGGGAGTTGGAGGTCCAAACAGCTGGAGGGCTGTAGTTTGAGGATGCCTGACCTAGAGATTCAATTATAATCAAACCTGCAAAAGTCAAGCCCACAAATACAAAGGGCCAAGTGTTCCTCTCTCTATCAGTCCTCAATCTCCCACCTTCCATGCATGACCTGAGTTATAGGATTGTTAGGATTATTGTAGTGTGATGACCCTTGAGGAATCCCTGCAACTCCCACACTCAACTTACCTTGCAACACACTGTGGTAATTTGGATACTGGACTCTGTGACCAACTCTGGGCAGATGCCCAAGTCCAGTTCAGACAGCTGGGGCAAGAGGAGGGAGTGCAGCACACTTGAGGTCAGGAGATCTTCTTCACACATTAACTGGAGCAGTTCTTTGACAAAGGAGCTGGCTGGTGGGGAGAATATGTCCAGGTGTTTATTTGAGCAAGAGAATTGAGGGTGAACAGAAAATACACAGCTTGGCCACTCTGCATGGCCTAAATGTTGGGATCAGATGTTTCGAAGTCCTACACATCCCAACTCCCCTCTGTCTTTCAAGTCCTTATTTCTCTTTGCTGAGAAAGTGCTACTCTAGAAGTAATCTTCTAGAGCAGGCATGGGCAAACTTTGGTACTCCAGGTTTTTTGGCCTTCAGTTGTGGAAGCTGAAGTCCAAAACACCGAAAGGACCAAAGTTTCCTGTACCTGCTTTAGAAGATTCCTTGGGGAAGTTGTTCAGAAAGTCTTGTCTGCAGATCTAGAGATTCTTAAAATGTTATCTCAGGTTAAAAAAATAACTATTTTTAAATTTTATGGGGGATCATGCAAAAGGTTGACTGTATACAGGCTGTCCCCATGTTATGAACAATATAGGTTCTGGGGCTGTAGCATGTTTTCCAGGCTGTAAGGCCATGTTCCAGAAGCATTCTCTCTGAAGTTTTGCCCATATCTATGGCAGGCATCTTCAGAGGTTGTGAGGTATATATGTCTGATTCTGGGGGTTGGTGCTCATCTCCATTTGTAAGCCAAAGAGCCGGCATTGTCTGTAGACACCTCCAAGGTCATGTGGCCGGCATGACTGCATGGAGCGCCGTTACCTTCCCGCCGGAGTGGTACCTATTGATCTACTCACATTGGCATGTTTTCAAACTGCTAGGTTGGCAGGAGCCGGGGCTAACAGTGGGCGTTCACTCCCCTCCCAGGATTTGAACCTGGGACCTTTTGGTCTGCAAGTTCAGCAGCTCAGTGCTTTAACACACTTTGCCACCGGGACTGTCGTAATTCCTCCTTCATGCTCTGTGTTAATGTGGATACACATATATTGTACATTGCACACCTTTGGCAGGACCCAGTTATTTTGGTTCTGTGCTAAAGCACAATATACAATATAAACAAAATATAAAAAATACAAAATAACATAAATAAATAAAATATAAAATACAAAATAACATAAACCAAAAGATAAAACCCAATTTACATTTACACAAGCAACAAAGACAATTAAACAATTGAACACAAACCAAAGAATTCACATTATAACCATTTCATATTTAACAGGTTTTTAAAACTTAGAGTTTAGGTAAAGGTTTTCCCCTGGCGTTAAGTCTAGTCATGTCCGACTCTGGAGGTTGGTGCTCATCTCCATTTCTAAGACAAAGAGCCGGCATTGTCTGTAGACACATCCAAGGTCATTTGGCCAGCATGACTGCTGGGGGCGCCATTACCTTCCCACTGGAGCGGTATCTATTGATCTACTCACATTTGCATGTTTTCGAACTGCTAGGTTGGCAGAAGCTGGGGCTAACAGCAGTAGCTCACCCCGCTCCCTGGATTAGAACTGCGGACCTTTTGGTCAGCAAGTTCAGCAGCTCAGTGGTTTAATCCACTGCGCCACCAGCAGCTCTAATTTAGAGTTTTAAATATCATAGTAAAAGCATTTAAAATACCTGAAATACCTCGATATAGAAATTGAGCAGTTAATAGATCTACTTGAATAGAAAAGAACAGTTCCTGCTCGTGTTCACCAGATGTGAAGGCTGAAAATTCATGGTTTGTAGCAAACTGTCCAGAAAGTCACTCTGATGTACTAATTTGAGCATTAAACTATAACTTTGGACACCAGGATTCAAATTCCCTCTTGGCCATGGAAACACACTGGGTGACTTTAGACAAGTCAATATATGATAGGTTCTTCTTGGTGTCCTATATATTGGGAACAAGCTGAAAGCAAACAACTATCCACCTATCAAGAGGTACCTCTACTGCAGAATGAATGCAGTTTGACACTGTAACTGCCATGGCTCCATGCTATGGAATCATGGGAGTTGCAGTTAGGTAAGGTACCAGCACTCATAGCATTGAGCCAAAGCAGTTAAAATGTTATCAAACTGCATTAATTTTACAGTGACAAAATGCTCAAGGAGACAGATAAGAGAGGAAGTTGTTCATTCTGCAGCTGTTGGCTTCTGTGCTGAAGACCAAAGTCCAGCAACAACAGTGGTACTTACCCAAGCGGTTGATAATGTAATCTCCAGCCCAGATGTACCTCATGTTTAGAGCCACTTTCTCCAAGCACATCCTCCTCAGCAAGGGGGCACTCCTTTTCTTGGGCATTGAGCTCCCAAAGTCACAAGCAAAAGAAAAATCCAAGGCAAGTCCTGAAAGGATAAGATTTTGAATACTTAACAAAGCTACTTGGGTCTTGTCTCTGCAACACAAGAATTGACATTCTCCCCAGAAGCATGGTGCAACTCACCAGGTACAGTTGAACTACAGCTGCCAAAGAGCTCTAGGATGCATCTTCATTGTAGAATGAATGCAGTTTGACATCACTTTCACTACCACAGTTCAATATTTGGGAATCCTAAGCATTGTTGTTTTAAAGGCCTTCAGCCTTCTCTGCCAAAGAGAACTGGTGCCTCATCAATTATAAGTCCCAGGATTCATGCACTGAGGCATGACAGTGAAGGTGATGTCAAACTCTATTCTTCAGTAGATGCACCCCTGGCCCAATGCTGTGGAATCCTGGCAGTTGTAGTTTGGGGGTTCTGAGACCTTGTAAAACTACAACTCTTGCAATTCTTAGCATTGAGCCATGGCAGTTCAAGAGGTATCAAGCTGCATTCATTCTGCAGTTGAGATGCACCCTAGTCTCAAACAACATCTAACTGACTCTCAAGATAACTGATTTTAGACACACAACTAGCTTGGGACTGTAAAATTCAATTATTTTTCATGGTCCTAAATTGAATGAATAGCTAAATAGCAATTCCAGAATCAGGTAGCTGCTAAAAAAATTTAATTGTTAAAAAAAGGCTTAACTCAATCCTTTCCTATTTTAACATTAAGTTGACCCTTTTCATCTTCTACTTAACTTCATTTAATTCAATGTTTTCTAGCTCAGCCCAAAATCAACCACATTATTATTATTATTATTATATGCACAACAGGATTAATGCACAGCTAACAAGATCACTATGCTGGCTTTTGTATTGGATCACATTTTAGACATTTCTCAAGTGTCTAGGACAGGGGTCCCCAAACTAAGGCCCGGGGGCCGGATGCGGCCCATCAAAGCCATTTATCCGGCCCCCCATGGCACAAGGGCAGAAGGGGGTTGGGCTAAATGACCTAAGGGGTCTCTTCTTCTCTTACAACCATTATTATTATTATTATTATTATTATTATTATTATTATTATTATTATCAGTGCCGATTGTGTTTAAGTGCAGGCCAAGGTCTTTAGGCACTGCAGCCGGTGTGCCGATCACCACTGGGACCACCTTGACTGGCTTGTGCCAGAGTCTTTGCAGTTCGATCTTTAAATCCTCATACTGTGTCAGCTTTTCCAATTGTTTCTCCTCAATCTTGCTGTACCCTGGGATTGCAATATCAACCATCCATACTTTGTCTTTTAATTGAGAATTATTATTATTATTATTATTATTATTATTATTATTATTATTATTATTATTATTATTATTACCATTGAGGCTGGGTGGCCATCTGTCAGGGATGCTTTGCTTGTGCTTTTGATGCACGAGGCTGAAGGGGGTTGGACTAAATGGCCCAAGAGGTCTCTTCCAACCCTCTTTTTTATTATTATTATTATTATTATTATTATTACCATTATTATTAACATTGAGGCTGGGTGACCATCTGTCAGGGGTGCTTTGCTTGTGCTTTCGGTGCACAAAGGCAGAAGGGGATTGGACTCAATGGCCCAAAGGGTCTCTTCCAACCCTCCTTTTATTGTTGTTGTTATTATTGTTGTTATTATTCATTATTATTATTATTGCTCGGCCCACTATAGTCCGGCCCTCCAATGGTCCGAAGGATCATGAACTGGCCCCCTGTTTTAAAAGTTTGGGGACCCCTGGTCTAGGACTATGTGATGTATCGGCAAATAATGCATTCAGATCCAAATAGGGTAGCCTTTTGCAGCTGACAGATTGTAATTTTGTCAGCGCCAATCATTTTCAAGTGCAGGCCAAGGTCTTTAGGCACTGCACCCCAGTGTGCCGATCACCACTGGGACCACCTTGACTGTCTTGTGCCAGAATCTTTGCTGCTCGATCTTTAAATCCTCATATTGTGTAAGCTTTTCCCGTTGCTTCTCATCTATTGTTGTTGTTGTTGTTATTTATACCCCACTTCTTCTCTCCACAAGGAAACTCAAAGTGGCTCTTGCACCCTTTTCATTCAAGCAAGCTTTTAAGAATGGGCCAGGTAATGCAGTGTAGTTTTAGAGATTGTTTTTAACAGCTTTTTACTTGTTTTAGTAAGTGTAATACTTAAAATTTAATTCTATTTTAACATTTATATTGTGCAGGTTTTTAAAACTGTATAGTTTTTTGATTGGGAGCCAGTTCTGGGTCCCAGTCCTGGGGGAAAAAAGGTGGGACATAAGTAATTCATAATGGGCTTGCCTTTGAATTAATGCAGTTTGACACCACTTTAACTGATAAGGCTCCATGCTATCAAAATATGGGAGTTGTAATACTTTTGCAAGGTCCAGAACCTTCTTTCCCAAAGGGATGCTGGTGCCTCACCAAATCATATAATTCCATAGCACTGAGCCTTGGCAGTTATAGAGAGCAATAGTTTATCTCTCATTTGGGATGCATCTACACTGTAGAATGAATGCAGTTTGACACCGCTTTAACTGCCATGGCATAATGCTAATGCAATCTTGAGAGTTGTAGTCTTGGGGGCCACCAACACTCTTTGGCAGAAAAAGCTCTTTGAAAACCACAGCTTCCAAGATGAATAACACTGAGCCATGGCAGTTAAAGGGGTTTCAAACTGCATTTATTCTACAGTGTAGATGCACCCCAGGAATGAGTGCACAGGCAAAAACCAAACAAATGCAGAAAGCACCAAAATGTGTTAGAATTGCAGGACATCTAGAACTTTCACCATGTACCCCAGCAAACTACAAATCCCAAGATTCTAAAAAGCGGAACCAAAGCATTTAAGAGTAAAATAGAATTGTAAAATACTAGAGCTGGAAGAGATCCCAAGAAGCCATCCAGTCCAACCCCATTCTGTCAGGAGGAAGACACCATCAAAGCACTCCAAACAGATGGCCATCCAAGCACTGTTAGAAAACCTCCAGAGATGGAGAATTCAAAGAACAACAATAATTCGCCCCTAATAAAATAGCAGGAGGTATCATTTGTACCTACCTGCTGAACTTCTGTCTTCTTCTGACAGAAGGGCAGAAGAAATTGCAAAATATCCCCAACGATGGTACTTTTTGTCACACTCCTGGGCTCCTTTGGGTGCCACTTCACCCCAGAAGTACCAAACTTAGGTAGCAAAGAAGTTAAGCTCTGTCAAAACCAATGGTACCCCTTCCTCTTCTTTCGGTTGGAGCCCCCCTCCCTCCAACCAACCCACACCCAATGAAGCCCTTTCAAAACTTACCTTCCCAGAGGAAGGGCAGAGGTTGACTTTAAAGACCTGCCTACCTTTGCAGGTGCAGTAGCCCAATGCCCTGGCTCAGGACAGGTGGGAGGTAGAGTAACTCAATGGGCAAAGGGGATTTACTCCAGGTGTAGGGTTAACATTTGGAAAGGAACCAGGTGAGGGGGAGCTACAGCAAACCTCATTCAGGTGTCTTGTATTTGGGGCTGGGTTATCTAGGGTACATCTACATGCAGTTTGACACCATTTTATCTGTTATAGAATCCTAGGATTTGCAGTTTCATGGGGTACCAGTACTCTTTGGGCAAAGGCAAAAGACTTTGTAAAACAAGTATTACAATGTAGATGCACTCTTGCTCTTGACAAAGAGGATGCAATTCATGCTACTTTATTTGCAGATACAAATAAATTTTGAGAAGTAACACCTTTGTCTCAGATGTGAACTGGCGTTTTGTAGAATCCTTGGATTTGAACTTTGCCGTTATTGTCATGTGCCTTCAAGTTGTTGTTTCTTCTTCCTCTTCTAATTGCTCCATGGATGGATAATCTGGGGACAGAGAGGGACAAATATAATATTGTTTTAAATAGTGATTGGTACTCTTTAGCTTTTGCTCATGTTGGGTCCCCAGGTGTTCTTGAATGAGAACTCCTTTCACTTTTGATTATCCGCCATGCAGGCTAAGGATAATGGGAATTGCAATCCAACAGCCTTTGTGGCTCTGAGGTTGGGAAAAGTTTGAAATACATTTTAAAGTGCAGCTGTACCGTAGAGGGAATGCAGCTTGACACCACTTTAACTGCCATGGCTTAATGCTATGGAATTCTGGGAGTTGTAGTTTTATTTATTTATTTACAGTATTTATATTCTGCCCTTCTCACCCCGAAGGGGACTCAGGGCGGATCACATTGTACACATATAAGGCAAACATTCAATGCCATATAACATGAGACAGAGACAGACGCAGAGGCAATTTAAACCTTCTCCAGCTTCCAGCTTCCTGAGGGTATGCTTGATTCCGGCCACAGGGGGAGCAGCTGCTTCATCATCCACTGTGATGGCACTTCCTCATTCCAACGGCGGCTGGATGATTTTTATGGTGTCATAAATTACCCTCCCCACATATAAGTGGTACCTAAATTTCCTACTTGATAGATGCAACTATCTTTCGGGTTGCATAGGTCAGCAACGAGCAGGGGCTATATTTTATTTTTAATTGTCGAGTGCTCACCTCGACAGGGCTGGCCTCGAACTCATGACCTCTTGGTCAGAGTGATTTATTGCAGCTGGTTGCTAACCAGCCTGTGCCACAGCCCGGCCCCTTTTAGAAGGTCTTTAGCTTTCTTTGCCAGAGTGCTGGTTTCCCATTAAACTTCCACTTTTAGAATTCCATAGCATTAAGCCATGGAATTTTCCCCATTATTTCAGTGGTCAAACATTTGCAAGAGGAGAACTGTTTTTATGCAAAAACCATTGTATGCAGATGCTATTGTATAACACTAGAATAAAAATGTGATTTTGCTATTTTTTGCTACTAAACATCAAAGGAATGCCATGCCACTTCGGAGGCTAATGGGTTTATAATGGTATTAATGTTCTTGGATGGCAACCCACTATCAGTTCCTGATGGGATACTTACCACTCCCTTCCTGAGGAAGAGATAATCCTGAAACAATCTCTGTATTGTCATAGCTTAGAGGTTTACCAGCTGTTTAAGTATTTCCATCAAAAAAGAGGAGGCAATGTCCCATTACTGTTGACTTAGGGGGTGATTGACAGCCATTGTTTCTGCCTCTGAAAGGCTCTTGGGCAGTTAATTTATTTCAGGGTGCATTTGTATGATACACTTAGCACAGTTTGACACCGCTTTAATTGTAATGGCTCAATGCTATGGAATTCATGAAAGTTTTCAGACTTCTCTGCCAGAGTGTTGGTGCCTTCCCAAACTACAACTCCCAGGATTTCACAGCATTGTGCTATGGCAGTTAAAATTGTAACTGTTAATTCTAGAAGGAGATGCAACCTCAGATTCGAGTCTTACTGGGATAAATGCAAAGCCCTATGGCACCACAATGGCACCCCGCTCAAAGATCTATGGTTCGTCAAGTGTTCCATAATCTATATATATAAAAGAGTGATGGCATCACAGCAATTCACAAAACAACAAAAGTACAGGCCCCCCAACCTCAAAATTTGACAACACAACCCATCATCCACGCCTCAAGGTTGATACAACAAAAAGAAAAGAAAAATAAAGTCCTAATTAGAGGGAGAGCAATAATTTTTTTTATACAATTGCTGCCAGTTTAGAGGGCTAATCTCTGCCCACTTGGTTGCCTAGCAACCAAGGGACAGCCAGGGTTCAGTTAGGGGACAGGCAGATATAGGCCTCACTTAGACTTCTTCCACAGATTATCTAATTTGCACTGGATTATATGGCAGTGTAGACTCAAGGCCCTTCAACACAGCTATATAACCCATTTATGATCTTATATTATCTGCTTTGCACTGAATTATCTTGACTCCACACTGCCATATAATCCACTTCAGTGTGCATTTTATACAGCTGTGAAGAAGGGGCCTCAGATAATCCAGTTCTGAGCAGATAATATAAGATTAGAAATATACAGTAGAGTCTCACTTATCCAACGTAAACAGGCCGGCAGGATAAGTGAATATGTTGGATAATAAGAAGGGATTAAGGAAAAGCCAATTAAACATCAAATTAGGTAATCGTTATACAAATTAAGCACCAAAACATCATATTATACAACAAATTTGACAGAAAAAGTAGTTCCATGCGCAGTAATGCTATGTAGTATTTACAGTAGAGTCTCACTTATCCAACACTCGCTTATCCAACGTTCTGGATTATCCAATGCATTTTTGTAGTCAATGCTTTCAATATATCGTGATATTTTGGTGCTAAATTCATAAATACAGTAATTACTATATAGCATTACTGTGTACTGAACTACTTTTTCTGACAAATTTGTTGTCTAACATGATGTTTTGGTGCTTAATTTGTAAAATCATAACTTAATTTGATGTTTAATAGGGTTATCCTTAATTCCTCATTATCCAACATATTCGCTTATCCAACGTTCTGCCGGCCCGTTTATGTTGGATAAGTGAGACTCTACTGTACTGTATTTACAAATTTACCACTAAAATATCACAATGAATTTAAAACACTGACTACAAAAACATTGATTATGAAAAGGCAGACTGCGTTGGATAATCCAGAACATTGTATAAGCGAATGTTGGATAAGTGAGATTCTTCTTTAATATGAAATAATTACTGGGATAGAATAATGCAGAACAATATAATCTCTAAAACCAGGACAGTAAATAAATAGGGGAATTCCACACAGGAAACAATCAGGGCCAGCTAACACCTCCCAACAAAGTATTCCCATCATCAAAGTCTGGAAAAACCTCTGTTTTCTCAGGGCCACAGACAGTAGAAGCACATAAAATATCGCAAACAACACCACTCTGAAAACAAGGGAATTCCAGACAGGAAACAATCAGGGCCAGCTAACACCTCCCAACAAAAAATTCACTCAGGGAGGAAACAGCCAGGCTTTAAAGCTGCAAGGCCATTACATCCTAATCATTTTTCCTAATTGCAGCATTCATACTTGCCTCCAACAAACAAAAAAAACCAATCAGAAATATTGTATATTCACAACCTTTAGGAAATAATATCCCCTGATGGCGCAGCATGTTAAAGCGCTGAGCTGCTGAACTTCTGGACTGAAAGGCCACAGGTTTGAATTGGGGGAGCGGAGAGAGCCCCCACTGTTAGCTCCAGCTTCTGCCAACCCAGATGTTCGAAAACATGCAAATGTGAGTGCATCAATAGGTACTGCTCCGGCGGGAAGGTAACGCCGCTCCATGTAGTCATCCCACATGACCTTGGAGGAGTCTACGGACAACGCCGGCTCTTCGGCTTAGAAATGGAGATGAGCACCAACCTCCAGAGTAAGACACGACTGGACTTAATGTCTGGGGAAAACCTTTACCCTTGACCTTAACTACCACCAATTCCTCAATACTTTATTTCCCATACCACCATACTTCGCCACAGCAACGCGTGGCCGGGCACAGCTAGTAAATATACTATTTTTAATTATGATTAAAATCTCTTTTCAAAGTTTCACAAGTTTGAATTATCGGACATCAAGAGAGGACTGAGGGCAGCTTCATCTCCCCCCCCCCAAAGACTTTATCATTTTTAACCCTTTAATAAATTGTATTTGCAGGAGCCTACTTTATACCATGCAGCTGTGAACAAGTCTACATAGGGACCATCAAATGCAGCACCCAAAACATGAATCAAGGGACATGAAAGGCACTGCAGACTAACTCAACCAGAGAAGTCAGCCATAAGCAGAGCACTTAATGAACCAACCTGGACACAGCATATTATTGGAGAACACAGAAATGCTGGACCATTTTAACAACCACCATGTCAAACTACACAGAGAAGCCAGTGAAATCCACAAGCATGTAGATAACTTCAACAGAAAGGAGGAAACCATGAAAATGAACAAAATCTGGCTAACAGTACTTTAAAAACTCTCAATTCAGGATAGTAAATAAAGAACAACACTCAAAAATGGGAATTCTAGAAAGAAAACAATCAGGGCCACCTTCTAGCAGAAGCAGAGGCAGCAGGAGGACATTTTTGCTCCCTGGCTTCAGGTAGGATTTGGCTAAGATTTGGCTAAGATTCTAAACTGAGTGTGGGCTTGGCTCCTGTGGTCAAAGTCTAACTGTTGTGTGACTGTTGTGTTGAAAGAGAGCCAGGTACTTAAGTTGATTGACAGCAGGCATTGTCCCCTGTTAATTGAGTTTCTGGGAAAGCTTTATTTGCCAGTGTGAGTTTCTGCCAGAGCCTGATCCCAGAAGGGCACCTTTACTAACTATCCTTTGCAGTACATACAGGAAACAAAGCAACATAAACAAATACACAAAGAGGTGGTTTGTTGCAGTCTGCACATAAAGTGCGTGCATATTACTTAACTGTACAAAGATCCCACTTGGCCACCACGCTCACCAAGAGATGCAACAAAAGCAAAACATTCCCATCACATGCACCAGCTGTGGCATGTTCCGCTTTTTCACACAAAAACTAGACAACTACATCTGCTCCAAATGCAAACAGATGACTCTGATGGAGCAGAGGATCCAACAGCTCGAGCACCGTATTAAGACCCTTAAGGACATTCAGGCACTCGAGCTCTTCTTGGACACTGCACAACACGCTGCTGTAGATCTGCAGCCTGCATCACACCAACACCACCAAGACCATGATCAGGAACCTTATGGGGAGATCAACTCAAAGGTAGACAACCCTCAGGCTTGGAAGGAGGTCACCCATAGAAGGAGACGCAGGACCAGGCAGCCTCCGCAGAACTCCTCTGCTCAGCTGCATTTACACAACAGATTTGAAATTCTTACATCATTAACATACAATCAGGAAACACATCTTGTGGAGGACCACAGTTTCTTAGATACCACTCAGTGGACCACCCTGGATCAATGCGCAGGGGATAGCCCTGACGGGGACAGTGCATCACCACAGTCACACTTATGTAATCATGCAAATGCTCCATCCCCAATCATAGACCAGGAGCAACAGGAACATCCTTGGGAGAGTAATGGGCTCTCGGATGTATCTCAATGGATTGTCATTGATGAATGCACTGGGGATGTTGAGGAGGAGGACAACACTTTACACCTACATGATTCACTTCAACAGGAACACTCTTCAGGGGACATACACACTGTCTTGCACAAAAGGGACCCTGTCAATCCTCAAAGGAAACAGGTCTTGGTAGTAGGTGACTCCCTCCTTAGAGGAATGGAAGCCATCATTTCCAGACCGGATGGGATGGCTCGAGAAACATGCTGCCTCCCGGGGGCAAAAATACACCATATCACTCAGAGGCTCAGCAGGCTCCTAAAGCCCCATCACCCTCCCCACCTTATGTTGATTCATGTAGGTACCAATGACACCGCTAGGCATACTTTTCAAAAGATCACAAATGATTTTCAAGCTTTGGGAACAAAGCTAAAACTGTATAATGTACATGTGATCTTTTCATCCCTCCTCCCCGTTGTAGGACACGGCTCTACAAGGGCCGGAAAAATAGTACAGGTCAATAACTGGCTCAGAAAATGGTGTCAAGAGGAGCATTTTGGCTTCCTTGACCATGGTCTACTCTTCCAAGAGGATGGACTACTGGCAAGCGATGGGGTGCATCTCACACAAGTAGGAAAACATCTTTTTGCACACAGACTCACAAACCTCATCAGGCGCACTTTAAACTAGATCCACTGGGGGAGGGGAACAACAGCCTGGCGAACACTATATTACCCACAACCACAGGGAACCGCCAAAAGGCTAAACGGAGGGCTGCACAAACACAGCAAGGACCAAGTACAGAGAGCACAATAATCCCAAATAAACAGTTCGAGGGGAGGTCACAGGGGCTTACATGTCTTTACACTAATGCTCAGAGCATGGGAAATAAGCAAGACGAACTCCAACTCCTAGCACAGCACCACACATACGATGTCATAGGCATCACTGAAACCTGGTGGGATGACTCCCATCACTGGAATTTAACCATTGACTATAACCTCTTTCACAGAAATAGAACAAAGGGGAGAGGAGGGGGAGTAGCTTTATATGTCAAAAACAGTTACGTTGCAGAAGAAATGCAAGACTGTAATCCGGGAAACCAGCTTGAAAGCATCTGGATAAGAATCAAGGGAACCGGGACTCAAAAAGATCTTGTCGTGGGTGTCTACTACAGACCTCTGAGTCAGGATGAAGGACTTGATGAAGCCTTCTGTCAACAGCTGACCAAACAGGCACAAAGAAGAGATATAGTAGTCATGGGCGATTTCAATTATCCCGATATCTGCTGGAAAACAAACTCAGCCAAGAGTACAAAGTCCAACAAATTCCTCACTTGCCTTGCAGATAATTTTATGGTCCAGAAGGTAGAAGAGGCAACAAGGGGATCAGCAACTCTTGATCTAATCTTAACAAATGTGGAAGACCTGATCAATACAGTTGAAGTGGTTGGATCCTTAGGGGCAAGTGACCATGTGCTCCTGCAGTTTGCAATACAAAGGAATGCTGAAACTAAGACAAGTCAAACACGCATTCTGGACTTTAAGAGAGCTGACTTCCAAAAAATGAAGGAATTACTGAGCGGCATTCCATGGACGCCGATATTAAAAAACAAGGGAGTTAAGGATGGATGGGAGTTTTTCAAAAGTGAAATACTCAAGGCGCAAATGCAAACAGTGCCAACAAAGAAGAAAAATAAGACAAGTGCAAAGAAGCCAGAATGGATGTCCAAAGAACTTCTAACTGAGCTAAAGCTCAAAAGTGACATGCACAAGAAGTGGAAAAGGGGAGAAATCACGAAAGAAGAATTCAAACGTATAGCCAACACCTGTAGGGAAAAGGTTCGCAAGGCTAAAGCGCAAAATGAGCTCAGGCTTGCCAGGGACATAAAAAACAACAAAAAAGGCTTTTTTTGCTTACGTTGGTAGAAAAAGGAAGAAAAAGGAGGCGATAGGGCCATTGCAAGGAGAAGATGGGGTGATGACGACAGGGGACAGGGAAAAGGCAGAACTACTTAATGCCTTCTTTGCCTCGGTCTTCTCACAAAAAGAAAGCCATCTTCAACCTCAGCAACATGGAATGGACGAAGGATTGGGGGAAATCCAACCCCAAATAGGGAAACAAGTTGTCCAGGAACACCTGGCCACTCTAAACGAATTCAAGTCCCCAGGGCCAGATCAGCTACATCCAAGAGTACTGAAGGAACTAGCGGAAGTTATTTCAGAACCACTGGCAATTATCTTTGAGAGTTCTTGGAGAACGGGAGAAGTCCCAGCAGATTGGAGGAGGGCGAATGTGGTCCCTATCTTCAAGAAGGGAAAAAAGAACGACCCAAACAATTACCGTCCGGTCAGCCTCACATCAATACCAGGCAAAATTCTGGAAAAGATCATTAAGGAAGTGGTCTGCGAACACTTAGAAACAAATGCGGTCATTGCTAATAGTCAACACGGATTTACCAAAAACAAGTCATGCCAGACTAATCTGATCTCTTTTTTCGATAGAGTTACAAGTTGGGTCGATACAGGGAATGCTGTGGATGTAGCGTACCTGGATTTCAGTAAGGCCTTCGACAAAGTCCCCCACGACCTTCTGGCAAACAAACTAGTAAAATGTGGGCTAGACAAAACTACAGTTAGGTGGATCTGTAATTGGCTAAGCGAACGAACCCAAAGGGTGCTCACCAATGCGTCGTCTTCATCATGGAAAGAAGTGACAAGTGGAGTGCCGCAGGGCTCCGTCCTGGGCCCGGTTCTGTTCAACATCTTTATTAACGACTCAGACGAAGGGTTAGAAGGCACGATCATCAAGTTTGCAGATGACACAAAACTGGGAGGGATAGCTAACACTCCAGAAGACAGGAGCAGAATTCAAAACGATCTTGACAGACTAGAGAGATGGGCCAAAACTAACAAAATGAAGTTCAACAGGGACAAATGCAAGATACTTCACTTCGGCAGAAAAAAATGGAAATCAAAGATACAGAATGGGGGACGCCTGGCTTGACAGCAGTGTGTGCGAAAAAGACCTTGGAGTCCTTGTGGACAACAAGTTAAACATGAGCCAACAATGTGATGCGGCTGCTAAAAAAGCCAACGGGATTCTGGCCTGCATCAATAGGGGAATAGCGTCTAGATCCAGGGAAGTTATGCTCCCCCTCTATTCTGCCTTGGTCAGACCACACCTGGAATACTGTGTCCAATTTTGGGCACCACAGTTGAAGGGAGACGTTGACAAGCTGGAATGCATCCAGAGGAGGGCGACTAAAATGATTAAGGGTCTGGAGAACAAGCCCTATGAGGAGCGGCTTAAAGAACTAGGCATGTTTAGCCTGCAGAAGAGAAGGCTGAGAGGAGACATGATAGCCATGTACAAATACGTGAAGGGAAGTCATAGGGAGGAGGGAGCAAGCTTGTTTTCTGCTGCCCTGCAGACTAGGACACGGAACAATGGCTTCAAATTACAGGAAAGGAGATTCCATCTGAACATCAGGAAGAACTTCCTCACTGTGAGAGCTGTTCGACAGTGGAACTCTCTCCCCGGGGCCGTGGTGGAGGCTCCTTCTTTGGAGGCTTTTAAGCAGAGGCTGGATGGCCATCTGTCGGGGGTGCTTTGAATGCGATTTCCTGCTTCTTAGCAGGGGGTTGGACTGGATGGCCCATGTGGTCTCTTCCAACTCTACTATTCTATGATTCTATGATTCTATGACCTAATCAGCAACAAAGGATTCCCCCAGGCAGGAAGCAGCCAAGCTTTGAAGCTGCAAGGCTATTCAATGTTAATCAAGGTGGCCAACTGCAACATTCACACTTTCCTTAAACAGGCAAGAGTTCTTTCTCCCACCCTGGACATTCTACAGATACATAAACACCACTTGCCTAGTTTCCAGCATACCTCTCATAATTCCGAAATGGCTTAAAGACACACAACACCAGTTTTGTGAACCAGCATGGTGGTTTGATCGTTAGAAATCTGGAAACTAGGGTTCAAATGCCCATTCAGCCATAGAAACCCACTGAGTGACTAAGGGCACATCTGCACTGTAGAAGGACTGCAGTTTGACACCATACCTTAATATTATGGAGTTGTAGTTTTACAAGGTATTTAGCCTTCTTTGCCAAATATCTCACAAAAGGACAAATCTGAGGATACCAGAATATTGAACCATGGCAGTGGTTTTGATGTCACACTCATAATTCTGTACTGCAGATACAACCTAGGTTTTCCGTGCAACTGTATGGCCAACATCTGCCGGGTGTTGACCACCTAGAAATTTCTAGAGAAAACATATTAAGAAAATCCATGAAAAATCAAATCCGAAAAATCAAACCAACAAATGTAAATGGTCAACTGTACGAAACTTATTTAGGATTGAAAATAAAGTAATAATGTGTACATAAGGTTTTGGTTTCCTTTCTATTATTAGCGGCCACAATCGTCATTGGCAGTAATGGGAGATTAGTTTTTTTAAAAGTCAGCCTTTGTCTTATGTTGGCTACGCAAGAGATACTTCCAAGAGCTTTAGTCATCAAAAATCCTACCTTGTCTTTCAAGCTCAGGGTGTAGCCTATCTTCCTCTTTTCCTCATTCTTTGCACTCTTTGCCCAGTGAGCCATGTCATTTCATGGTTTGTCCAAATGCAATAGCATTGGCTTCTAGGGAAAATTCAGGCTTGGTTTATCTTTTGACAGTCAACCTTTTCCATAAAAGCCCTACATACGAAAATGAAGTGAGACAATACGTTGCCTTTCTTTTCTTCTGTATTTTCATTTTGTGTCATGTTCTTTCCATCCACTTTTTGAAGAAATCTTCAAGTTTTGGTAACTCCAAAAGCAACGAAACAAAATTCATACCAGTCTTTTATTATGAATGATGAAACCCCATTCTTTAAGTATGGTACTGGAGTTTGGTTCACGGTATAGCAGGCATGGGCAAACTTTAATCCTCCGGGTGTTTTGGACATCAACTCCCATAAATCCCAGCCGGCTTACCAACTGTTAGGAATGTTGGTGCTTTCTGGAGGTAGGTGAACTACATCTACCCTAAATCGCTGTCAGTTCCTCTTAAATCCCTCCAGTATTTTCTGTTGGTCATGGAGGTTCTGTGTGGGAAGTTTAGCCCATTCTATTTTGGTGGGGTTCAAAGGGCTCTTTGATTGTAGGTGAACTATAAATCCAAGCAACTACAACTCCCAAATGTTAAAGTATATTTTTCCCAAACTCCACCAATGTTCACATTTGGGCATATTGAGTTTGGTCCGGATCCATCATTGTTTGAGTCCACAGTGCTCTCTGGATGTAGGTGAACTACAACTCCAAAGCTCAAGACCAAGGCCCACCAAACCCTTCCAAGTATTTTCTGTTGGTCATGAGAGTTTTGTATGCCAAGTTTGGTACAATTCCATCATTGGTGGGGTTCAGAATGCTCTTTGATTGCAGGTTTACTATAAATCCCTGGAACTACAACTCCCAAATGACAAAATCAATCCCCCTATCCCATCAGTATTCAAATTTGGGTGTATCAGGTATTTGTGCCAAATTTGGTCCCGTTAATGAAAATACATCCTACATATCAGATATTTACATTACAATTCATAACAGTAGCAAAATTACATTTATGAAGTAGCAATGAAAATAATTTTATGGTTGGGGGTCACCACAACATGAGGAACTGTATTATTTATTTATTTATTTATTTATCAAACTTATATGCCACCACTCCCCTAGGGCTCAAGGCGGCTTACAAGAACCGGCTAAAATCAACAATTTAAAAACATCTTAAAACATCTTTAAAACATCTTTAAAAATATCTTTAAAACATCCTAAAAGCACCTTTTAAAACATCTAACAGAACTCAAAGGCCTGCCGAAACAGGTGTGCCTTACATGCCCTGCGGAAAGCCGACAAGTCCCGCAAGGCACGGACTTCAGGTGGCAAGGTGTTCCAGAGAGATGGTGCCACTGCTGAAAAGGCTCTGCGTCTAGTTGCTGTTAGACGCAAGGCCTTAAAACTGGGGACTTCCAACAGGTCTTGGTCCTCAGAACGGAGGGATCTCTGGGGTTTGTAGGGAGTGAGGCGGTCCCTCAGGTACATCGGCCCTAGACCATGTAAGGCCTTAAAGGTAAGTACCATCACTTTGAAAGTGATCCGGTGCTCAATTGGTAACCAGTGCAGCTGCCGTAAGATTGGTGTTATGTGGCATCTCATTGGGACTCCCGCAAGAAGCCGGGCAGCTGCATTTTGCACCAATTTGAGCTTCCGGATCACCGACACAGGAAGGCCGATGTAAAGGGCATTACAGTAGTCCAGTCTCGAGATGACCGTAGCCTGGATCACCGTAGCCAGGTTGTCCCTAGACAGATAGGGGGCTAGCCGTCTAGCCTGCCGAAGATGAAAAAAGGCGGTTTTGCTAACGGCAGAGACCTGGGCCTCCATCGTCACTGAAGGGTCCAAGAGGACTCCCAGACTCTTTACTAGTGAAGACGGGCGTAGCGCTTCACCATCCAGGATTGGCAACTGGATATCCCCACTGCCCGGTCGGCCCAGCCATAGGATCTCCGTCTTTGCTGGATTCACCCTTAACCTACTGGAACGTAACCATCCAATAATGGCCTTAAGGCACTGATGAAAATTGTCGGGTACAGAATCCGGTCGGCCTTCCATCTTTAACACAAGCTGAGTGTCGTCAGCATATTGATAACACTCGAGCCCGAAATCTCGGACCAACTGAGCAAGTGGTCGCATATAGATGTTAAACAACAGAGGGGAGAGAATGGCCCCTTGAGGCACCCCACAAAGTAGAGGGGACCTCTCAGAGACCAGGCCTCCCCTCTCCACTCGCTGTCCACGGTTGTGAAGAAAGGAGGCCAGCCAATTTAAAGCTGTCCCCCTGACTCCAACAACGGCAAGGTGGTGGGTCAAAAGATTATGATCGACTGTGTCAAATGCTGCAGTGAGGTCTAATAACACGAGCAACACCGACCCGCCCTGATCAAGCTGGCATCGAAGGTGATCCGTGATGGAGACCAGCACAGTCTCTGTCCCGTGTCCCGCACGAAAGCCGGACTGGAAGGGATCTAATTCGGCTGTGTTGTCTAGGAACTGTTGCAACTGCTCCGCTACTGCCCTCTCAATCACCTTGCCCACGAACGAGAGGTTCGAAACTGGGCGATAGCTGGAGGGAACCAAACGATCTAAATCTGGTTTCTTCAGCAGGGGAGAGACCACCGCCTCTTTTAAACCCTCTGGAAAGACTCCTTGCTCTAGGGAGCTGTTTATTATCTTCAACAGAGGATCACGTAATCCCTCCATGCAGGATTTTACCAACCAGGAGGGACATGGATCGAGGGAGCAAGTGGTCGGTCTAGCTGCAGCTATGAGCCTATCGACAGCCTCTGCGTCCAGTGGGATGAACCGGTCGAGGGTAGGCCCAGCAAGTGGCCATGGAGTCTCAAGTTCTCTCCTTGTATCAATTGTGGCAGGGAGGTCCCGGCGTAGTAGTGAGATCTTGTCAACAAAATAGCTTTGGAAGGCCTCGGCTGAAGGGGCCTGATCATCACTTTTTGGGACAGTAGGAACCGTCGTTAGAGATCTAATTATTTTGAACAATTTTGCCGGTCGTGAACTGGCGGATGCTATCAAAGGGGTTGCGGTATTAGGAAGGTTGACAACCGCTACTCTAGAGGCTACTTAAACTTGACTGTCTCTTGTTCGTGAAATCTCCAGAAGTCAAAGTCAATTTGAAGACTTGAAGTCAACAATAACAACACTTCATCACCTACCAGACTGGCTTTACTTAATATTTGGCTGTTAACAGGAGAGGATATAAGATAACATACTAGCTCCTGAAACAGCTGCTTTGACTCCCAATTAGTTTTCGGCCCAATTCAAAGTGTTGGTTTTGACCTTTAAAGCCTCCATGATATCGGTCCAGATTACCTGAGACAACGGGTTCCTTTGTACATACCGGGGAAATGCTGGTATCCTCAAGCATCCATAACACTCTCCATTTGAAGATTGCTAGAGAGGGGTCCTTCTCGGGAATGCCCTCCCAGGAGAGATTAGATCTGCACCCTCTTTGTTAGCATTCAGGAAGAACCTAAAAATCTTCCTTTTCAGGGAAGTCTTCAGAGGAAACTAGTAATATCTGAAGATTAGGAAGACCCTTTGACTTTGTTACATATTATCAGGGTAGTTTTAATGTATTTATTGGGGTTTTAATTAGTGTTTTACAGTATTTGCTAATATTTATGGTTTTGACTTCTAAATTTTTTATATTGTATGTTTTTACTGGCTGTAAGCCACCTTGGGCCCTTGACTGGGGAAAGGTGGGATATAAATTCCATAAATAAAATAAAATAATTTTCCCCCACCCGGTTTTGTGAGCTGCAAATGCCATCCTCATCTCCTAGAGGCTTATTAACAGTCCCACCCATTTTTTAATCAAACACAAACATACATAAAATGTTGTTTGATGACTGCTTCCAGCTCATTCTAAATACTGAAAATAGTTCCTCCACGCAAGCAGATTGAAGCTCCTCCTTTCCTGCAATGCATTAAAACTAGAAACGAAACTAACACCGAGATTTGTTTCCTTCGGTTTCTGGAAAAGGCAGCCATGGCACATGAGACTCCCCTACAAGATCTCTATGAGGAGATCACCTGTCCTGTCTGCCTGGAATACTATGTGGATCCCATGACCCCCCGCTGTGGGCACAGCCTCTGTCGAAGCTGTGTGGCCAGGCTCTATGGGCAGCCAAGAAAAGCCTTCCCTTGCCCCCAGTGTCGGGTGTTGGTTCCACCAAAGGGCCTCAGACTGAACCGGCACTTGGCCAACATCGTGGAATGTGCCAGAGGTCTGCAGATGGAACGAGGAGAAAAGGGCACCCACGTGATTTGGCCAGCTTGCCCACGGCACCAAAAACTCCTCTTGCTCTTCTGCCGGAATGATGAAACCCTCATCTGTATGGTCTGCAACTGGGCCATGGAGCATAGAGGCCACTGGGTGCTCCCCATTGACGAAGTGGCCCCGGAGTACCAGGTAAGGACACTGGGCAGGGATTAAGGGCTGGTTGGTCATCCCTTATCAGAAATGGACTAGAAGTGTTCCATCTTTCAGATTTTTTAAAAAGAAAATTATTTTGGAATATTTGTGTTATGTTCATGCATGCCCAGTAAGCATGTACAGCCAATGAACAAGTTGAATAGCCAGATTCAAGCCACAAGAGAAGGCTTCATTTTTTAGATTTCTCTCACCCTGATTCAACTAATTGACTGCCAACATACCATTCCCATTAAGGCTTTCTAAATACTGTAACATGCTCTACTTGGGGCTGCCTTTGAAGAGGGTTCGGAAACTTCATCTGGTGCAAAAAGGAGTGATCAGATTGTTAACCGAGAGAAGCAAATCCCCTTGTTGCAATAGACCCACTGGCTGCCAATTTGTTTCCAGGAACAATTTAAAGTGATGGTTAGAACCCATAAAGCCCTGTATGGCTCAGGTCTGGGCTACTTCTTTGTATGAGCTGGCTTGGGCTTTAAGAGCTTCAGGAGATGTCCTTCTCTCAGTCCCACCATCATTGGAATCACAGTTGGTGGGATGCAAGAGAGGGCCTTCATTGGTGGCAGCTCCCTTCCCAAGGAGACTAGAATGCCCTCTTCATTGCTGTTCTTCATGCAGCAGGTGAAAACCTATTATTCAGGAAGACCTTTATAACAGAAAGCTTTCAAAGCATGGACTAGAAGGTGCTACGTTGTTTACGTTGACTTATTTTAACATATTGTTAAATGAATTGTTTCAGTGGTAACTAATATTTCTATTAAGAAGAAAAGGACAGTGTGCCAGGTCCAATCCACCCCACCCATCCTTGTTTACACAGCTGAAAATGTTTTCCCATTGCTTTTGACTCTCTGATTGGTTCCACAGCCCTGGAGACAAAGCCAAGAGAGCAAACATTTTGTTGGTAGTTAAAATCAGAAACGAAACTTAAGACTGACATTTTAATATTTGCTAATCACAGATAGGCATCAAAAACGAAACTTCAGGCTGACATTTCAATTTTTGATAATCAGGGATAGGCAAGCATGGCATTTGGAGGTCCCAAGAAACAGCTGTACAGTGAAACAATTTGTTCTCTCTGCCTGAATTTATTCCAAGACCCAGTGCTAACCCATTGTAGGCACAATTTTTGTCGAGTTTGTATAATCCGGCACTGCCAGGAGTCTCCGGCGCCAGCTTTGTGTCCCCTGTGCAGAGCCACTGTCAAGTTGAGGAACTTGAGGCCAAACCAACAACTAGCAAACATTGTGGAAACTATCAGGAAAGCCAAGAGGGGGGAAAAGGCAGAGGGAAGAATAGGAGTTTGTAAGAAATTCTTCTGTAAGAATGACCAAGTCCTGATTTGTGTGGTGTGTGACACCTCCATGGAGCACTGGGGACATGATGTGGTTCCCATGGAGGAGGCTGCCCAAGAATATAAGGTAGAAAGTCATTGTTTGTGTTCTGCTCTGTCATTGGCAGAAAGGGGTTCAGTTTAGGATGTTGAGTATCCTACATCCTAAAAGCTTCGAATCAGAACTGTCGTAGAAGTTTGAGAGGATGTCAAATGGAAGAGTGAGCAAGCTTGCTTTCTGCAGATTCAGAGATTAAAACATGGATAACAGATTCCAGCTAAACATTAGGAACAACTTCCTGTTCATTACAGCTATCTCACAGTAGAACACATCGCCATAGAGAGTGGTGAAGTTTTAGGTAAAGACTGGGTGGCCATCTACTGGGAGTGCTTGGATCATGTATTCCTGCATGGGAGAATTGAGTTGAACTGGATGGTCCTGTGGTCTCTTCCAGCTCTATGATTATCTGATCATAGCTCCGTGTCCTGTTAAATAAAGAAGATAGCAAAGGTCCAGTTTCTTATTCAATTCTAATATACCTATAGTTTGGAGATTCAAGGCAGAAAGGTTAACAGAGGAAAAATTCTATAGGTGCCCCCAATTTCCTCAGCAGCTGACTGCAGGAAGCCTGAGAGGACAACATTTACTCTTCATCCTTCTACTGCCAGATCAGATAATGGCTTCCTAGGAAATCCTGTCAGATATTAGTTTGGCTAACATTTCCCCTAAAGGAAATGTTTTATCCACAGACATAATTGTGTCAGTCTCTATTATACAAGGGGATCTTGTAGTACCTTTGAGACTAAATGAAACATGTGTATTGCACCTATTTTTGCAGACTGCATACTTCATGGAATACATGGAGCGAAGCATCTCTAAATAGACATTTATCCCAATGGACGGCAAAGGAGAATATGAATACAGTAGTAATAGAAATGCAAAATTTGTGATCGTCATGATGGGATTTGTTTTGTTTGTATAGGACAAGTTTGAGGCCCTCCAACAATCTCTGGAGAAAAAGAGAACAACTGCCATTGAGCGGAAATTGGCTGAAGAGGAGAAGAAGCAAACATTTCTGGTGAGTCTTTGTTCTTCCAGTTAACATATTAGGGATTTGTTTATTCGGTCAGTCATTTCTGACTCTTTGTGCTCATGGACCAGCTCATGCCAGAGCTCCCTGTTGGCCGTCCCGTCCCTCCCTTCAGGGTCAAGCCAGTTACTTGATGACGTCCGGCTTACCCTTGGTCAGCCCCTCTTTCTTTTTCCTTCTATTTTCCCCAGATATAAAGGATTACAGAAAGTAAACTACCTCATCAGATGGGCTATTTGGCCTGTCATCTGCCACTTGTTCTCCCCTTTCAGGACAAAGCCCATTACATTATATACACATACTTCGAGCCGGGCTCTATTCATAAAGGGAAGAGCAAGTGGCATATGCCGCTGACACAGCAACACAGGAACCTTCTCGTGTTGCTTTACCAGCAATGTGATGTGAGGCGTGGAGGGCCAGGTTCTCCATACACCCCTATGAGTAATGCACAAATGAAAACTGTTTACAACATTACATCAAACATTATATTCATGCTTGTATGTTTTTTCAGTAACAGATAAGTATATTCAGTGACTGAGTTCAACACTTTGAATTTCAGTATTGTCCCACGCAGATAAAGTCTTAGGAATGCAGGGTCAATGCAATAAACAACTGATAATTTCTTCTGTAAATTGTGGTTCACACTTTAGATAAATTCATCATTGTCCCATGCAAGTTAATGTTTGATGTAATGTTGTAAACAGTTTTCATTTGTGCATTATTCATGCGCCTGTAACAATTATATTTTGTTTCTTACCATTGTTCTATTCTGTATATAAGCTAGTGATAGGACAACTGTATCTCTACACGTATCTATAGATTTCTGTGTACTTCAATGTCTCCATACGCCCACCAGGAGCCCATCAATTTTCCACAATGTGTGATGAATCCACAGGCCTTTGGAATTAGGTCCTATGGGCTTATTTTAGGTTATTCGCCCAGAGACTAAGAGACCTCATTGTTTGACATGAGTATGTTTGTTTGATGATGTCTGCATGCTGAATATTGCATGCTGTAGCAAGTGAGTTGTACAGACCTGTTCAGCTTGGCAGTAGTAAGGGGCCAAAATTAAACAGGCTAAACCTCTTTGGGCTGCAGATAAATTTTGTCACTTGATCTCACTTACTGTTGGCACAGAAATGGAATGGACTCTATGCACAAAGTAGGTGGTGGAAATATGATAGAGCTGCAAGGTATTGATGGATTTTTCCCATTAATAGCAGGAGTTGGATTAATCACAGGAAAGCAGCATATCATACTGTAGCGGAAGCCAGATTTCCCCTCTTCTCGGCTTCTCGTGTGTCTGTGCGGATGCAGTGGAAGTAGGAGACAGACAACTGGAGTTTTTTCCAAAGAAAGCAGTTTACTAAAGTTCATGCAGCTGCAGAGGTTCATCCCACGCACAACTAGGTGCTGAAAAGGGAGAACCCCGCCGACAGGGTCAAGTGTCTATTTATACAATTCAATGGGTTCGGTTTACGACCGCCCACATATCAAACCATTGGTGCATATTTGTGGTGCAGTATTACATTTCATCATTACTTTCGTTTCTCTCAAAACACATGATTTCAGGGAAATCATGTGATAACCCATCGGCTGTGTACCTGGCCTGCTCGTACCTCCTTATATGGCCATTTCCTCCTACCCCTTCATTCCTGCCTTATTCCCCCCCCCCTTTTTTTTTTTTGCGAAGCGTGTATACAAAAGCTGAAGCAAACCAAATGAACAGACTTAGGGGTCCCTCCAATCCCTTCTAGCTTGCAGCCGAGCTATCTTTTCAGTGGAAAATGAGCGCAGAATAGCATTTGTACATAGTTTCATCACCAGAGGTAAACAACACATGAGGATTAAAAATATTAATCAGGTTTTAGAAAGGATATAGTCCACAGTAGAATTCTGATCTAGCCCAGTCATTTGGCTTCTTCCGATGATGGATTTGTTGCTATGGCCAGAGGTGGCCATTCACATACATGTCCAACTTTCAGGTCTTTTCAGTCTTTGGCATAAGGTCAAACTGGGGGTGTGTTTCCTCTTCCTTGATCAAAGGAATAATGTTCAGTTAATTTGAAGAAAGTCTCTTTTCGTCCAATCAAGTCTCTAGTCTCTAAGAATAGTCTCTGTGTAAAGAAAAGTCTGTAAAGAAAATCTCCATCTCTCACAGGGCTTTAGCTGTCATACCCAGTATACCCAGCGTGTGGTGTGGGGTAGACTCAACCCCTGCGGGTTTTGGATTCCAAAACAGGCCTTCCAGTAATAATGCCTTATGGATCTCCATTTTGGAAAACAGGCCTCTCAGTAACAATGCCTTATGGATCTCCAATTTAGGAACAGGAGTCCAAAAAGCTGAAAAAGAAAGCAGGAAGATAGTGAGAGAGAAGGGGGGGGAACGGATTACCCATCTGTCGATCATCCTGTTCGGCATCACTTTTGTCTCAGCCAATCTTGTTGAAATCCCTTGTCTCTCCACGGGTGGGGCAGGTAGGCCACTATTCAGCTCCCAAACGACCCCTCCATGGCCTCTTGAGAAACGATTCCTCCATGGGCCTTCTTTCGCGATCTGCAGCAATCCTTTTTACTCTGGTCCTGCTGCAATGGTTAACTTATTTTATTCTTTGTCACATTGTCTCCGTGCTATATCCTCCTTTTGGCTTAAAAAGCAAGGTTGTTAGATGGCATATGAAAAAGTCCCTCACTGTCTCTCAAATCCGGCAAAAATCCGAATTATTTGCAATGTCCCGTTACAAAAGGTCCTAACCAGGAGAGTTGGGTCAAAATAGAAAATTGTATGTTGTTGAGTTGGTCAGCCCTTACAGCCTCCAGCCTGATGCCACACTCCATCACAGCCTTAGCACTCAGCAACACCTATAGGCCTTCCCAGGCCTCTCAATAAACATGTCTCATAGACTTCTGGTTTTATCCCATACAGGAGTTCAGGACCTGTAAGAGACTAGCAAAAAACAATGAGAGGGAAAAGAAGGGGAGGGAAATACTCATCCTTCCAGGCTGTATGGCTCTTGAAGCACTCTCTCTAGTCGTTTCGCTCACATCCACGGCAGGCCTCCTCAGAGGTTGTGCCTTCGACAACACACTCATCTATCTTGAAATCCAACAAAATCTTTCTTCTCCGCATCTTTTTCTTTTCTTTTCCGCAAACAATTTAACAATCGTCTATCCACTTGCTGCAATGCAATCTTCCACTCCAGTCCTGCTGCAGTGTTAAACTTACTCAACTCCCCTTTTACACCGACTTGTTGCTACATTCTTATTCTTCAGCTTTAACAGATCAAAATTTGTTAGTAACACACGTTGAAAAGCCTCCTGCCGCTTCTCAAATCTGGCAAAATCCAGGCTGGGGGCGATGGAAAAAATGCCCCTATTTGCATGATCTAATGTCCCGTTTACAAAAGTCCTAGTCCTCCCTTTCCGTAACCTTTAGAAAGAGCTGGGCCAAAATCACAAAGTCCAGAATCCAAATCTCACAAAATTATTATGAAGCAACATGAGACGTAGCCAATTATATCATGCCTTTGGTTCTCAAAAGGATAACTTTTTATCACTTGGGCACTAGCTCCCTTTTTGAATAAAATGTCAATCAAAAATTTAAAAATCAATGTCAGTTCTTAATCCTTCTGTGTCAGGAATATGGGATCAATTTTTTTTTCAAAAATAAATATTTTTTTGCACTGCCACCTTGTGACAGTTCTCCATACAAAGTCTCCACAACTAATAACTCCTCTCCTTGTTCTCTCTTTTCAGTATCCATCTCCTCTCCAAAACATTCATTCACATTCTTTCTCCTTCTTCTTGACTTACCAAGATTACTTGTATTCCAAAGTGCTGCAAAAAAGAACTTTTAACATTTCCCTATAACCTGTAAGGGGTTTAAACAGTCTGTCGAACAGAAAAAGGGGGAAGTAGCCCACAGAGGCTTGAGTTTTCAAAAGTACACTTGTTCAGGCTCATTTTTTTTTCCTTGAGATTCAATTTCTGGGCAAATGTCCAGCTCTTATCTGTTGTATCACCATGTTCTCCAAAAACACTGAAGCATTGTTCTTTCAAAACAAGGAATTTTTCTTTTTTTTTCTTTTCAAGCCTAAGACCATTTGTTTTTCAAAAAAAAAAAAAAGATATCTACAGCTTCCGAATTGCTTCTGAACAAACATGTTGGCTTTTTCTCAAGACATTTTCCCAGGTCAGAATGCACAGCACACAGAAACCAGGATTTTTTCTCATTTCAAGAAATAGCAGATATTTACACACAGAATGATTTAACCACAATCACTCTACATCTCTTATTTAGAATGACATCACTCAATTGTCATCTTTTTTCATTAAATTCACATGTCCAACATACATTTTAAAATCTACTAACATTGTTTATAACTCTTTATGCATTTTGAATTCAACACGTACATCTCATTCACACAAGGTCAACAGGAATTCTGATTAGTGGTTAGTTGTTTAGATAAAGTCACACTCTCTCTCTCAGCTCATGAAACATTCTCACCCAGTTGTCTCAAAACAAGTCCAAAGCAAGGATTTAAGATCCAGGTGAAAGACAGAACCCCAATATATATATATATATATATATATATATATATATATATATATATATACATTTACATCATCACTCATTTATCATCATTTTTCTTTCTTTTTTTCATATTAAATTCACATTACATTTTTAAAACTTCACTAGTTCACAGCGGCTTTCATTGACCTTGGCTGTCCACTGGAATTCCATTATCTTTCTCTGGGCATTTCGCCTGAGTTTAACAAGTTCATAACTTATCGTTTTTACCTTGGACTGTCTGCCAAGATTTTCCCACTATCTTTTTTGGCATGAGGCAAAGAAAACTTTTTAAGAAAACAGCCGTTGTTTCTCAGAAATAACAAGGAAAACTCTTTTGAAACACAATTTAACCTTTTAAACATTTCTCATAGAAATTATATGCTTAGTTTCCATTTATGTCAAGTAACTCAAAATAATTCCAGTTTTCTTGCACACACAAAGTCCTCATCAAAGGCTCTCTTTTGAAAGACAGTCTCTGAACCTCAACACAATTTTAACAGCCTCCCTCCCTTTTCCCTGGATCCTTTCCTCCCGTCTGGTTTCTTTGGAACCTCGCTGTCGTTGCGGCTCCCACCGTCGGCCGGCGTTGGCATCAGAGGCAAGTACCGCAGCCGGTCTTGCAATATTCAGGGGCCCCTTCTCGTCTCACGGTAGTTGCCTCCGGCCCCCACCGCCGAGTTGGGACCGTCCCACCAACGGGATCCGTCTCCGACCTCCTGGCCCATCTTATTGTGGGATCACGTCGGGGTCACCAGAAAATGTAGCGGAAGCCAGAC
This sequence comes from Anolis carolinensis, assembly GCF_035594765.1. Lineage (NCBI taxonomy): Eukaryota > Metazoa > Chordata > Lepidosauria > Squamata > Anolidae > Anolis > Anolis carolinensis. The sequence continues at coordinate 26,897,663 of NC_085842.1, read as the reverse complement.
TTCCCCTCTTCTCGGCTTCTCGTGTGTCTGTGCGGACGCAGTGGAAGTAGGAGACAGACAACTGGAGTTTTTTCCAAAGAAAGCAGTTTACTAAAGTTCATGCAGCTGCAGAGGTTCATCCCACGCACAACTAGGTGCTGAAAAGGGAGAACCCCGCCGACAGGGTCAAGTGTCTATTTATACAATTCAATGGGTTTGGTTTATGACCGCCCACATATCAAACCATTGGTGCATATTTGTGGTGCAGTATTACATTTCATCATTACTTTCGTTTCTCTCAAAACACATGATTTCGGGGAAATCATGTGATAACCCATCGGCTGTGTACCTGGCCTGCTCGTACCTCCTTATATGGCCATTTCCTCCTAAACCTTCATTCCTGCCTTAATACATGGCATTGTATGATAGGGATCATCTCCAAATATGACAGTCCAACTTCAGTGCCAGCTTGCCTGCCTCATGCAATAAAATCCTCATTCTCTCTTTTCTCACCGCAGACACAGATAAAGTTGGAGAAGGATGAGATCACGTCTGTTTTCAAGGAAATGCAGAAATTTATTAAGGCAAAAGAACGCCTTTGGCTAGACCAGCTGGGAGAAATGGAGAAAGAGACTGAGAAAAGCTGGGAAGAAAATATCACCAGTCTGACAAAGGAAATTGGTCGTCTCAGTACATTGATCTCAGAGATGGCGAAAAAGCGTCAGCAGCCACCAATCAGATTGCTGCAAGTGAGTGTTAATTCCAGCTTTGTTTCTTGGTTTATGGAAAATAAGGAAGATTTAAATCTTAAAATAATATTTTTATGAATAACAAAGGGATAAATAAATAACATAGAACAAAATAGTGGCCCAGCATATGTTCTGATTCTCTAGTTTGGATTCATTTCTCCTTTTTTTTTCCAGGACATTGGAAGTACTTTGAAAAGGTAGGTGGATTTTTCTCTTTTCCTCTTTTGGTTGTCTAGTAATAATAATAATAATAATAATAATAATAATAATAATAATAATAATAATAATAATAATAACAATAATTATTATTATTATTATTATAAAACTTTATACCCCGCCACCATCTCCCCGTGGGGACTCGGAGCAGCTTACAATGTTACAAAAGAACAACACACATACATTAACACAATATGCAAAGGATAAAACACAATATGGTAATAAAATCAAAAGTTAAAACAAAAGTTAATACAACAGTAATAGTATCAAACAACCACCAATACAATTGCAGGGACTGTAGCAGAAATATAAATATAAAAATACAATTAAAATACCCAAATAAAAGGAACCTAGTAGAATTCAGAATAGAATTATAGTAAGGCTGGTCATCCAATGGCTGTCTCTCCAAAAGCCAGCCTAAACATCCAAGTTTTCAGTTGTTTCTTCTGTTGAAGAGCTCCCGACCCATTTTTCAAACTGCAAGACCAGTCAAAGGAGTAATGTCTGCAAATAGCTTCATATATCCTTTATATTGGGGACAGTATGCCAAACATTGAAAATATATCTCGCATACAGGTGGAAACAATCTAGGTTTTTGAGATCTGATTTCCTTCTGGTTTTGGGGAGGGATGAGTCCAAAATAAGAAAAAATATTTTGTGAGTTATTGATATTCCCAGAATTCCCTAGTGATCATAATCCATATGTGGACCCCTAAAGATAACTTTGCTGAACTCTTAGGCCCCTTCTACACTGCCATATAAAATCAAGATTATCTTCTCTGAACTGGATTATATGTCAATGTAGACTCATATCATCTAGTTCAAAGCAGATAATGTGGATTATCTGCTTTGATAATCTGGACTATATGGCAGTGTAGAAAGGGCCTAAATTAGGGCTAATGTGAGAGACAGCAGAAATAAACATATCAAAGCAATGGTTGCTTGTCCTTGGTGTATAGCACTATAGTCTAAAGAACTCATACTGATTTCTGCTGAAATGGGGCAATTGTTGTTTGACACAGAATATAATAATTCCTCCACATTCACTGGGGTTAGAGATTCAGGATTCTCACGAAAGTGGAAAAACAGCAAATCTGGAAAACACTTCTATGGGCATCTCTAGGGCCCCTTCCACACAGCCATATAACCCAGAATTTCAAGGCAGAAAACTGTACAATATCTGCTTTGAACTGGGTTATCTGAGTCCACACTGCCATATATTCCAGTTCAAAGCAGATAATGTGGGATTTTACTCAGCTGTGTGGAAGAGGGCCTAGAGACTCCTTGAGAGAACATATTAATCAAATATTGGATAATCAATTTTGCAGATGTGGAGGAATGACTGTCCTATAACTTCCAATTTCTGTTTTCAATAGTCCTTCCTAATAGAAAATAAGGGCCAAGAGGCTGTGGCTATTGTATTTCTTTTAACCTTTTTAAGGAATAAATATGGATAAAAACAGGACTAAATTGGGTGGAGGAGCATCCATTCTGAAATTGTCATGCAAAGCTCTTCTCATGAGTGAGGGTGCATCTGCTCCACAGAATTAATGCAGTTTGACTCATCTGCCATGACTCAATGTTATGGAATCCTGAGAGTTGTAATTTGCAAGATCTTTATTAGCCCTTTTTGCCAAATTGTGGTGGTGCTTCCCAAAGCTACAAACCCCAGGATTCCATACTATTGAACCATAGCAGCTAAAGTGGTGTCAAACTGCATTAATTCTATAGCATAGATGTAAGTTTGGTCACAGAGTTCTAGTCCATGTTGCAAGACTGCAGGGAGGTAATGGTTTTTGATCATCTCTTTTCCAATCTATCTTCTTTCCAGGTACCAGGAGGGACTACTGAGACAGGTGGTTGAGCTTTCTCCAAGGCCTGAAAAGAGACTTAGAAGTTACTCCCAGAAAAGGCCAGTTCTATTAAAAGCCATGGAAAATTTTGAAGGTATGGTGGGATAGCAGCACTGAAACGCCAATGGATCTAGATCTTCTGAATACTGTACTTCCAGATTGTTTGTTTGGAAAGTAAAGTCTTTCCTTAAGGAAGGACTTTGGGAGACATTTCATAAACAAACCATTCTCACATACTCTCCCATAGTCCTGCTTCTTGGTCTGTTTCCTTAAAGGGGGGTCAGGTTGTCTGATGTACTGTTGGCTCTCCACATTTATGGATTTGATTATTTACAGATTTGATTAATATATTCTAAGAATCTCTAAGTCCTCCAGTACAAGTGTTTGGTCAACCATTGATCATATAGTCATGCAGAATCCCGTTGGCTTTTTTAGCTGCCGCATCACATTGTTGGCTCATGTTTAACTTGTTGTCAAAGACCTTGGAGTTGTCGTGGACAACAAGTTAAACATGAGCCAACAATGTGATGCGGCAGCTAAAAAAGCCAATGGGATTCTGGCCTGCATCAATAGGGGAATAGCGTCTAGATCCAGGGAAGTCCTGCTCCCCCTCTATTCTGCCTTGGTCAGACCACACCTGGAATACTGTGTCCAATTTTGGGCACCACAGTTGAAGGGAGATGTTGACAAGCTGGAAAGCGTCCAGAGGAGGGCGACTAAAATGATTAAGGGTCTGGAGAACAAGCCCTATGAGGAGAGGCTTAAAGAGCTGGGCATGTTTAGCCTGCAGAAGAGAAGGCTGAGAGGAGACATGATAGCCATGTACAAATATGTGAGGGGAAGTCATAGGGAGGAGGGAGCAACGTTGTTTTCTGCGGCCCTGCAGACTAGGACACGGAACAATGGCTTCAAACTACAGGAAAGGAGATTCCACCTGAACATCAGGAAGAACTTCCTCACTGTGAGAGCTGTTCGACAGTGGAACGCTCTCCCCCGGGCCGTGGTAGAGGCTCATTCTTTGGAGGCTTTTAAACAGAGGCTGGATGGCCATCTGTCGGGGGTGCTTTGAATGCGAATTCCTGCTTCTTAGCAGGGGGTTGGACTGGATGGCCCATGAGGTCTCTTCCAACTCTACTATTCTATGATTCTATGATTCTATGATTCTATGCTGGAGGGACCTAGAGATTCCTAGAAATACAGTAGTCTTGCTTATCCAACGTAAACGGGCCAGCAGAACGTTGGATAAGCGAATATGTTGGATAATAAGGAGAGATTAAGGAAAAGCCTATTAAACATTAAATTAGGTTATGATTTTACAAATTAAGCACCAAAACATCATGTTATACAACAAATTTGACAGAAAAAGTAGTTCAGTGCACAGTAATGCTATGTAGTAATTACTGTATTTACGAATTTAGCACCAAAATATCATGATATATTGAAAACATTGGCTACAAAAATGCATTGGATAATCCAGAATGTTGGATAAGCAAGTGTTGGATAAGTGAGACTCTACTGTAATAACAACTCTAGGAATCTTTAGGTCTTCCAGTACAATCCAAAGATGTTGACCATAGCATCATATTAGAAATCTAGATGTTCCTAAAGAGGTTTTCTTAGGTTAAAAAAAACTGCAACAGTTTATTATTTGCGGCTTTTCACTTTTGTGCAGGTTCTGTTCCCCCAACACCAGTGAATGTGGAGGGATGACTGTAGTTGTTAATTGTACCCTCGCTGATAAATTGACAGAATCTTCTATGGCTACTTGCTGGAACAGCAACATATTACACACACTATCACAACACTATGCCATTATATGTTGATTGTTGGGGGAATTTATGGGATGTCTTTCTGTCCTTTCCTTGTGCAATTCCCTGACCACAGTGTGAACAGAAGGCTAAATTATATATGCCTATGGTCTGATTCAGCTTATTCTTATCAGTTTCTATCATCAACTTCTTCTGTCATGACTTTCTTTGCATCCACCCTGTCGGCTGCAATTTTTGCGTATAAATGCCCCAGCAAAATGTTTACTTACAGTATGTATTATTTTTGATCTTTTAAAAAATCATGTGTATAATAATTATGCTGATAATTAATAATAATAATGATGATGATGATGATGTTCATTTGTTACCCACCTCTCCTCACAGCTTGAGGCAGGGCACAGCAGTTAAAACACATGGACATGAAATATGTACCATAAACACACCATCACAAGATGCATATATTAAAATGCATAGTGAAAGGATTAAAATCCAGCACAAATAAATATATTTAAAATACAAAGAAAGTATACATTTAAAAAATCACAATTTAAAATTGACTGGTAGGCTTGGTGGAAGAGATAGGTCTTCACTTCTGCCTTGGATCCTGACAGCTGCCACAGCTCTTATGGCAGGTCATTCCAGAGTCTTAGGGTGGCTGATGAAAAAGTCCTTTGGGTAATGGTCTCCAGTTGGGTTCTGGCCGGCTGGAGTAATCACCCCACAAAGCATCTCAGTGTCCAGGGCAGATTATACAGGAGAAGGCAATCCTGTAGGTAACCAGGACTCACATCATGTAGGGCTTTAAGGGTCAGCCGCCCCATGTTAGCCGCCCCGAGTCCCTGCCAGGAGATGGTGGTGGGATAGGAAAATAAAGTTACTTACTTACTTACTTATTTACTTACTTACTTACTTACTATATGTGGGTGTCTGAACTCATTCAATATCACCTTAATTTCAGTATTTGTTTTAGATGATTTATTAGAATGTGCTGTCATTTAAGTAAATGTGTCATTTTTCCCTCTCCTTAACAGAGTTCCTGGAGGAAACATTTCCCAAAGGTAAATGTCATGGCAGTGTGAATGGGAAGGGAAACTTCAGTGGTAGATTTTAGGACAGTGGTTCCCAACCTTTCAGCCTTTAGGTGTTTTGGACTTCAGTTCCCACTGTTCCTAACACCTGGTAAGCTGGCTGGGATTTCTGGCAGTTGAAGTCAAAAACACCTAGAGGCCCAAAGGTTGGGAACCACTGTTTTAGAAGGAGCCTACCTGCTAACTTGTAAGAAGAGCTCACCCAATGTTTCCAAACGTTAATTCATTCAGTGTGGTGCTCATATCTAATATGATAATGTTGTATGTGAATGCTTGTAATATTTCCATGTGGCTAGAGAAGACCTCACCCATGTGAAAAGACAATAATGCTTCAAAAAGGAAATAACAGTAAGAAAAAAAGATCACATTACAGATGGATGGTCACAATCAAAGAAGCCATGGCCCTGTATCTGCAAGACCTGAGCAGGGCTATTGGATAGAGTGATCTGGAGTTCTCTCATTAATAGGGCCACCATAGGTTCAAATTGGTTTGATGGCAGTTAACAATAAGTAGAGGTAGTACACTACTATAGGCAGTGCCCAAGTTACAAACAAGAGGTTCTCTAGGTTTGTTGTTAAGTTGAATGTATATGTAAGTCAGAACAGGTACATTTTCTAAGTGTACACTCCAGCCAAATACTTATTGACTGACTGACTGTCTATCTTTGAATATCATTGGGAAAGGTTAATATCCCTGTGGGGTTTGTTTTGCTGTCTTTGCCCATTTAGAGATTTCACCTCACTTGCTGTCCCTGTGATAATTGGATTTTGAAAAATTTGGCTTGTTGTGGAAACAAGGATTGGTGCTAAAGCTTCAGTGGAGACACCTTTTTGCTATGATAACTCTTCCATGAGGGTATTTCCCTTCCTAGGGGTGGATTTTTCTCACTTCCTGTTATCTCACTCAAAGAACTATGAGTCATTTGTAAGTTGGATGTTTGTAACTCAGGGACTGCCTGTATAATATATCAGTTGCTGGGAAATTTGGGTGGAAAGGGTATGGTTGCTTTCAAGTCTGGACCATGGGCTTCACATCAAGGTCTGGCTAGCCACTGTGGAAGCACAATGCTAGAGTTGGTAAGTCTTTGGTCTCATCATTGGTTGAAGGTTATTAAGTTCTTAAATGTATTTCTGTATTGTGTATATTTGAATATATATATGATGCTCTGACGTTCACTTTGTTTCCCTTTCTTCCATACAGATTCAGCAAAGGAAATACAGAACAAAGGTAATACACTGAGTGAAAGGAGATGGGAAACTCTACAACAACGGAGGGACATGGCTAATGGAGGGAAATGTCTCTCTTTCCAAATCAAACACAGTTATGGAACTGGTTGAGGGCTGATATGTGAACAACTCACATTTAAGTCACTAATCACAGTTGTTGTGGTATGTCTTCACATTACAGGGTTTTCTTGGGCTAGTTCACTCAGGCCTTTTCCACACAGCTGAATAAAGTCCCACTTTATCTGCTTTGAACTAGAATATATGGCAGTGTGGACTCAAAACAACCCAGTTCAAAGCAGATTTTGTGGGATTTTCTGCCTTGATATTCTGGGTTATATGACTGTGTGGAAGGGCCCTCAAAGAGGATTTGCCATTGCCTTTTTCAAGGACTGAAAGAGTGTGACTTCCTCAAGGTTTCACGGGGTGCAGCTACACTGTAAAATTAATGCACCACTTAAATTTGACTTTCAAGTGTTTTGGAATCATGGGAGTTGTACTTTCACAAGGTCTTTAGCCTCACAAAACTACTATTCTCAAAATTCCATAGTATTGAGTCACAGCAGTTAAAGTGGTGTCAATCTGCATTATTTCTAGTGTATAGATGTACTGGCTCTTTGGCTTAGAAATGGAGATGAGCACCAATCCCCAGAGTCGGACACGGCTGGACTTAATGTCAGGGGAAAACCTTTGTTACCTATAGATGTACCCCTAGTATATTTCTTTGGCAAATCAGGGATTCAAACCCTGGTCTCTAGAGTCCAAGTCCTAAGAAAATAATATAAAATACCGCCTCATTCATGAGCTCATTACCCTTAATTCAAGCTACTTTTTCCCACCCACATCTGCATTTTAGACCTGAGTAATTTGGCTTACTCTGCAAGATTGATATAGTTCAGGGGAGGTAACTGTTGTGAGTTAAGGACCATGTTGGTCTTCAGGACATCTTAGGTCTCATCTACACAGTCATATAAAATCCAGATTATCTGCTTTGAACTGGATTCTGTTAGTCTATCCTGCAATATAATTCAGTTCAAAGCAGATAATCTGGATTTTATAATGCAGTGTAGAAGGAGCCTCAGGCAATGCTCAAGAAATTCAATATTTTGGCACCTAAAAGCCCATGAATGTCCTTAGGAAGACAATATCACAATGTTTTGGACCCTGGATTGATTTAGATACAAGAAAAGTATTTTTTTGCAACAGGAAATGAACTGAAAGTCTAAGTTCACTTCACTTATTTTTGGGAAAAATATCTTCCCCGAGCTTTAAATGGTTTAGGAATGCCCCAAAATTTGGCAATACCACCTAGAGGACACCTGGGGAGCAAAAACACTTCTTGGGTTCTAGGAGCCATTTGCAACTCATGGGTCTCATTTTCCCATTCAACCAATGCTAGATTTTTTTCCATGTCAGGAGCAACTTGAGAAAGTGCAAGTTGCTTCTGGTATGAGAGAATTGGCCGTCTGCAAGGATATTGCTGGGGGACACCTGGATGTTTGATGTTTTACGATCTTTGTGGGAGGCTTCTCTCATGTTCCTGCATGGGGAGCTGGAGCTGAGAGGGAGCTCATCCATGCTCTCACTGGGTTAGATTTGAACCAGCAACCTTCATGTCAACAACCTAATCTTCAAGTCAGCAGTCCTGCTGGCATGAGGGTTTGACCTATTGCGCCACCGAGGCTGTAATTCTAGAATTAATAAAGGGGTAAGGATCATGTCCTTTTTCAAATGTTGTTACAATTATCAGCATCCTTGCTGGGCCACTAAATTTAATAACATTTGTGAAGCTATATAGTTGTCAGCACTTAAATACATGTTGTACACATACTAAAGAGGCAATGTGGTGCAATTGCTTGAATGTAAAAGGTTTCCTGTAGGCTCATCATAAGTTGGAAATGACTTTATAGCAGACAAGTAATTTTCACACCAAGGCAAATCTAAAGCAAACCTTTTACAGGTTAAGCAACTCTTATCCAGAATCCCAAAATACTTTAGTAGGGATCTTCTCATGCATCCTGAATTCATGGTTTGCCACAGTCTTGGAGACCTAGGCCTCTTCTACACTGCCCTATATCCCAGGATCTGATCCCAGATTATCTGATTTCAACTGAAGTATATGAGTCTCCATATAATCCAGTTTAAATCAGATAATTCTGGGAGTCTCTGGATTAATATATGAGATTATATTATTATATATGAGATTACTATAGGAGTCTCCTGAGCCCCCGATGGCGCAGCGGATTAAACTGCTGAGCTGCTGAACTTGCTGATCGAAAAGTTGGTGGTTCGAATCCGGGGAGTGTGGTGAGCTCCTGCTGTTAGCCACAGCTTCTGCCAACCTAGCAGCTTGAAAACATGCAAATGTGAGTAGATCAATAGGTACCATTCCAACGGGAAGGTAATGGTGCTCCATGCAGTCATGCTGGCCACATGACCTTGGAGGTGTCTACAGACAACACTGGCTCTTTCGCTTAGAAATGGAGATGAGCACCAACCCCCAGAGTTGGACACGACTAGATTTAACGTCAGGGGAAACCTTTACCTTTACCTTTATATGAGTCTCCACTGCAAGATAATCTGAGACAAGAAGATAATCTGGGATCAGATCCTTGCATATAGGGGCAGTGTGGAAGGGGCCCTAGTGACTACATTCAGGTGAAGCCTGAAGCAATTGTTTTTAAGATCCGGTCTTGCAACTGCTGTCAATGTTTCTTTAACAGCATCTGCCATCAAAGTACTTCTCTGTTTTCTCCTTTGACTGTTCTGTAGTGAACGTGATTTTGGATCCAGACACAGCACATCCCTTCCTCATCCTGACTGAGGGTTTGACCAGTGTGAAATGGGAGGACAGATATCAAGACCTGCCTGACTGGCATACAAGATTCAACCGGGAATTCTGTGTGTTGGGCCAAGAGAGATTTGCTTCAGGGAGACATTGGTGGGAGGTGGAGGTGGATGAGGAGAAGGGGGCAATGTGGGCCCTGGGGGTCGCTCGAGAATCTGTCAGGAGGAAGGGGATTTTCAAATTTACTCCTAATGAAGGAATCTGGGCTGTGGGGAAGAAGCCATATAACTCACCTTCACCTTGTCGGCTCTCCGTCTTAAATTCCCCTGAGTGGGTCCCTTTAAACTTGAGCCATGAACCCAGAAACATCCGTGTGTCCCTGGATTATGAGGAAAGCCGGCTGGTATTTTTTGATGCGGATACCAACAAGTTGATCTTTGCTTTCTCTTCAGTTTCCTTCCATGATGAAAGGATCCAACCCTTTTTCTGGGTGGGGTCAGGGGTCCGGTTGAACCTCTGAATAGTGAGGATAATCTGTGTCATTGTCACTCTCTTTCTCCTTCAAATTCAGCTCTGTATCCTATGCATCAACAATTATTTAACTGTGTAGATTCAGATTCATATTTTCCTTTTTTAAACTTTTGCAGATGTGATTATTCATGGATGTGAATCAAATGTTTTCTCTAGGAACCTTTAGGTCTGCCAGTGTGACTATATGAGCAAAGTCTTCTGGTTAGGTTCGAGTATCTAGAGCAGGGGTCCCCAAACTAAGGTCCAGGGGCCGGATGCAGCCCTCCAAGGTCATTTACCTGGCCCCTGCCCTCAGTTTTATAATGTAATATTTTTATATCAGTTTTAATAATATAATATTGTATATACATATAATATTGATAGAAATATTACAATGTAATACTAATAATAATACCATATAATAATATTAATTATATATTATATGTAATATTACTAATAATATTACAATATAGTGGTATAATTCAATATAGTAATATATAATGCTAATATTGTTCTATGCTAATAATATAATATATTGTATATAGATATAAATTGTAAGCCGCTCTGAGTCCCCTTCGGGGTGAGAAGGACAGGATATAAATGTAGTAAATAAATAAATAATAAATAAATAAATTTTGACTCGCCCAAAATCTGAAATGACTTGAAGGCACACAACAACAATAATCCTAATTAACTTGACTATCTTGTTGGCCAGAAGCAGGTCCACACTTCCCATTGAAATCCTGATCAGTTTGAGTTGGTTAAAATTGTTTTTATTTTTAAATATTGTATTTTTCTTTCGTTGTTGTTGTATGCATAGGAATTTGTTCATTTTTTTTCTTCAAATGATCATTCGGCCCCTCAACAGTCTGAAGGATTGGGGACCGGCCCTCTACTTTAAAAGTTTGAGGACCGCTGATCTAGAGATTTCTAGAGAGAACACCTTTCTAAGAATCTCTAGGTCCTCAAATGCCATTCTGTGGTCAGCTTCCAGTGGAACCAAAACATACCTAGAAGGATGCTCTCTTGATACAAAAAATACCAATGTCTTTGTCTGCACTGTTTCACTTTCACAGGGTTCCTGTGCCCCTAACCCAGGCATGGGCAAACTTTGGCCCTCCAGGTGTTTTGGACTTCAACTCCCACAATTCCTAACAGCCTACCAGCTGTTAGGAATTGTGGGATTTGAAGTCCAAAATACCTGGGGGGGCGAAGTTTGCCCATGCCTGCCCTAACCCCAGCAAATGTGGAGGGTTGGCTGGATGCCTAACACTTGACTATTGCATTTTATCATGCGTCTGAAGAAGTGCATGGTACAATAGTAATATCATATGAGTTCATATTATGTGGTTTCACTTATCCACAAAGACTACATCCATTGATGAAGGCAAGTTGAGTGGGGGACCAGGCTGTGTGCAGTAGGGTCCTGAAAGCAGACTCTGCTTTGGGTGCCTCTCTCTGTCAATAAAGGAGCTTGTCATTGTGAAGAGAAGAGATGTAAGTCAGGCTGTGCTTCTTCCACTGAGAGAGGAGTCCATCTCCTTCCTCTGCAGAGAGAAACAACAGAAATACCTGCTACGTTCCCCTTCCTGGTGGACAAAAACACAGTTGGGCTTTCACCACTTGTCTCATTGTAGGCACCAAATCTCATCTAAACCGGGAAGCTAAGCAGGGTCAGTCCTAGTTAGTATTTAGATGAGCGGTCACCAACAAAGACTACAGTAGAATCTCACTTATCCAACATAAATGGGCTGGCAGAACGTTGGATAAGCGAATATGTTGGATAATATGGAGGGATTAAGGAAAAACCTTATTACACATCAAATTAGGTTATGATTTTACAAATTATGCACGAAAACATCATATTATACAACAAATTTGAGAGAGAAAAGTAGCTCAATACGCAGTAATGCTATGTAGTAATTACTGTATTTATGAATTTAGCACCAAAATATCACGATGTATTGAAAACATTGACTACAAAAATGCGTTGGATAATCCATAACGTTGGCTAAGCGAGTCTTGGGTAAACAAGACTCTACTGTAGTTATATTTGAGGGGAAAATGGCAAAACAATTTCTGAGGATTCCTTGATTAAGGAAAACCCATAACCTTCTCAGAGTTGTCATAAGTTGACATGCAATTTTCTTGCGCACACAGAAATGTACACAAAGTTCAAGTAGGTTAGTAGGTGAACATCTCCCGGACCAGCACTTTCTCTGACATTTTCTGACAGCTAGGCAAGAGCAGTAGGTGTACCAACAGCTACTAGCCACATTAAACCCAGCCTCCATGTTCAGAGACAGTATGCCAGATTGTGCCATAGATGGCTAATGTTGAAATACTGTTGGTGTGGTTCATGGTGCCTCCAAAGTACTTTGTATGTTACAAGTTAATCTGCTCACATTCCACCAAAATGCCTGGGATTCAGGGCTCCCAAATGGCAATTTGGCCAGCTAAGTGAGATAAAAAGCATCTTTTAAAATGTTTGACTTTTGTTGTGAACATCCAACTAAAATTAATTATTTTATTAGGCACATTCCATCATCCACTCATCATACCAGCTTTTGGTTTCATCTTTGTGATTTATTTACATTTGTACTCTTGTTTATGCCAATGGACAATACATGGCTATTTTGATAGATTTTAAAAGACAGTCAATCACTTTTTTTGTTGTTTGAAAGGTCAAATTACATGCATCGAGAATAAGTTAGCAAAGCAAGTTGATTTTACTGACATTATTGGAAAAATTGTGTTGACTAAAGCTAAAACATATACTTTGACATAATGTTTGATATTGTGTTTATTATGTAAATCCATATAGGTTTTTAAAATAAATATAAATGTTACAGTTGTGTCATCATTTAACTTGGCTTTATTTTATCCTAAATCCTGTGGAACATCACCCTGCCCTTAATCTTAATAGTAGGTAGAGTGTCCCTCCAAAAATCCTAACCTGGCACCACTTTGGGATATGGGGGCAATATTGTAATAACTTAGCATGAGATGGAGTGGTCCCCAAACAGACCACTAGTGCCTGTGTGTGTGTGTGTGTGTGTGTGCCTTCCACTATTGATGAAAATGTGCGTGAGTTTGACTATTCATCATCGCATTTGTTGCACACAAAACTGGATGGGGAAAACTGCATTGTTTCAATTCTTTCCCCTTATATCTCCCAATGAGCAGCAAACCCGTACAAGGGACACAAACAGGTGGACTTTTTAAGGCTTGTTACAGCCCATGCTGGGTTGTTACAATGCTCTTTCCCCTATCCGGTTTTGCCGCCACATCTCCCAATGTCCAGCAAATCTGACAGAGTGGACTGTTTTCTGAGGACCACTTTAACTCATGCTAGTTTGTTACAGTACTATTTTTCCCATCCAGTTTTGTGTGCCACAACCACCAGCCGTGTCTCCCAATGGCTAGTTAATCCCACACATGTTTTTAACACACCCGTCAACAGGTGTCTACACTGTATAACAAAAGCAGTGAGACACCACTTGAATTGCTTAGTGCTGTGGAATCATGGGCTTTGTAGTTTGTTGGGGCACAGGGACTCCTTGGCAGAGAAGGCTAAAAACTTCGTAAAAACTCAACTCCTGTGATTCCAAAGCATTAAGCAATTAAAGCATTAAGCCATGGCAGTTAAAGAGGCATCAGATTGCACTCATTCTATACATGTAGATGCCCCCAGAGATGCACAAAAACATATAGACTGAGGACTGCTTCAGAACATGCTAAGTTGTTAAAATACATCCAGTTTTGTGTGCTACAGTTGTTACCATCCTCTCCTAATGGCCCACATTTTAATCACACACTAGCTGTGCCCGGCCACACGTTGCTGTGGCTTATGGGAATCATTTGTTGACCAGGTGGAATAGCAGTGAATAGCCTTGCAGCCTCAAAGCCTGGCCGTTTTCTTCTTATGTGAATCCTTGTTTGGTGAGCTGGAATACAATGGAATAAGATTGCTGCTTGGAAGGCTGGGTACTTGCGTTCTAGGGGAATGGTTTTTTGGCCAATTTGAATTGCACTGAATAGCCTTACTGCTTCAAAGCCTGGCCACTTTCTAGATAGGGGCATCCTTCCTTGGGCAGGTTGAATGGGACGGAGTAGTCTCATGGCTTCAAAACCGTACACATGAAAGGGATTTTGGAGTCTTAGGCCCCTTCTACACTGTCCTTATATCCCAGGATCTGATCCCAGGCTATCTGCTTTGAACTTGATTATATGTGTCTCCACTTCCATATAATCTGGTATAAACCGATATTCTGGGATCATATCCTGGGATATAGGACAGTGTAGAAGGGGCCTTAGTAGACCACAAACTGAACATGGGTCAACAGTGTGATGCTTCAACTAAAAAACCCAATGCCATTCTAGGCTGCATCGATAGGGGTATAGTGTCAAGATTGAGGGAAGTCATAGGTCCCGTCTACACTGCCATATACAATCCACATTATCTGCTTTGAACTGGATTATATCAGTCTAAAATACCATATAATCCAGTTCAAAGTAGATAATCTGGATGTTATATGTCAATGTAGATGGGGTCTTAGTCCCACTCTCGTCTGCTTGGTCAGACCTCACCTAGAATATCACTATGTCCAGTTCTGGGCAGCACAATTCAAGGCTATGGACAAGCTGGAATATGTCCAGTAGAGGGCGATTGAAATGAAACCAAGCCCTAGGAGGAAAGGCTTAGGGAATTTGGAGAAAAGATGTCTTAAGATGTGACAGGATAGCTATGTTTATATATTTGAAAGGATGTCACATTGAGGAGGGGCCAGACTCTATAGGAGGGTTGTAAACCTCATTTTCATTGAGCACCACATCCGCCTTATGGTTATCTTCAAAGGGCCATTGAATCCACAGATAGACAATCCATAATGGCCAGTCTCTAGTTTTTGCCAAGATCCCCAGCTTTCCGATCGCTCTTCCTCGATCGCTCTTTTGTTTTGCAGATGCTTGCAAAGAAGGTGCTCTTTTCAGGTTTTTCAAGAAGCACACCTTTCCTGTCCCAAAAAACCTTCCTTGCAAGCATCTGCAAAACAAAAGAGCGATCGGAAAGCTGAGCGCACCATTTGACAGCTGAGTGAAGGGAAAACAGCCTGGTTCAGGACGCAAGCCAGGCGGAAATCTTGGGGGGGGGGGGGGGCTTTTCAAACACTTTTATCGCTATGATAACTACCTAGATTTCAGTGGGGACTATGGTGAAAACTAGTATTTGGGTCTGGCTTTCAACTGAATATGGTAAATGTTTTCTCCTATACTTTGTTTATTTTTAATTCCAAAACGTACTGAACTTTCTGGATAGCCCTTGTATAATGCAGGCTGAGGATAATGCAAACTGCAACCCAACAGCACTTATGGCTCTGAGGTTGGGAAAAGATTAAAGGACATTCTGAAGTCAGACATCATATCCACAAGCCTTGTATCTAAATTCAGACCCCATTCTCCTGACTAAAAAGAACAAACTGCAACTTTCCAGATATTACTGTAACACAATTCCAATGGTGTTATTGTCTAATAAGACAGGAGTTGCAATCCAGCATCTGGAGGGCCACATGAAATGATATGGTGTAGTGAGGTTTGCGTTTTTCAAACATGCTTTAGAGACTAGGACACAGAGCAGTGGATTCAAATCACAGGACAAGAAATTCCATCTTGAACGTGAGCACTGCTTGATTAACGCCATGTAACAACATTTGAAAAAGTTTCTGTTCCTGGTTTGAAAGTGTCATTTCTATTTACAGTAGAGTCTCACTTATCCAACATAAACGGGCCAGCAGAACGTTGGATAAGTGAATATGTTGGATAATAAGGAGGGATTAAGAAAAAGCCTATTACACATCAAATTAGGTTATGATTTTACAAATTAAACACCAAAACATCATGTTTAACAACAAATTTGACAGAAAAAGTAGTTCAATACGCAGTAATGCTATGTAGTAATTACTGTATTTACGAATTTAGCACCAAAATATCACGATGTATTGAAAACATTGACTACAAAAATGTGTTGGATAATCCAGAACGTTGGATAAGCGAGTGTTGGATAAGTGAGACTCTACTGTAATTGTGTGGTACTTAGAATAATTGAGTCAGAGAATAATAGAGTTGGAAGAGACCACGTGAGCCATCTAGTCCAACCCCCCACCATGCAGGAAAAGCACAATCAAAGTATTCCTGACAGATGGCCATTCAGCCAATGATATCCACAAGTATGTGGACCATTTCAACAGAAAGGAGGAAAGCATGGAAATGAACAAAATCTGGCTAACGAAATTAAACAAAACTCTAAAATCAGGACAGTAAATAAATGAGAGCATTCTGAAAACAGAGGAAGTCCAGACATGAATCAATGAGAACCAGCTAACACCTCCCAACAAAGGATTCCCCCAGGCAGTAAACAACCAGACCTTGAAGCTGAAAGGCTATTCAATGCTAATCAAGGTGGCCAATTGCAACATTCACACTGGCTCCAACAAACAAGAGTTCTTTCTCCCACCCACAGATATATAAACTTCACTTGCCTAGTTTCCAACAGACCTCACAGCCACTGAGGATGCCAGCCATAGATGTAGGCGAAACGTTAGGAAAGAATGCTTCTGGAAGATGGCCATACAGCCAGGAAAACTCACAGCAACCCAGATATTGTGGGATTTTTCTGCCTTGATATTCTGAGTTATATGGCTGTGTGGAAGGGCCCGGGGAGAGCTTTGATTGTTTCTGTTCGTTCCTGCCTGGGTTGGAGTGGATGGCTCTTAGGGGACCCTTCCAAGCCTTACCATTCAGTCACGCCTTGCTCGACTTGAGGACCTCTTCCAGCCTCTCCTGATGCGCGTCTCTCCTCCCACGAGCGGCGCCTGGTTTCCTCCTTCCTCTGCTGAAACGAAAGTAACCCCACGCACTTCGCTTCCTTCTGCGGCTCCCTTCCTGGCGGGGCTGCCATGGCTTGCGGGGCTCCTTTGCGGGGTCTCTGCGAGGAGACCACTTGCCCGGTTTGCCTGGAATACTATGCGAACCCCGTGACCACCCACTGCGGGCACAGCTTCTGCCGGGGCTGCGTGGCCCCTCTCTGCGGGGGCCCACGGGGGGCCTTCCCCTGCCCACAGTGCAGGGCGTCGGTTTCCCCGAAGAGCCTCAGGCCGAACCGACACCTGGCCAACATTGTCGAGATCGCCAAGAGCTTGCAAACTGGAGGCGGAGGAGGAGGAGGGACGTGGAAGGCTTGCCAGCGTCACCAGGAGCCCTTCAAGCTCTTCTGCAGGGATGATGAGGCTCCCATCTGCGTGGTCTGTGACCGATCCACGGAGCACAGGGGCCACCGGGTGATCCCCATCGACGAAGTGGCCCAGGAGTACCAGGTAAGCACCCCGGGCAGGGAAAGAGGCGCACCGGGCAGGACATGGCTCTCAGCTAGGGCAGGGCTTCGGAATCATAGAATATTAGAGTTGGAAGAGACCTCATGGGCCATCCAGTCCAACCCCCTGCCAAGGAAATCACATTCAAAACACCCCCAACAGATGGCCATCCAGCTTCTGCTTTAAAGCCTCCAAAGAAGGAACCTCCACCACAGCCCGGGGTAGAGAGTTCCACTGCTGAACAGCTCTCACAGTGAGGAAGTTCTTCCAGAAGTTCAGGTGGAATCTCCTTTCCTGAAGTTTGAAGCCATTGTTCTGCGTCCTAGTCTGCAGGGCAGGAGAAAACAAGCTTGCTCCCTCCCCGCTATGACTTCTCCTCAAATATTTATACATGGTTAATGTCTCCTCTCAGCCTTCCCTGCTGCAGGCTAAACATGCCCAGTTCTTTAAGCCGCTCCTCATAAGGCTTGTTCTCCAGACCTTGGATCATTTTAGTTGCCCTCCTCTGGACAACGCCTGGTATTTCTGGGCAGTCTCCCATCCATGTTCTTACCAGGGCTGCCTCTCCTTAGCTTCCAAGACCAAATGGAATCTGATGTCTTTAGGGTGTTTGTACTACATGATAAAATGGGAATGTTTGTCAGATCAGAAGGCGTATTTCTAAGAAAAACACTGATGAGTATCAACTGGAGCAAGCAAGGGCCTCTTATGTTTGTTTGTTTTTTTTTCAGGATAAAATCAAGGCCCACCTGAAGTCCCTGAAGGCTGAGCGAAAAAACCTTGAAGACCAGAAATTGGCAAGACAACTGAGAGTGCAAGACCACTTGGTAGGTGGTTGCTGTGGATGTATGATGTTTGGATTATGTGTCAAAAGTAAGATACATAGAATCACAGATTGATAAGTTGGAAGAGACCACATGGGCCATCCAGGCCAACCCCCTGCCATGTTTTATCCCCCTCTTCAGATAGCGAAAATGCCACGCACAAAGCTCTAAGATCTGCAAGGGCGGACTTTCTTTTGCTCCCACCTCTGGTTGATGGGGACGAGGGAGAGGACCTTCTCGGTGGTGGCCCCCCGGCTCTAGAACTCTCTCCCCAGGGAGATTAAACTGGCACGCACACTGTCCACGTTCTGTAAAATGTGTATGTTCTGTTGTGCTTTTGATTAAACAGTTCACAACATATTTGGCCACCAACTATATCTACAAGCAGTTCCCGCACTTTATCCCTGACCTTCCTCCTATAGGTTTAGCGTTTTAAACTTACATTGCTCTTTTACTTCTAATTTATTATTGGCTCTTGCATTTTTGTCCACCAGCCCTGTTCTGAAATTCTATTGCACAATTCCCTTCCTGCCGAATTACAGTAGCCATTACTGCTCAGTTTGTTGATGATGCTGTTTTTATGTTATTGTCTTGTTGTGATGTTGTTGATTCTATTGAGATATGTTTTAGTATATGTTTGGTTTTAATTTTTGTTGGATCAGGCTTATCCTCATGTAAGCTGCCCTGAGTCCCTTTGGGAAGATGGAGGGGGGATATAAAAATAAAGTTGTTGTTGTTGTTGTTGTTGTTGTTGTTGTTGTATCTGTACAACTGGACTGATATCCAAAGTACCTGTATCCTGAACACATGAAGTTTATGAGTAACCCAACTTTTACTTTTAAAGAAGTCTGCTTATTTATGTCTCTTGAAAGCATGACTTAAAGGCAAATATATTTTGAGGGAGAGTTGTTGTTGTTGCTGTTGCTGTTGTTGTTATTGTTGTTATTCTTTTCCACCCCCAAAAGCATGTTAAGTCCTTACTAAAAATAGAAAAGCCCTTCCTCAAAGAAAGTCTCTGAACTTGCTTCAACATTTGAATTATTTATATTTATATTTATATCAGATCAGGGTATAGGGTGGCAACCTGTGTTGGACGGGGTTACACTCCCCCTGAAGACTCAGGTCCACAGTTTGGGTGTCCTTCTGGACTCATTGCTAACCCTGGAAGCCCAGATGTTGGCAGTGGCCAGGAGCGCCTTTGCACAATTAAAACTTGTGCGTCAACTGTGTCCATACCTTGAGGAGCCAGACTTGGCCATAATGGTTACATTCTTGGTTACATCCCACTTAGATTAGTATAATGGGCTCTACAAGAGTCTGCCCCCCAGAAGAGTGCCCAGAAACTTCAATTGGTTCAAAGAGCTGCAACCAGGCAACTTACAGGTCCTGGATCCAGATAGTGCACAATCCCCTGCACTGGCTGCCAATTTGCTTCCAAGCCCAATTCAAGGTACTGGTTTTGACCTTTAAAACCTTTAACCAGTGATTCCCAAAGTGGGCGCTACCGCCCCCTGGTGGGCGCTGTAGCGATCCAGGGGGGCGGTGATGGCAATAGGTGCATTTTTTTTGTATTACCTTTCTATTCTGAGTTCAAAAAATAGTTTCATAATTTCAAACTTCAATGTTTCTAATTTACACCTTTCTTTACTATATTTTACGAAAAAGATAGAAACATTAATACATATATCTTTCTGTTTAATTGCTATTAAAAATTTTAAAAAATTAATTTTCAGGGGGCACTGAGTAATATTTTTTCTGGAAAGGGGCGGTAGGCAAAATACACTTGGGAACCACTGCCTTAAACGGATCAGGTCCAACTTACTTATCTGACCTCATCTACTCGTACTAATCGGCCCAATCTTTAAGATCTTCTGGAGAGGCCCTGCTCTCACTTCCACCACCATTGCAAATGCAACTGACCTTGACAAGGGAGAGGGCATTTTCGGTGGTCGCTCTGGACCTGTGGAAAACCTTCCCAAAAGAAGTTAAAATAGCTCCCTCCCTTTCTTCTTTCAAGAACCAATTAAAAACCTTCCTGTTTAGACAGTCCTTTAGTGAAGGAAACTAATCTGGAGTGATAAGAAACACCATAATATAAATATAAATACTGTAAATAAATAAATAAATAATGTTATGGACTGGAACAAAGTGCAATACAATGTTCCCTCACTTATCGCGGGGGTTACATTCCAGGACTACCCGCGATAAGTGAAAATCCACGAAGTAGGGACACCATATTTATTTCAATATTTATACTTTATTTTAGCAGTTACAATATACAGTACACTGGCAGAGAATAAGAATGGAAGCTAAATAACCCTTTTTATTTTATTAAGGGTTTTAAAAATAAAAAACATTAATAAAATATTATTAAGGGGTAGCCGCATGCACACACCGCAAAAACCCGCAAAACAGTGAAAATACCAAGATAAATGGTGTACATTAATATTTATTCAAACCTGCAAAACAGCGAGGGCATGAAAAGCGAACCACAAAGTAGCAAGGGAACACTATAGCCTGACATGATTCCACAAGAATGTGAATGTATATTACTGTTGTTTTAAATTGTTTATTTTATGATGTTGTATACTTATTATTGGTGTATTTAGATTGTTGTTTACGTGATTTTAATATGTTGTGAGCCGGTTTGGGTCCCATGAGGGGAAAAAGTGGGATATAAATAAAGGTTATTATTATATCAATGAATCACAAACTTTGGTCATCCAGATGTTTGGACATCATTTCCTAGCAACCCATTGGCCAAGCTGGAAGTCTAAGAGTGGATCTGTATTCTGGAATCAATGCAGCTTGACACCACTTTAACTTTCCAGACTGAATGCTATCGAATCATGGGAGTTATAGGTTTGCAAAGTCTTCCACCTTCTCTCCTGAAGTGTGCTGGTATCTCACCAAACCATAACTCCCTGGATTTCACAGCATTGAGCCATAGCGGTTAAAGTGGTGTCAAACTGCATTAATTGTTCACAGTCTAGCTGCACCCTGAAGGGTCTTCCAGCACCCTGAAGGCATTGACAATTTGGATAATTCTCCCCTCATGATGATTTTGACAAACTAGCACTTTGGCCCAGGTTTTTCTAGATTTTATCCATGATTTTACCTTTTGTTCTTGAATGTGATTTTTGACTGGTTTTTATTGTTATTATTTGTTTTTATTGTGGACTGGGCTTGGCCCCATGTAAGCTGCTCCGAGTCCCTTCGGAGAGATGGGGCGGAGTATAAAAATAAAATAATAATAATAATAATGATAATTATTATTATTATTATTATTATTATTATTATTATTATTATGCGCCCTAAGTGTACTACTCATCACGTAATCAAACTTTATCATCAATCATACCATCAGCTGAGACTGTTGTAGGTTCTTCTCTACCTTCTCTTTTCTAAATCTCACATACTGTCTCTGACCCTCTTTTAATGTTTATGTATTCCAGAATCAGATAGAAACAGAAAGGCAGATGGTTGCCTCTTTTTTTGAGAAAATGCAGGCGTTTCTGGAAGAAAAAAAGCATGTCTGCCTTGGTCAGCTGGGAGAGTTGGAGGAAAAAATAAAGAAAGGAGAGGAAGAAAGCCTCACTGAAGTGTCTGCAGAGATTTCCCGACTCAGTCAGAGGATTACAGAGATAGAAAAGAAGTGCCAGCTGCCTGCAAGTGAATACCTCCAGGTGAGAATTAAACCGGAAACAACTTTGAGATTTCCTGAAATTCAGCATGTGGCTGATGGGTTCACTGATTATTTGGATTCAGAAGGGCTTGTGGGCTTTCCTGGGTTTCAAAGTGATACAAGCCAAGGGAATGAAATTGTTTCAGACAGTGATGCAGCTCAAGAGAATGCAGTCACTTCAGGCAGTGAGCTCCAAGGTCAGTCACAGGAGCCAGAAGCAACATCTTTAGATAAGGGGCCAAGTGAAGAGGAATTACAGTAGAGTCTCACTTATCCAAGCTAAACGGGCTGGCAGAACCTTGGATGAGCAAATATCTTGGATAATAAGGAGGGATTAAGGAAAAGCCTATTAAACATCAAATTAGGTTATGATTTTACAAATTAAGCACCAAAACATCATGTTATACAACACATTTGACAGAAGAAGTAGTTCAATACGCAGTAATGTTATGTTGTAATTACTGTATTTACGAATTTAGCACCAAAATATCATGATATTGAAAACATTGACTACAAAAATGCGTTGGATAATCCAGAATGTTGGATAAGCGCGTCTTGGATTAGACTATACTGTAATAGACAATTCTCAAGGGAAAGCATGTGGCAGTACGGATCTTCATTTGCAGATGAGGGCAGAGAGCCAGCTCCATAGATCAACACACCCTGTTTTTTTTATTTAAGTATCTTGGAGGGGTTTTGCATTGTTTCACGATTCTTGCTCAAGTTTTCTAAGGAGATCTGTTGCTTTTGGATTTATGCTACATTTGTGACTTTTTGCTGTTGTTGGACTGTGTGATCTTTGGATTTTCATGAGACATTTGAATTCCTGTGTGAATATCACTTTCTACTAAACCTGTTTTGGATTATTCCTCTCCTTTCTTTATTACTGCTCTTTTTCATATATTTTTGTGTGTTTTTACAATAATCTGTTTGCTTATATTCTGGACTCTTGTGTGGTGCTGTGGTCATAGGTGGCTCCAGGCCTTGAGTGCAACACATTTTCCCCCATTTCTGGGGGTCTTGTGCCATTAGAAAGTGGAGGGCCTACTGTATAATGCGTGAAAATGTCTTTTCAATAAACAGATAAAATGCTGGTTGATTAAGAAAATGACTATTAAGTCTATGAGTCTCATTTCTCCCTTTCTTTCAGGACATCAGAAATACCTTAAGCAGGTATGTGCCTTTTTTCCATCTTCTCCTGATTTTTCTATTGTTCTGATGTAGGGATTTTGGGCGAAAAGTTTCATTCTTTTCAACACTGTATGAGCTCATTTTGTTTTGCATTGCTTTTGTTTCAAATTGCTTACTATGAGTCTCTTTGGGAAGATAATACAGGGTGTAAATAAATATATTAATAATAATTCAACCGAAAGCAATAAGTGACACTTCATTTTAATACCCATGACTCTCTTTACATTTACATGCAGATGACATTCGCTCCCAATTCTAAGTAGTGTATGAATGCAAATATTTAGTGTGCATATTTGTGTTTCTACGTTTATCTGTATTTATTATGATTATTCACAGATTACACTATGTAACAAAAAAATTTTAAAATTCTGTTACTGGTTTAAAAGTGTTATTTCCTGTTTAGTTATGTGTTACTTATTTGAAAGTAATTGTTATACTCCAGAAACTTCATTTTTGTGGCTGCCACAAACTATGTTGAATTGGTTCAGAACCTATGAGATATTTATTGAAAAACTATAGCAAAATGTGCTGCAGGATGTCCCCCCAGAAACAAAGTTTTTGCAGTTTAATATATGTTTTCCATGTTTTTAAGATAGAACAAATTAGGAAATTACGTTTATAATCCAGGAACAAAAATCCTGCTACATAGTGTTAACTATCATCTTCTTCTATACACATAATAAAAATGAAAATATGTATGTGTGTGTGTGTGGTTGGAGTGTCCACTTAGACAGACAAGCTCCATAGTGTTATCTGGTGCTGCCCTATGAATTTTTATAGGGATTTAAATAACACTAGTATCCACATTATAAAAATATTTAAATGCATCAAATACATAAAATATCCAAAGCTAATAATATTGTTGACATCTAACAAAACCATATGAATCTTTAATAAATGCTTAGCCTGCTGTTGAATGATGTCAGTATCTGGAGAACTACATTCTATTGCTATATCCAAAATTTGAATATATTCACTTCTAGGTACAAAAATAATTTACCTGCACATGGGCCAGACCTTTCTCCCCAATTTGAAGAGAATCTCAGAATTTATTTCGAGAAGAACTTTGATCTAAGAGAGGCTATGAAAGAGTCTCAAGGTAATTGGGGCAACCTAAGGAGAGGCTTGACTATAAACCTAGAAGTGGGTTGCAGTTGTGATGGTCCTTATAGACACTGGGTGTGTCTACACCAGGAATGGGCAAACTTTGGCCCTCCAGGTGAAATGTAGATATGAAAGCAATTTGTATATGACAATCTCAAACGTTTTGTGCATGACCCAAGTTGATTTTATCATCTTTTCTTCCATCTAAACAGAATCTCTGGAGCAAGCTCTGAAAACAGCCAGCTGGGAACACAATCTCTTCATGGGTAATTTTGAATGATTGAAATAATAGGGATTTTTTAATGGGAAAAGGAATTGAATTTGAATCTAAGGTTGCAGCTACACTGTAAAATGACTCCAGTTCAACACCACATTGAGTTATTTATTTATTTATGTACAGTATTTATATTCCACCCTTCTCACCCCGAAGGGAACTCAGGGCGGATCATAGAACATACATATGCGGCAAACATTCAATGCCATTTATACACAGTCAGGAAAGACAATTGTACATAGAAGGGGTATATATAGGCTTTTTCGATCTTGGAAGCTTGAGCTCGGTTCCGGCCATGGGGTGCTGTTGCTTCATGACCCTGCCGAAGAGATTAGATCTTCCTTGATCTAATCACCAGCATTTTTCTAGCTTTCCTTATGAGTTCCTTAAAATACCTTCCCACTTTTAAGCAGTATCTGTTTATCTACTCACATTTTGCTTTCGAACCGCTAGGTAGGTAAAAACTGGGCTAAAGGCCAGGAGCTCACCCTGACCTGGGCTTCGAACTGTCAACCTGTCAACTGACAAGATTGACTGCAGTTTATGCCTTAACCTGTTGTGCTAAAGTCTGGCCCTTGAATGGCTCAATACTATGGAATTTTGGGAACTGTAGTTTTATAAAATCTTTGGTCTTCTCTGCCAAAGAGTACTGGTGCTTCATCAAACTCCCAACTCCCATAATCCTATCACATTGGGCCATGGAAGTTAAAGTGCACCTTAGCACCTATGACTCTGTAGATGAGTGTTCAATTTTCCACTCAGCCATGAGATACACTAGGTGATCTTGAGCAGGCCACTGGCCCTGAGTCCAAAAAATACTATGATAGGGTCACCATAAGTCAGAAATGTTATAATAACAGTAACAACAGCACTAATAATATTTCTCCACAAACTGGAAAAGGATTGCTAGCATTTTTTTTCATACACTCAAGATGACTGTGAGTTCAAAGCTGTCCAAACTATCAGACGCTCCCAAATGTCACACCTCTTCTGAAATCGCAATTCCATAAAAGTAGAATGGATTTTTCAGTCTCATTTTTCTTCAAAAGTGGGGAGGGGGTGAAAAAAGTGGGGGGATGGAAAGGACTTCCCCACACAAGAGCCTATGTACAATGAATCCAGTTATGCCAAGGATGTGTTGGAATTTCTTCATCATCAACAACTTCATCTTTATATCGTGCCTTTCTCCCAAGACTGGATTCAAGGAGGTTCATGAGAAACCTATGGCATAGAAATTCAATCCGGCCCATCTCCCCTTGGTTTTAGTTTCTCACCCTCCTCCAAAGCAAAGATAATTTCCCAAGGTCTGGATTTGGTGAAAAGAGGTAGATTTGATGGAAAATTGTGTTTTACTGAGATAGGATCAACATATGATAAATCCAGACCAATCCCTTGAAAAGGGATCTCTGTTAGCACTCGGAAACCATGTATCGGAATAATGAATTCGGGAGAAGATTGGCTTTTTGCTGCTTTTTCTTAGGCTTTAATTTGCTGCTTTTTTCTTCATTATTACAGATTCTCTGAAACAAGGCATGAATCAAGGTAATGGGATGAAAGGAACACATAGATGTAGAGAACTGCTTCAAAAGATACAAAACACAGTCACAGTGTTGGAAAAGAACCTAAGGGACATCTAGTCCAACCATTCTTAATGCTCGCATACATAATGTTTTAATGTTAATGGGTATCTTTGTGTTTAATTCTGCATGCCTTTGTTTCAACCTTTGTTCCATTTCCTTCCCCTTTTTTGGGAAGGGGGTGTATTGGTGGTTTACAAATACATACCTAACTGGGTCTTAAATTTTTTCTTTAGCCAGTAGTTTCACTAACCTTCACTTGTTTTTGCTTAGAGAAAGATTAAAATCATAAAGTTAGAAGAGATTGCAAGGGCCATCCAGTCCAACTCCATTCCGCCATGCAGGAAGACACAATCTAAGCATTTCCTACAGATGGCCATTTAGCCTCTGTGCGAAATCCTCTAGAGAAGGAGATACCACCACATTCCCAGGCATCGTATTCCACTATTAAGCAGTTTTTACCATCTTCATGTTCTAGACTATGGATCTGCAGAAAACAAGCTGGTTCCATCTTCAATATAGTATCATTTCCAATAGTTTGAATGAGGAGTAAAGCCAGATTATAATGCCTTTGGTTAAAGTGTAAACAGAGGTCACCCTTTAACCTTTTTTACTAGAGAGGAAAAGAGGGTGAAAAACTTTGCCGTCTTCCATGCTTAATTTCCATATACAGTAGAGTCTCACTTATCAAACATAAACAGGCCGGCAGAATGTTAGATAAGTGAAAATATTGGATAATAAGGAGAGATTAAGAAAAAGCCTGTTAAATGTCAAATTACGTTATGATTTTACAAATTAAGCACCAAAACATCATGTTTTACAACAAGTCTGCCACTTGTTTAGAAGTGTGGCTGCACTTGTGCTGTTGTTGGGCATGTTGGCCCAGTGCGCGATGCTGCCTAGAAAAATCACTGTGTATCCAGGACGGAGGCAGATAACGTTGGATAATACAGAACGTTGGATAAGTGAAGGTTAGATAAGCGAGACTCTACTGTATTCTGTTCTCTCAAAATCCATCTCTTTTTGGACCAGATTTACTTCTGGTATTGGTATCAGATAGGGAGCTAAATTGGGGAGCCATGGTGGTGCAGCGGATTAAACTGCTAAGCTGCAGAACTTGCTGACCAGAAAGTTGGCAGTTCGAACCCACAAGACTGGGTGACCTCCCATTGTTACCCCCAGCTTCTGCCAACCTAGCAGTTTGAAAACATACAAATATGAGTAGATCAATAGATACTTCTTTGGTGGGAAAGTAACAGAACTTCATGCAGTTATGCCAGCCACATGACCTAGGAGGCATCTACAGACAACACCGGCTCTTTGATTTAGAAATGGAGATGAGCACCACCCCCTATATTTGGACTTAACTATACTTAATATCAAGGGGAACTCTTTACCTTTACCTAGGGACCTAAATATCCTTAAAGCACCAGCTCCCATCCAATGCTGCAACTAAGTAGGGTAAGCTCTGGTTAGCAACTGGATAGGAGACCAACAACTACCCGGCTATATTCCAGGGTTGTACACTGTATTTTAGAGGAAGGAACCAGCAAAATATTCCTTGCCTAAGAAATTTCAATGAAATGTATGAAGTCACAATAAGTCAACAGATAATTTGCAGGGATACAAACTCTGGTATTCTTATGTTTATTTGTACCCCACTTTATCTCTCCACAAGGAGATGCAAAAGGTACTCATAGATACCAAGTTAAAATATTAGATGTTAAACCATAGAATGGCACCGGAGGACCTATAAATGCCTAGAGAAGTATTATCTCTAGTTTCTCCAGTGCAAATGTGGAAGGCAGACTATAAGTCCAGGAGCTGGATAAATAAATACATAAATAAGGTGGTTTGGAGATTATAATCTACTTTTGTTGCAACCAATTCTAGATTATTATTTTTTTCATGTCAGGAGCGACTTGAGAAACTGCAAGTCACTTCTGGTGTGGGAGAATTGGCTGTCTGCAAGGATATTGTCCAGGGGATGCCCAAATGTTTGATGTTTTACCATCCTTGTGGGAGGCTTTTATTGTGTTCCCACATGGGGAGCTGGAGCTGACAGAGGGAGCTCCCCCGCTCCCTCTGGATTCAGACCGCTGACCTGTCACTCAGCAGTTCTGTTGGCACAAAGGTTTAACCCACTGCACCACCAGGAGCTCCGGTTTGGAGAATGACTGTTCATCAGTAGAGACTGCAGAGTCTTCATTTAGTTGATCCAATGTGGGTAGATTCAGATGAGGTCTGGGAAAAGATGAGTTCTGGAAGTGATTCCTCAGGAGCTGAAACAGCTTTTCTGAAAATCCACCACTTAGTTCCCTGTTTTATTTTCCTTCTTTCTCCCTGCTACAGTAAGCGTGACTCTGGATCCTATCACAGCACATCCTCGACTCTTTGTGTCAGAGAATCTGAAGGCTTTGAGATGGGACAGGGTTCCTCAAGATCTGCCTTACCATCCGGAGAGGTTCAAGAAACAGCCCTGCATTTTGGGTCAGGAGAAGTTCACCTCGGGAAAGCATTGTTGGGAGGTGGAGATCCTGGAGGGGGAAATGGTGGAAGAAGATCTGGGGGGAGAAGCAGCATGGGCAATCGGGATAGCAAGAGATTCTGTCGAGCGGAAGGAATATTTCAACCTTCATCTTGATGAAGGGATCTGGGCTGTGGGGAAGGCATGTGAGGACATATCTGTGCCTTGCCAAATCTCAGCTTTTACTGCTGAGCCAATGACTTTGGTCTTGAAGAACGAACCCAAGAGGATCCGTGTCAGCCTGGATTGTGAAGCAGGTCAAGTGGATTTTCATGACGCTGATACCGACGACCTTATCTTCTTTTTCAGCTCAGCATCATTCTTTGGGCATCAGATCCGACCCTTTTTCTACACAAGAGGGTGGGAGTTCAACTTGAAGTGCTGACTCAAGAGGAGAACCACCTCTTTCATTAATTTCCCCCAATATTGGTAGCTTGTGACTTCACTGTAGAATGTAAACAGTTTGGCAACACTTGAACTGCCATGGCTCAATGCTGTGGAGTCTTGGGACTTGTATTTTTAACTAGGTCTTTAGCCTTCTCTGCCAATAGGGCTGGCTGGTACCTCACCAAGCTACATCACTTGTGATTTCTTAGCATTGATCCATGGCAGTTAAAGTGGTGTCAAACTTCATTCTTTCTGCAGTGTAGATGCACCCTTAGTGCTTTATCACACTAGAGCAGTGGTTCTCAACCTGTGGGTCCCCAGATGTTTTTGCCTTCAACTCCCAGAAATCCTAATAGCTGGTAAACTGGCTGGGATTTCTGGGAGTTGTGGGCCAAGACACCTGGGGATCCACAGGCTGAGAACCACTGCACTAGAGCTGAAAGAGTAGCAAAGATCATGCATCCCATCTGGAATCCTGTGGCTGCCTCCTATAGAATTATTGGGCTTATAGTTTAGTGAGACCTTGGACTTCTGTGACTGAGCATTCTAAAGTCCGTCCCCCCCCCCAAAAAAAACCCTGCAATCCCCAGATTTCTGCAGGAAGCAGTCACAGGATTTCAGATGGGATATATACTCTTTAACTACTCTTTCAGCTCCTGTGTGATGCCGGCCCAAGTCTGTAGAGGCAAAAAGTGAAGACAAGAGGCCATGAACTGCAAAGCCACAGTAGGATCCCCATGTCAGTGGGATCTGTACCTAACTGCATCTGTCAAAATGTCATATCTGGGAATGTTTTAGGTCTTTCATGTAATCACATGGTACCTCTGGAATACCTCTCTGGAGACACTCTTTTAAGGAGAATCTGATCTGGAGCACCTATTTGGTAGCATGGTGAAGAGGGCCCAGAAGAGACTATTACGTGAGACTTCTAAGGAACCAACAACTGAATGAAAAACTGCTGGGGACTTTCTACCACTGTGGTATACAGAGTGTCCTAACCTACTGCATCTGCACATGGTTTGGTAACTGCACAGTGGCAGATAGGAAGGAGTTCCAAAGGGTCACAGCTTCTGCAGAAAGAATAATTGGTTGCCCTCTCCCCTCTTTGGAAGAACTTTATAGGTCCCGCTGCTTTAAGAAAGCTCAGAGTATTCTTGGAGATCCATCTTATCCAGCATATCTTTTTTAAAAAAAAAATTATTGCCATCTGGCAGACAGTACATGGTGGCAAAGATGAAGACAAACAGATTGAGATACAGCTTTTATCCTAGAGCTCTGTTGAAATCCATAATTTTGCATAGATGTGGCATTGAGGGCTGTGTGGTAGTGGTTGGGGTGTGGAGGGATGGCTGTTTTGTGATGTGTACTGGGGAAGGAATTTAATTTGTTGTGCAATAGCACAATGACAATAAAACTGTTCTATTGTCTTCTAGTAATTGCGTAGAGATATTATCTCTCTAGGAATTGCATATATCATCCAGAGCAGCGTTTCTCAAGCTCTGCTCCAGGTATTGGACTTTGGCTCCCAGAAATCTAGCCAGTTTACCAGTTAAGAATTGTGGGAGCTGAAGTCCAAATCATGGAGGAGCAGAGTTTGAGAAACATTTATCCAGAGCATCTCTGTGTTAACCTCTTGCAAAAAACTTTCATTTCTAGAGCGTTTCATATTATCCATGTTTCCTGTTCCCATGACAAGTTCAGGAATGTGTTGTCAAAGGCTTTCATGGCCGGAATCACTGGGTTGCTGTGAGTTTTCCAGGCTGTATGGCCATGTTCCAGAAGCATTCTCTCCTGACATTTTGCCCACATTGCCATAGCAGAGTACTTGATGAACCAACCTGGACACAGCATATTATTTGAGAACAGAAGAATGCTGGACCACTCTTAACAACCACCATGTCAGACTACACAAAGAATCCATTGAAATTCACAAGCATGTGGACAATTTCAACAGAAAGGAGGAAACCATGTAAATAAACAAAATCTGGCTACCAGTATTTTAAAAACTCTAAAATCAGGACAATAAATAAAGAACAACACTCAGAAGATGGGAATTCCAAACAAGAAACAATCGGGGCCAGCGAACACCAACAAAGGATTCCCTAAGGCAAAAACCAGCCCAGCTTCGAGGCTGCAAGGCCATTAAGTGTTTAATCAAGATGGCCAATTGCAACATTCACACTTTCCTCAAGCAGACAAGCGTTCTTTCTCCTACCCTGGACATTTCACAGATATATAAACCTCGCTTGCCTAGTTTCCAACAGACTTCACAACCTCTGAGGATGCCTGCCATAGATGTGAGCGAAACATCAGGAGAGAATGCTTCTGGAACATGGCCATACAGCCTGGAAAACCCACAGCAACCCAAGTTCAGGGATGTTTCATCTGCTGTTATGGCATTCACATTACATCTAATTTTCTATTTTTAGACATCTTTTCTTGCTTGAAAGATTCAGGTTCCAATGTTGGGGGGAAATAATATTAATAACAACAACAACAACAGTGCTCTTTTAAATATGGAGTTTGTGAGATTTGAACTGTATAATAACAGTTTTTGAAGTTTAATAGGAAAAATACACCGTATACTAAAAATTAAAAGAACCAAAATGTCTAGTTCTACTGTTATCTTTCCACTTCTAGGCAAGGCTGAGGCAATTGAGTATAGTCTTCAGAGACTAATATTCCAGACTTCATTTCTGTCATTTTAAAATACAGTGCAGGCAATTTTGTGTGCAAATGGACATCCAGTTCTAGCTTTTGATAGAAAATGGGCACATGTCATTTGATCAGTGAAACAATATGATTCTTCTGTTTTAATGCATTCTACAAGTGAGTACAAATCAGAAATAAAAATACATACCCATTGTAATTGGAGATCAGTTGTTTGTTTTTATTATTTTGGATATTTTTCAGTGGTGGATAGGATAATTAAAAATGCTAGGATATTAATATGTTTGAATGTATTGCAGTTCTATATTGATTACTTCCTTTCTAAATACAAAATCAGTGTAAGCAAAATTTTAATCCTAGGATTGTATCGTCGAGAAGTTTCTGCATATGAATGTTCTGAATATTAGAATTGATGTCCAGTTAGATTTTCTTGAGAATGCTTTTTCCTCATGTAAAAATACTTCTGCTGACCTTTTTGTATAAACCTTGTGCATTTTGTGTCGTTGAAGGCTTTCATGGTTGGAATCACAGGGCTGTTGTGTATTTTCCAGGCTGTATGGCCATGTTCAAGAAGTATTCTCTCCTGACATTTTGCCCACATCTATGGCAGGCATCCTCAGAGGTTGTGAGGTATACAACATATACCTCACATACATATACCTCACAACCTCTGAGGATGGCCTGCCATAGATGTGGGAGAAACGTCAGGAGAGAATACTTCTGGAACATGGCCATACAGCCTGGAAAACACACAACAACCTTGTGCATTTTTGTTGGCTTAATGAATATGTGATCATATTGTTGTTTCTGAGATCTAGTGTGGTGTAATAGTTTGAGTGCTGGACTATGAATCTGAAGAACCCGGTTTGAATTCCTACTCGGCCCAACCATTCTCTCCTGTTTGGCCATGAAAATTCATTAGGTAACATTGAACAAGTCACCCTCTCTCAGCTTCAGAAGGAAGTCAAAGCCAAATCCCTTCTGAACACATCTGGCCAAGAAAACCCTGTGTTAGGTTTGCCTCAGAGGTCTCCATAAAATGGAAACAACCTGAAGGCAACAACTCAACGTAGACTTAAAAGAATTGGGTGTGCCCATGCTTTTGATTGAATCTATCCATCTGAAGTGAGCTCTTCCTCTTTTTCTATTTACTGCCTTTACTTTACAAAACATTGTGGTTTCTTCTAGTGAGTCATGTCTTCTTCTATCTCCATGGACTTTAGTATCAGTGGAGAGATCCTGGAATCAAACACATGTGGATCCTGAGCCATTGTATGAAGGAACTGTGTAGTTTGAATGTTGGACTCCAGAAGAACAGGGTTTAAATCAATGCTAGACCACAGAATCATAGAATAGGTTGGAAGAGACTCATGGGCCATCCAGTCCAACCAGGAAATCGCATGCAAAGCACCCCCGACAGATGGCCATCCAGCCTCTGCTTAAAAGTCTCCAAAGAAGGAACCTCCACAGTCCGGGGGAGAGAATTCCACTACCGAACAGCCCTCACAGTGAAGAAGTTCTTCCAAATATTCTGGTGGAATCTCCTTTCCTGTAGTTTGAAGCCAGCATTGAACTGGGTTATCTGAGTCCACACTGCCATATATTCCAGTTCAAAGCAGATAATGTGGGATTTTATTGAGCTGTGTGGAAGGTGCCTCACTCCCTATATGGGCTCCTCTATATTAGTCAAGTAATACAATTGCTCTTGTACTCAGTTATCCCTCCAACTACTTAATCAGGTAAAGGTAAAGGTTTTCCCCTGACATTAAGTCCAGTTGTGTCCGACTCTGGGGGTTGGTGCTCATCTCCATTTCTAAGTCGGAGAGCCGCCGTTGTCCCTAGACACCTCCAAGGTCATGTGGCCAGCATGACTGCATGGATCACCGTTACCTTCCCGCAGGAGCGGTACCTATTGATCTACTCACATTTGCATGTTTTCGAACTGCTAGGTTGACAGAAGCTGGGGCTAACAGTGAGAGCTCACTCCACTCCCCGAATTCAAACTGCTGACCTTTCAGTCAGCAAGTTCAGCAGCTCAGCAGTTTAACCTGCTGTGCCACTGAAAACCTACTTATTTATAAACCATTTAATTTAAATATAAATACTGATGTGGAACTGTGATGATCACTGCTTCTTAAACTGAGTCCTGAGCTCAAATAAGGAGTTCCCTTGCTCAATGTTAGGGTCATACAAATTTGGTAAGAGCAAAAGATTTTTAAACACCACCTCTTTGCACAAATCTGTTAGCAAAATGTGTTTATAGCAGATTCTGCAGAAAATGTTTCAGCTGTGCTCCATAAAAAAGGTAAATCAGCCTGTTTATGAAGTTTCACAAATACTGATTTATTATCATTAATATCTGATTTTTATACTTATTATATACACCTACATATATATCTGGGATCACATATAAATTTCTTGGGCTGAAAGGGGTCCTGAGTAGAAAAAGTCCTGATCTAGATAGTATCCTTCCCATGCAGCCATAACACAAAACCAGTTATTGGTGGCAATATTGAATTTGTCTTTGTCTAAAATGTATAGTCCAGATATGAAATCTTTCCTTCCCACATTACAGGGCTGGGGTGGGAATCATGCAGGACTGCAATGCCCATCATCCTTCACCATTGACTAGGCCACCCAGAGTTTTTGAGAATTGTGGTTTAGCAACATTTGTCCCTAGGAATGTAATTTCCTAGGAGTGAAGGTGGAAGAAAATGTGTTATGAAGGCTTTCATGGCCAGGATCACTTGGTTGCTGTGAGTTTTCTGGGCTGTATGGCCATATTCCAGAAGCATTCTCTCCTGACGTTCACCCACTTCTATAACAGGCATCCTCAGAGGTCGGGAGGTATATTGGAAACTAGTTAAAGGAGGTTTATATATTTGTGGAAGGTCCAGGGTGGGAGAAAGAACTCTTGTCTGTTGGAGGCAAGTGTGAATGTTGCAATTAATCACCTTGATTAGCATTGAAAAGCCTTGCAGCTTCAAGAACTGACTAATTCCTTTGTTGATGGTGTTAGCTGGCCTTGATTGTTTTATGTCTGGAATTCCTGTTTTTGAGTGTAGTGTAGATTTACTATCCTGATCTTAGAGGAGTTTTTTTAATAGTGGTAGCCAGATTTTGTTCATTTTCATGGATTCCTCATTTCTGATGAAATTGATGCTTGTGGATTTCAACGGGTTCTTCAAAAGAAAGCTTTTGAAGAGAGAAGATGCTCTCTTGAATCAGAGCTAAAATATGGCAAGCTATCTGCTTGGACATGGTAATTACATAACAAAACAGTAAGACTGTTTAAGGCTATCTCAATTTAAACATACATTTGACTGATAGGATTGTTTTTTGGTTTTGAATGCTGAAGCTCATCAACAACAGGACATAAGCCCTGAAGCAAAGGTAACTGCCTTTTCTGACTATGGTGACCCTAAGGCAAACCTATTAAAGGTTTTCTTTGCAAGATTTACTCAGAAGGGTTTTGCAACTGCCCTTCCACTGGGGCTTGGAGATAACGTTTTTGGGGCTGGGCAGATAGCAAAAGCAATGGAGAATCTTCTGACACTTTCAAGCCCAATAAGCATTATAGTCAACTATTTTATTGTCAGTTATCCACATTGACTGTGATTAGAGCACAGGAGTCCATACCAAAATTAACTATGGATAAAGAATGGTTTATCAAGATCACTCCATGGCAGTGGAAGGATTCAAACCCTGATCTCCAGAGTTCAGTGTTCAAATCACGATGGTACACTGACACTCCCTACAGAAAAGCCATGAGTAAATCTTGCAAAACAAAAGAAAACCAAACCCTCCACATAGTATTGTTTGATTGTTCAAACAAGTATTCCTTGGGAGGAAACAGACCAACTTGGTCTTCTTATTTCTTAGATAAACTGGCTCACAACTGTATGGTGATTAAAAGCCTTTGTGCAATCTGGTATAAAAGAGAGAGATTGACTTCCAGATGAACTCTGTTTAGGATTTGTATATAGAAATGCAAAATCTGCAAGCAATAAAAGAGGAATATTTTTTAAATAGTCAGGATTTTCAGTAGCAGACCCCTTCTTTCAAGGATTTCATCAGTAAGCATGAGTGAAATTGCAGACTAGAGCCCTGGAAAACAGAGTTTGTTAAATGCAGATCCTACATTAGCTCTGCAAATAGCACCTTAACAAGGTTCATCTATGGGCCCTTCCACACAGCCATATAACCCAGAATATCAAGGCAGAAAATCCCACAAAATCTGCTTTGAACTGGGTTATCTGAGTCCACACTGCCATATACTACAGTTCAAAGCAGATAATGTGGGGTTTTATTCAGCTGTGTGGAAGGGGCCTCTGAAATAGTCTAAACCCCAGTTTAGTCCAGTTAGCTGTGCTTTTTTAAAATGGCAACAATTTGTATCATTTATAACAATAATAGTAAATGAAAAAAATGCTGGTTTTGAAGATCAAGTAAAATATTGTGACAATAAGATAGAATAATTAAGTTTTTAAAGATAATAAGTTAGTGGAAAAATATTGACTTTACAGATTGTATAACGACACTTACATTGCTGGAAAAATACTAAATACATAGAATAAAATTATTTTTGATCTGTGGTGATCCTACCATGGGGTTTTCTTGGCAAGACTTGCTATTGCCTTTTTCTGAGGCTGAGAGTCTGACTTGCTCAAGCTCAGCTAGTATGTATTCAAGGCCAGGCTAGGATTCAATCACTGTTCTCTATTGCTCTAGCAACCACATCTTGCTGGTCTTCTACACATTGGACAGCCAAAGAAAAATGGGGACATTTACCTCTACTACAGTATTGTTATGTGTATTTATATCCCACTTTCCCAAAAACACTGGGACTCAAAAAAGCTCATAACTTGAAAAAACAAGAAAATTAAAAAAAAAACACGCAGAAGTAAATGCTCAAAGAGAATCCAACTTGTGTTGTCGAAGGCTTTCATGACAGACAAGAGTTCCTTCTCCTACCCTGGAGATCATTCCATAGATATATAAACCCCTCTTGCCTATTTTCCAACAAACCTCATAACCTCAGAGGATGCTTGCCATAGATGTGGGTGAAACGTCAGGAGGGAATGCTTCTGGAACATGGCCATGCAGCCCAGAAAACTCACATACAGACCTTGGAAAACTAGAGTTCTCAGGATTCCATAGCATTGCGCCAAGGCAGTTAAAGTGGTGGCAAATTGCATCCATTCAGGGTAAATTCACAATTAGAGAGAGAACTCTCCCACTTCTGTTTCTGATTGGATCGGTAATCTGACCAATCAGAGAGGAGAAACTTTTCCAACTTTTTTCGGGGCAGAAAGGGGACTTTCTTTTCCTTTGGGATAGAGCTGCAGCAGCAACAAACTGAGGGTTGTTGGAGTGGCATCGCACAAAGATCAAGGTTCGTTTCATAAGGCTTTGGGGGGCAGTTGCCTTGCAATTCATGTACCATATTGTAAGTAGGAAGGATAGAAGTGAAGAAAAAGTCTCTTTGGGTGCATCCACACTGGAGTATGAATGCAGTTCGACTCCACTTGAACTGCCATGGCTCAAGGTTATGGAACCATTGGAGTTGTAATATCCCATAGCATTGATCCATGGCAAATAGCGCCAAAATACATTAAATCTAGTATGTGGATCCAGCCTTCCTCAGAATCATTTAATTTGAGGACTATGGAGAAAGGAGAATTCAAACTAAATGTAGCCTGCCCCTCCAAATTCCATTCACCCTTTGATGTGGTTGATTTCTAATGGTTTCCAACTGATAGTGACTATATCTTGCTAGATTTATTCAGAGAAGGGATTTGCTATTGCCTTCCACTGAGGCTGAGAGAGTCACCAGTGGGTTTCCTTGACCAAGCATGGTTGGCTATCTGTTGGGGGTGTTTTGTTTGTGCTTTTCCTGCATGGCAGGGGTTGGTCTAGATTGCCCTTGAGGTTTCTTCCAGCTCTATGATTTCAGACACACAAAAAAGGAAAAATGTAACAGGCTTAACAATACAGTAGAGAGAAGAGCAGTACTACTAAAAGGCAGATTGTGTTGGATAATACAGAATGTTGGATAAGCAAAGGTTGGATAAGCAAGACTCTACTGTACTTTCAACATTGATTTCTATTTATACATGAGCTTTGGTGGCTATTAGTCCACTTCTTTAGATGTGCTGATAAGAGCAGAATTACAGCCACAGGGTTTTAAGGAGAGTTACATAGATTTGGGAGCAGAGTAAAAGGTAATAGGATGCCAAAAGGTAACCCTTGGCCGTACATTTTTCAAACAACCATATCAGGTGACCAGATATTTAAGAATTTACAAAAGAACACTACTCTTATTTGCTGACCAGAATAATAATAATAATTTATTTGTAGACCGCCCTATCTCTGCGAAGGGACTCAAGGCGGTTTCCAGCACATAAAGCAAACATTCAGTGCCTACAAAGAACATATAAACAAGTTACATCAAAATATATCAAACAATATACAAACAGACTAACAATAAACTTAATACCAAATACAGTAGATTAATAAAAAATACAACTTAAAAACCCCATGCATAAAATGCATCATTTCCTGGATTTTGTCAGCCCTCTGTATGCACTGATTTTGTATCCATGGATTCAACCATCCATGGCTTGGAAATATTTCTTAAAAATCCAAGGAAGCAAACCATTTTATATCCAGGACACCACTTTACTTCATTATTGTATATGATGGGACTTGAACATCCATGGATTTCGGTATGCAGAAGGGGAGCTGAAAACAAACCAGAGTGCACATTTTTGACTATGCTTGAATATTTTCCCAAGGATTTCAAAACTGGTGTTATTAGTAATGATGTATGAAAGAAATCAGTCATTTTTCAAAAATTAGATCTTTCTCTGAAGAGATTCCTTTGATTATATGCGAGGCCCCTGTGTGTGTGTGTCTGTGTCTGTGTGTGTGTGTGCATGTAAGTATGTGTGTGTATTTCATGGCAAAAGCATTGCATAAATAAGTATAAAACAGATAAAATATAGGAAGCACAAGTGGCCAAGTAATTTTAGACCACTGTCTGTTGTTTTAAACAGTTCTTCCTTTGTGCATGAGGCAGGGCACTGTGGGTAAGCATACAGATGTGGGATTGTGTTGTCAAAGGCATTCATGGCCAGAATCACAGGGCTGTTGTGTTTTCCGGGCTGTATGGCCATGTTCCAGAAGCATTCTCCCCTGACGTTTAGCCCCTAATGTTTTGTATACACACACACACACACACACACACACACACACACACACACTTATAGACACACACATATATACCATGGGAGCCCCGGTGGCGAAGTGTGTTAAAGCGCTGAGCTGCTGAACTTGCAGACCGAAAGGTCCCAGGTTCAATCCCCAGGAGCCAACCTAGCAGTTCGAAAACATGCCAATGTGAGTAGATCAATAGATACTGCTTTGGCGGGAAGGTAACGGCACTCCATGCAGTCATGCCGGCTACATGACCTTGGAGGTGTCTACGGACAATGCCGGCTCTTCGGCTTAGAAATGGAGATGAGCACCAACCCCCAGACTCAGACATGACTGGACTTAACGTCAGGGGAAAACCTTTATCTTACCATGGGTCCTTGGTATCCACTGGGGTTTGGTTCCAAGAATTGTAGATACCCAAATCCATAGATTCTCAAGTCCTATGATATACAACGGCAGAATAAAATGGGTGCCTGTTATACAAAATTATATTTAATGTGTGATAGTGGTATTGAACTTTAATGTGCATGATCTATATGCCAATTTTGTGAAGACGCATCCTAAATAGAGAGTTCTAGAATCCCTCATGCGCTCTCCTTTGTTAAGGGTTCATCTACACCAGGGGTCCTCAAACCAAGGCCTGTGGGCCGGATGCGGCCCTCCAAGGTCATTTACCTGGCCCCTGCCCTCAGTTTTAGACTTAGGCTCGCCCAAAGTTCAAAATGACTTGAAGGCACACAACAACAACAATCCTAATTAACTTGACTATCTCCTTGGCCAGAAGCAGGCCCACACTTCCCATTGAAATCCTGATAGATTTATGTAGGTTAAAATTGTTCTTATTTTTAAATATTGTATTGTTCTTTCATTGTTGTTGTTGTTGCACTACAAATAAGACATGTGCAGTGTGCATAGGAATTTGTTCGTAGTTTTTTTTTTTCAAATGATAATTCAGCCCCTCAACCGTCTGAAGGGTTAAAAAGTTTGAGGACCCCTGATCTTCACTGTAGAATGAATGCAATTTGCCATGGCACAATCATAAGAGGTGTAGTTTTACAAGGTTTTCAGCCTTTCCTGCCAAAGAATGCTGGTGCCCCACCAAAACTATAAAGCCCAGGATTCCATGGCATTGAGCTGTGCCAGTTAAAAAGGTGTCAGACTGCATTAATTCTAAAGTGTAAATGTATTTCCAAGGGTGGAGGGAGAGATGGAAGGGGGCAAGTCTGAAATTTATATGTCACCAATTGCCTACCCCTGATGCTAGTCAAGGGTCTGAAATTAAAGATAAAATTAACTATCATCATCATAATTCTCTTGCTTCAGGAATAAACAGCCATGGCGACAGATGTTCCAATCCAAGCTCTCTGCACAGAAATTACTTGCCCCATTTGCCTGGACTACCTCAGTGTTCCCATGACTACTGCCTGTGGGCATAACTACTGCCAAGCCTGTCTCTTGAAATACTGGACCGAGTCTAGAGGACCATTTCCATGCCCTCAGTGCAGACAAATAATCCTGCAGGACACGTTCAGGGTGAACCGACATCTGGCTCGTATGGTGGAGCACATTAAGGACCTTCGGGAGAAGCAAAAGGCCAAAAGGAAGAAGGGAGAATGCGAGAAGCACGAGGAGCCTTTCAAGCTTTTCTGCAAGGATGACGAAGCCCCCATCTGTGTGGTGTGCGACAGGTCCGTGGAGCACCGACATCACAATGTGGTCCCTGTACATGAAGTTTCTGAAGGGTACAAGGTAGGACATTATTAGGATGGATAGGAGTTACAGTTGGCCCTTCCTTCACTTAGTTTGATTTCTGTGGATTTCGTTGCACTATGTAATATAATTTTTGCTTTTGAGTTAAAAATCTTATTTTCTAATTGGTTCTATCATAAAAACCAAACTTTGTTTTTGCGAGATATCCTGCAGCATGGGGTTGTTGTATGTTTTCCGGGCTGTATG
This sequence comes from Anolis carolinensis, assembly GCF_035594765.1. Taxonomy (NCBI): domain Eukaryota; kingdom Metazoa; phylum Chordata; class Lepidosauria; order Squamata; family Anolidae; genus Anolis; species Anolis carolinensis. The sequence goes on along the minus strand of NC_085842.1, from coordinate 26,856,707 downwards.
GCCATGTTCCAGAAGTATTCTCTCCTGACTTTTGCCCACATCTATGGCAAGCATCCTCAGAGGTCGTGAGGTACCTCACAACCTCTGAGGATGCCTGCCATAGATGTGGGCAAAATGTCAGGAGAGAATGCTTCTGGAACATGGCCATACAGCCTGGAAAACATAGAACAACCTTGTGATCCCAGCCATGAAAGCCTTCAACAACATATCCTGCAGCATATTTTGCTATAGTTTTTCAATCTCATTGAATCTCATCCAAGGGTCCTTCCACACAGCCCTATATCCCAGAATATCAAGGCAGAAAATCCCACAGTGTCTACTCTGAACTGCGTTATCTGAGTCCACATGGCCATATATTCCAGGTCAAAGCAGATAATGTGGGATTTTCTGCCTTGATATTCTGGGATATGGGGCTGTGTGGAAGGGCCCCAATTTAACATTGTTTTTGGAAGTCACAATAATGAAGTTTCTGGAGTATAACAACTTCTTTCAAAGTATGTACTGCACAATTAAACAGGAATAACACTTTAATCCATGGTGGTGGCACAGTGGGTTAAACTGCTAAGCTGTTGAACTTGGTGAGCAAAAGGTCGGCAGTTCAAATGTGAGGAGTGAGGTGAGTTCCCGCTGTTAGCCCCAGCTTCTGCCAACCTAACAGTTTGAAAACATGCAAATGTGAGTAGATAAATACGTACCGCTCCGGCAGGAAGGTAATGGTGCTCCATGTAGTCATGCCAACCACATGACCTTGGAGGTGTCTACGGACAATGCTGGCTCTTCAGCTTAGAACTGGAGATGGGCACCAACCCCCAGAATCTGACATGACTAGATTTAATATCAGGGGAAAACATTTACCTTTACCTAACATTTTCAAACTAGGCACAGTTACATAGTTACATAGTATTGTTGATGGATTTGCTTTAAATGTTCTCGTTTAGGCTGGATTCACACTGTCCCTATATCCTAGGATCTGATCCCAGATTATCTATCCCGGATTATCTGGAAGTGTAGTCATATGATCCAATTCAAAGCAGATAATCTGGATTTTATATGCACTGTAGAAATGACCTAGAATTGACCTGGTTTGCCTTCAAGATCAGATAGGATCTGGTGACTTTGGGATATTTAGGCAGCTTTTTATAGTCTATCCTTTCATTATTATAACATGTAAAATAAGAAGTAAAAAACAGATCTTAAAAACAGAAAGTTCCTAGGTTCAAATCTCATTTGTGTCTTAACTTTAGGTTCTAACAGGGACAGTTTTAACAATGATTCTAGTTCTATAATGCATTCAAATAATGCACACTCAATACCTCAGCAGTTCAAAGCATTATAAAACTTTGTGTGACACATTCGCAAGTCAGATTCTTTTAACATGTTCTCAGAATATCAGGGCTTCAAGAAAGGAAAACAGAAAGAGTGAAAGGGAAGAAAGATGTCAGCAGAGTTTTTTTTTTGTTTAAGGGATGAATGATCTGCCCATATTTTTTCAGCTATTCACTTTAATGTAGATTTTTTTTTTGTAAGTTTCAGGTTGGCCCCAAATGGATTGAGTGAAATTATTTTTCTGTTTTTGCAGGAAAAGCTCAAAGAATATGTGAATTCTTTGAAAAATTATCGAGAGGAGTTTTCCTCCCTGAAAGAAACAAAAGAGAGAAGAATGCAGAGCTTTCTGGTGAGTATTGTTAATGAAGGGCAGGTGAAATGGGATCTTAGGTAGGTTAAGACCTCCCTATGCATCTGTATCAGTGATGCAAGATATCATTGCTATTACTGTAATCATTAGTTTTATAGCCTGGCCTTTCTCCCAAAGACTTAGGGTACATCTGTAGGTTAAAATTAATAGAATAATTTACATGACAAGTTGCTTTGGCTGAACTCCATCTTCCTCTGCTTAATTTCTATGTGGCTTTCCACCCATAGCATCAGTTACAAACAGAGAAGCAGAAGATCACCTCTGCCTTTGAGAGAAAGCAGAAGTTACTTGAAGAAAGGAAGTGTTTTTGGCTGGGTAAACTACAAGATCTGGAGAAAGCAATGAAGGAGGAGGAGAAAGGAGGCCTCGACAAACTTTGTGCAGAGATTTCTGAACTGAGTCAACTGATCAGAGAGATGGAGGAAAAGTGCCTGCAGCCACCGAATGAGCTCCTTCAGGTGAGACTTAAGACTGTTGGAAGTAGCAACCTTCTTCAAGCCTCCACTAGTTATTGGTTATGTATATAATTGCTTGCTGTACTGTAGGTCCATTTATTGGTATGCAGTTTTCCTTAACTCTTTGTTGTGGGAGGGGCTGCAGACCATGTGATCAGATCTGGGCTTGTTCAGGACTTAGACTCCATTTTAGAAATTGTATTCTTAGAGGCTTCAGTATGCTGCTAGTAGAAGCAGAAGCCATTAGATTTTTAAATGTAGAAATAGAGACTCTATTAGACTCACAGAACAGAGAGATGCTTTCGACTTTGGATTGTTAATTATAAGAACGATGCCCAGTGATATCCACACAGAGAAACTACTTCAAACCCTATTTGTAACTGGATTGATATGTAAAGTACCTGTATGCTGAATACATGAAGTTTGTGAGTAAACCAACTATGTTACTTTTAAAGAAGTCTATTTATTTTTGTCCTCTGAGAGCATGATTTAAAAATCAATATATTTTAAGGGAGAGTAGGTGTTTTGGGGCAACTGAAAGAACACTTCTTAAACTCTACTATATATGTGTGTGTGCTTTTTGTGCATTGGCATATATTTGTCCCTAACAATTCAAAGAGATCTCTAGGTACATCAGTTTAATAGCTGAGGAACCTAATTGCCTTGCATGAATGCCATTTTTCCAATATGTTATGGCAGCATTTTTCAAAAGGTTATGACTTCTAACAAGGTCGTCCCTTTTCAAAGATCATGATTTCTCTAAAAGGTTAAGATTTCCATTTCCAAAAAAACAGAGGCTCCACTGAAACCTCTTCTAACAAATAAAGAAGGTCTGATCCTACAAATGGCAATTTGAGTCTCTTTTATGAGAGGAAAAGCGTGATTGCTTATTATTATGCCACTGAAAGGCAACGAGTAAAAAAAATCATCACTGGAATAGTGAGGAAGAAACATTGTTTATTCATTCTTTTGAAAAACAATTCTCTTCTTCTTTCAGGACATCAAAAACACCTTATGCAGGTATGTGCTTCTTTCTACCTTCCTTCCTTTTTCTTTTGTTGGGAAATCACTTTCCTTCCAATATGAGAGATAGCCCCCCATTTTCTTTCTCTCTATTAATAATGTCCAGAGGAGAAGCTGTTTGTTCAAAAGATCTCAGGTCTTAATGTGTGGTGTAGAGACATTTACCCATCAGAAAATCTTCGAAAAGAGCCTATCTTATTGAATCACACAAGTTTATAGGAGCATGACAGTCAATAACTGTTCCTTACAGTTGATGGTGTTTCTTTCCAGCTATGAGAAAGATTCAGGAAACCAATATGTGGACCTTTCACCCAAGTGGGAAGAAAAACTCCGAATGTACTCCCAGAAGAACTCTGATCTAAGAAAAGCTGTGGAGAGCCGCAAAGGTAATTGATTGGGAGAGTTCAAGGAGAGGAAGGCTTAGATGTAAATCTCCAGGGGTTATTACAGTTCCAAACTGATTGCAAAGAGCAGAAAGGTAAAGGTAGAAGTCATTGTTATTATTATTATTGTTATTATTACAATACATTAGTAGTATTAATAATATCCACTTTTCTCTCTGGAACCAAAACTCATAGTGGCTCACAACCTTTAAAAAGCCTAGGTCAAGAAGGAACCATATCCTTCTCTGAGTAAAGTAACAAAAGGTGAGAATTTAGTGCATCTCTCTCCTTTCTCTGTCCTGTCACTGTTTCTGGGTCTTTTGGGAAATGGTCCCCTGGTGCTTTGAGGCTTTATTCACTTTGAAGAATGACCCTTGACTTATCCACAAGTCATAATTTTGCCCCCAAAACATAAGCTCAATGGATACACAAACTTGATTGATACATGAGTATATATGAATAGTTTTTACTTCATTTCTACTTTGGGGCGGAATGGTGTCAGTGACAAAATGCTAGACAGGAATGTCCTCTTTCTCTGTTCAGTGGGAGGACTCATTGGGTTTATACAGCTGAAACTATTCCATAATTGAAACTATGAATCTACATATTTAGTTAGTTAGTATCCTGCCTGATGTGGGAACCAAGGCAGATTACGACAGGAATTAAAAAGATAGGTTTTTCTTTTTTTTAAAAAAATAGTGATAAATGTTTTGTTTTTCAAAATTAATCAAATGTATTTATTTATTTTATTTATTTATTTACAGTATTTATATTCCACCCTTCTCACCCCAAAGGGGACTCAGGGCGGATCACATTACACATATAAGGCAAATATTCAATGCCTTAACATAGAACAAAGACAAGACAAACGTGGGGCTCCGAGCTGGCCTCGAACTCATGACCTCTTGGTCAGAGTGATTTGTTGCAGCTGGCTGCAGCTGGTTACTCAACAGCCTGCACCACAGCCTGGCCCAGCACTTGGAATCAGTGTATAATCATGACAATTACAGTTCTTACTACATCTTAATTATATAGCAGAGCCAAGGGCATGGCAACGGATTGAAAATAAATAAATATATCCAGAGAGAGCCTGGATAATATAGTGTTTGGAGAATTCGACTAGCACTCTGGAGGACAGAGTTTGAATTTCTGCTTGGCCATAAAAATGCACTAGGGTTTTTTTCTGTGTCAGGAGTGACTTGAAACTGCAAGTCACTTCTGGTGTCTGCAAGGACGTAGCCCAGGGGAGGCCCGGATGTTTGATGTTTTACCATCCTGTGGGAGGCTTCTCTCATGTCCTCGCATGGGAAGCCGGAGCTGACAGGCGGGAGATCACCCTGCTCCCCGGATTCGAACTTTGACCTTTCGGTCAGCAGTCCTGCCGGCACAAGACTTTACCCATTGCACCACTGGGGGCAATATTCACTAGGTGTACATTATTCACTAGGTGTACCAAGTCACACTCTTGGTCTCCAAAGAACCGCCCTCTGAAAAAATGTAATCAAGAAAGCCCCAGTAATAGGGTTGTTTCAGGATTGCCATAAGCTGGAAAATTCACACAGAGAAACTGTTAAAAGCGTATATTCATTGTGTGTGTGTGTGTGTATGTATATGTGTATGTGTGTGTGTGTGTGTGTGTGTGTGTGTATGTGTATGTATATATATATATATATATATATATATATATATATATATATATGCTTCTGTGTCCCTCAGCATTGGATCTTATTGGTGTCCTGGCATGGCTTCTTAAGAGATGAGTTCAATGATGCCTTCTAGCATCTTATTTTAAGTCAGCTTTGCACAGGTTGTCATTCTGTACTTCTGCCGTAGCCAGTGAAACCCAAAAATGGGGGCGGGGGGCAATTGTAGTTGGCTTAGGAATTCCCTGTTCCATAAATAACTTGTAATAATATAATCATGGAATTGGAAGAAACCACATGGGCTACCCAGTCCAACCCCCTGCCATGCAGGAAAAGCACAATGAAAGCACCCCCGGCAGATGGCCATCTGGCCTCTGTTTAAAATCCTCCAAGGAAGGACCTTCCACCACACTCTGCTGAACAGGGTTGTTGTGTGTTTTCCGGGCTGTATGGCCATGTTCTGGAACATGACCATACAGCCTAGAAAACACAACAACCCTGTGATCTCGGCCATCAAAGCCTTCGATAACTCTCTGCTCTTACAGTCAGGAAGTTCTTCCTAACGTGCAAGTGGAATCTCTTTTCCTGTAATTTGAACCCATTGCTCCAAGTCCTAGTCTCCAGGATAACAGTATGGATTTTGAAGAACCACATGCTTCAGATGTAATAATAATTCTATTCCTAAGAGTTTGAGATGCTCAGCATTGTTTACTTACTTGGTTTGGATAGCAAATATAAAACGTGATGGAGATTCCTGGAGTATATTAAAATAACTATGGGGCTATCTATATGTCAAAGTATTACAATTTGTTAATGACTTGCTGATAAGTAATTTTATCACCTTTCCCTCTGTTTAATAGAGTCCCTGGAGCATGCACTGGACAAAGTCAATCTGGATCAAGCTTTGGACATAGGTAATTCTCCGATAGGAATCTTCAGGTGTTAATCCCCATGCTAATTGTGTGACTTCTTCCCACTATTTATGGCACACAACCTTGATATAAATGTTGAACTTGGTATGCAGTCCTGAAGGCTGACATCGTGTGCAGTTTCCGCAGAGGAAATCCCATGGAAGGCTTGAGGGTACCACTATAGAGGTAATGTATTTTGACACCACTTGGCTCAATGCTATGGCTCAATGGTATGGAACCATGTGAGAATCCCATAGCATAAAGCCTTGGCGGTTCAAGTGGTTATCAAACTGCATTCAGACTACAGTGTAGATGCACCCTGAGTCTACTTTTGAGTCAACAAAGCTACACTACTAGTGCAAGAATTGTTTCCCCTTTATTATTGTAACAATGTGATTAGATGTATGTATTAAAGAACTTCAACATTTGTACCCCATCTTTCTAGAACAGTGGTTCTCAACCTGTGGGTCTCCTGATATTTTGGCCTACAACTCCCAGAACTCCTAATTTACCAGCTATTAGGATTTCTGGGAGTTGAAAGCCAAAACATCTGGGGACCCACAGGTTGAGAACCACTGCTCTAGAATGATAGACTACCAGTAATAATTAGAGACTAACGGCTACAAGTTTTATAGATAGCTTAGAGTTGTGCATTCAAATCAGACGTCTTTGGAATAGTTCTTGGGGCTTTCCAAGGTGATGTAGATTCATTTCTGGCTTGAAGTAGAGGTTCTGTTCACAAAATGGACTCTTGTTAGGTTTAAAGGGGAAATTACCAGGTTAAAAATATATGGGAAGAAGGGAGCTATGGGAACAGCTGTTCTCCCTCTTAATCCAAGAGCACCTTTCACCTTATTCTTGGGGGAAAGGACTGGATGAGGCTGTGTTTCCAATGCGATCATACTTCGATAATTGAAAAGCTTTTCAAGACTAGAACCTTTTAATCCATTACTCTGTCTTTCTGAAAATGGTCACCTTTTCTAGTGTTACATCCATGATCAAGTTCAGTAAGTTGAAAAAAATCATGGGAAGCAAAATGTTCATTTAAAAAAAATGATATTCTTGCTGTGAGAAGATGTGTGGATTGTTTTCATTGTCATTTCCCTTTATAAGTTTGTCACTCTTCTTTTTCTTTATAATAGATACACTGAAGAAAACAATGAACAAAGGTAATTATTAGAAAGATTAGTACCGGAGAGAATGTTTGTTGGAGGATAGACTTCAAAGAGAAGACTTTCATTTGACTAATTAATTTGGAGGCATTTGGAGAATTGCTGGATACAAATTAAAATGCTCTTGGAAAGTAGTGTTTCCCAGGATTTTAGCCTTTTTGGGGGAAAGTATAATAACTAAAATTGTTAGGATCTATTTATTTATTTGTGTCAGGACCCAGGCTGCAAGGCACCAATAACCATACACAGAGGCCAGAATCTATCTAATATCTTTATTGAAGGAGTATATAAAGTTAATAAAAACAAGTGTAGAAAATAGTCCAGAAATAGACCTTTCAGGAAAGGTCAGAATTAGTCCAAAGAAACAATGTCCAATATGAAATATTAAGGTCCAAAGTTGTAATCCAATAACCGAAACACTCACTTTGCCAGGCAAAGTGAGGGGAGATGACAAGGTCCTTTAGTCCATGAACTTGAGCAAGGCTAGGAATTATCTTGATACTTGAAAACAAGGCTTGAATCGTGGCACAAGGTAACGAGGAATAAGAACAAGGTCCGTGGAATTACTTGGCAAAATCCGTGAAACAAGGCAAGGTTTAGTCCTGGAAAGCGAGGCAAGGTCCGTAGGTAAACAAGGCTGGGAAATAGGAGCAAGGCTTGAGAACAAGGACAAGGCTTGAACAGGAACGAGGCTTGGAACGGAGCGCGCTGTCCAGACACAACTCGCTCCGGAGGCTGACGAATTGACTCCGCGAAGTTACTTCGCGGGTAAAACACCTATATAGAGTCTAACTTTCCCGCCGAGAGCAGTTCTCTGGGAACCAGAAACGAAAGCTAATCTCTGAGACCAGATGTTTGACTCCTTAAAGATTCTCATGGAAAGCAGGCTTAATTGGCTAAATTCTTAGCAGCTATCCTAGCACTCCTGCGCGAGGCCGCTTCCAAACCTCTCTGTTGTTTACAAAACTCATGGCGAGAAAACACAGGAGATGTAGGCTCAGCGTTTGTTTGACATACTTCTGGAACACAACTCTCTTGCAGGTGCAAGGTTCCCAGATCTGGCTGGGAAGAATCTGACTGGGAAAATTCCAGTTCTGACTGGGAAGGTAAAAAACCCAAGTTTTCTTCATCATCAGGCATCACAATGTCATGAGCAGGACTACAAGGCCCATGAGTCATCACACTATCCCCCTCCTCAAGCCCCCTCCCAAACTGGGACTCTCTCCCCGAGGCGCGAGGTCGTGGCTTGGCGGGATAGATCTGATGAAAGCGACGGGTTAGATCAGGAGCATGGACTGTGGAGGCGTCTTCCCAAGAGCGTTCCTCAGGGCCAAAACCCACCCAGTCAATGAGATATTGCAGGCGGCGGCGGTGAAAGCGAGAATCCAAAATGTCCTGAACCTCGAACTCTTCTTCGCCGTCCACCAGAACAGGGGCGGGGGCCGGCCGGTCTGCATCAGGGCGCACACCATCCGCCGGAAGGAGCAGGGAGCGATGGAACACTGGATGAATGCGCATAGAGCGCGGAAGTTGGAGTTTGAAAGTCACGGGGTTAAGTTGCGCCACTACTGGATAGGGACCAATGAAACGGGCATCTAGCTTCCGGCAGGGACGGTGGGAGGGCAAAAAGCGAGTGGACAGAAGAACCCGGTCTCCTACCTTGATTTCGGGGCCCGGCTGGCGATGCTTGTCAGCGTGGCGTTTATAGTCCTCCTTGGCTTGGTCCAGTTGCTGGAGCAAAAGTTGTTGCACCGCTGTGAGTTCCTGCAGCCAGTCCTCTGCTGCGGGAACTTCTGAGGTTTCAATGACAGGAGGAAAGAAACGTGGGTGGAAGCCGTAGTTTGCAAAGAACGGGGTTTCTTTAGTTGAAGCCTGGACCCCATTGTTGTAGGCAAACTCTGACAGTGGTAACAGGGAAGCCCAATTGTCCTGTTGGTAGTTCACATAACAGCGGAGGTATTGTTCCAAGGTGGCATTGGTGCGCTCAGTTTGTCCATCTGTTTGGGGATGATGAGCCGATGATAAACGAGAGTCTATGCCCAATAGTTTTTGTAGTGCTTTCCAGAAACGAGAAGTGAATTGGGACCCACGGTCTGTGACCAAACTCTTGGGCAGTCCATGCAATCTGAAGACATGTTGGAGGAATAGATCTGCAGTCTCTTTGGCCGTGGGAAGGCCAACACAGGGAATGAAATGGGCTAACTTGGTGAAAAGGTCCACCACCACTAGGATCGTGGTGAATCCACAGGAAGGTGGTAGGTCAGTGATAAAATCCGCAGAAATTATTTCCCATGGGCAAGATGGGGTAGGGAGAGGATGCAGAAGCCCTGAGGGCTTTTCTCTCCTTGTCTTGGAGCGCTGGCATACTGGGCAGGTGTTGACATATTTTTCCACGTCCTTGCGGATCTTGGGCCACCAGAAATCTCTTAGGATCAAATGCATGGTTTTAAACAGTCCGAAATGTCCTGCTGGCTTGCAGTCATGACACAGACGAAGTGCTTTTTCCCTACCCGGTCCTGGGGGTATGTAAACACGATTTCTATAGCAAAGTAGCCCATCTTTAAGCGAAAAGGGAAAATGTAGTCCTTGGCGAAGTTGGTCCTGTGCCCAGGCATCTGTTTGCTGGCTAGCCCTGATTTCCTGGGCACAAAGGGGTCCTGGAGTAGGGGGAGTTGATTCGATGGGAGTGGATTTGGTGTTTCCCACTGTGAGCGTGGCAAAGTTCTCGGGTTGTAGTAGTTGGGATTCAAAGGTCTCCTTGCGTCCTGCAGCGTATTCCGGTTTACGTGACAGGGCGTCTGCTTGCTTGGTCTGGGCTGGGGTTACATAATGAATCTGGAAGTTAAAACGTTCAAAGAATAAAGCCCAACGTTGTTGCCTCTGATTTAGCTTACGGGCAGTTCTTAGATGTTCTAGATTCCGATGATCAGTATGAACTTCAATGGGAAATTTGGCCCCTTCTAGCCAATGCCTCCAAGTTTCAAAGGCTGCCTTTATGGCTAATAGTTCTTTTTCCCAAATGGTGTAGTTTCTCTCTGGTGCGGTTAGTTGACGAGAATAAAAGGCACAAGGATGAAGGTGATCTCCCACCGGTTGTAGGAGTACAGCTCCAATTGCCACATCAGAGGCGTCCGCTTGCACAACAAAAAGGGTTTCAGGATCTGGATGCTGAAGGATTGGCTGGGACGTGAATAATTTCTTTAGTTGCTGGAACCCTTTCTCTGCTTGATCTGTCCAGCGGAAGGGCTGTTTCCCACGGATGCAGCTGGTGATTGGGTCAGACCAGCGGGCAAAATCTGGAATGAACTTGCGGTAATAGTTCGCGAACCCCAAGAATCGTTGCACCTCTTTCTTGTTAGTTGGCGCCCGCCATTCCAATACTGCTGAAACCTTTGCCGGGTCCATGGAGAGCCCTAGAGGCGAGATGCGGTATCCGAGGAAATCTACCTCTTGTAGATCAAAAGCGCATTTTTCTAGCTTGGCATAAAGTCCATGATCCCGCAATCGTTGTAACACCATTTTGACGTGGTTCTCATGCTCTGATTGTGATCTAGAAAACACCAAAAAATCGTCCAGGTAGATTATCAAGAACCGATCTAGATAATCCTGAAAGATGTCATTGACAAAATGCTGGAACGTTGCGGGAGCTCCACATAAACCATAATTCATAACTCGGGACTCAAATAATCCGAATTTAGTCTGGAAGGCGGTCTTCCACTCGTCCCCTTCTCTGATGCGAACTAGATTATAAGCCCCCCGAAGATCCAGCTTGGTGTAGACCTTGGCTCCTCGAAGTCGGTCTAGAAGGTCCGAGATTAAAGGCAGGGGATAGCTGTTTCGCTTAGTGATATTGTTCAATGCTCTATAGTCCACCACCAAGCGTAATTCCCCTGACTTCTTTTTCACAAACATCACCGGGGAGGCGGCTGGGGATTGAGAGGGTCTGATGAATCCCTTGCGGAGGTTTGACTCTATGAACTCCCTGAGAGCTTCTTGCTCCGGTTCAGTCAGGGAGTATAGATGCCCTCGCGGGATCGGGGCCCCCTCCACCAAGTCAATGGCACAGTCATAAGGTCTATGTGGGGGTAGTCTCTCGGCTTCTTTTTCGTTGAATACATCCCAATACTCTGAGTACTTCTTGGGCAAGGTGATGATGGGTTCAGCGTCTGTGGCATGGCAGACCTTGGCTACGAGGCAATGGTTTTGGCAGTACTTTGAAGCAAACTGCAGTTCTCTGTTGGACCAGGAGATGCTTGGGTCGTGAAGTGTCAGCCATGGAATCCCCAAAATCACAGGGAAGTGGGGAACCTCAGTAACAAAGAAGGAAATCTCTTCCATATGTTCCCTTATCCACATCCTGGTGGGTTCCGACCACTGGCTTACGGGGCCCGTCTTGAGAGGGCGGCCATCGATGGCTTGCACCACACGGGCATTCTTGAAGTCATGATATTGTAATCCCAGAGAGTCGGCATACTCTCTATCAATGAAATTGTTGGTGGCTCCTGAGTCTATCATGGCGTGGATCATGACGGGTCCCTTTTTTGCTGACCATAAGGTGACCACTAGAAGGAACAGGACCCCGGTTGGCGGCTCTTGAATGGGTTTTTTGACCGGGTTGGCGAGCCTCTCTACGCCCGGTCGTTGGCTTCCCCCGCCGGCTGTGTGCCAGCCGCCTCAGACGCCTTCGTCTCCGTGGAGGACGCCGCCGCAAGACGGGCGGCGGGCTTCCCTTTGGCTGGGCACTCTCTGGCGAAGTGGCCCCCGTTCCCGCAATACCAACAGAGGTTTAGGCGTTGGCGGCGGGCCTTCTCGGCGGCATCTAATCTGGGACGCACATTGCCCAACTGCATCGGTACCTCCTCGCTCCCTCTGGGGTATGGGGATGGTGGTGGGGGTCTCCACACTGGACGCGGCTGAACGCTGGCGGGAGCGGGGGGTTTTGCCCCAGCTCTACCGCTCTGGCCTCGAACCCACTGTTTCCTGTTGGCAATCATGACTTCAGCCCATAAACATTGATCAATGAGTGCTTCAAGAGTGTGGGGAGGATCCACCTTGGAGATTTCCTCCAGCATTTCAATGTTGAGACCCTCCCGGAATTGTCCTCTGAGGGCTACATCGTTCCAGCCGGTGTTGTGGGCCAGTACTCGGAACTCGGCTATGTACTGAGACATGGGTCTGTCTCCTTGAAAGAGGCGCCGGAGTTTGTGACCGGCTGCCTCCAAATTGTCCTCGATTCCCCAGGTCTCCTTAAGGTGGTCCAAGAAGTGTTGCGCTGATCTTAGGTGTGGAGAGGCTTGGTCGAACAGTGCCGTCGCCCAGTTGGCCGCTGGCCCGTCTAGAAGACTGTAAACCCACGCCACCTTGATGTCTTCTTGGGGAAACTCGGCGGCACGGGCCTCTAGGTAAGCCTGGCACTGGCGGCGGAAAACTTGGACCTTGGAGGCTTCTCCAGAAAATTTAGTTGGCAACGCCATGGCCGGGAGGCGGATTCCGCGCTCCCTCAACCCTTTTATTTCTCCATCCTGCGCGTTGAGTCTGTCACGGATGCGGTCCACTTCGTCCTTGCTGATGGTGTAGCTAAGCGGCTGCCCACCCGGCACGGCTCCGGTAGACATTCTGGCCTTGGTTAATTGGTGCTTATGGGTGGCGGAGTCAAACTGTCAGGACCCAGGCTGCAAGGCACCAATAACCATACACAGAGGCCAGAATCTATCTAATATCTTTATTGAAGGAGTATATAAAGTTAATAAAAACAAGTGTAGAAAATAGTCCAGAAATAGACCTTTCAGGAAAGGTCAGAATTAGTCCAAAGAAACAATGTCCAATATGAAATATTAAGGTCCAAAGTTGTAATCCAATAACCGAAACACTCACTTTGCCAGGCAAAGTGAGGGGAGATGACAAGGTCCTTTAGTCCATGAACTTGAGCAAGGCTAGGAATTATCTTGATACTTGAAAACAAGGCTTGAATCGTGGCACAAGGTAACGAGGAATAAGAACAAGGTCCGTGGAATTACTTGGCAAAATCCGTGAAACAAGGCAAGGTTTAGTCCTGGAAAGCGAGGCAACGTCCGTAGGTAAACAAGGCTGGGAAATAGGAGCAAGGCTTGAGAACAAGGACAAGGCTTGAACAGGAACGAGGCTTGGAACGGAGCGCGCTGTCCAGACACAACTCGCTCCGGAGGCTGACGAATTGACTCCGCGAAGTTACTTCGCGGGTAAAACACCTATATAGAGTCTAACTTTCCCGCCGAGAGCAGTTCTCTGGGAACCAGAAACGAAAGCTAATCTCTGAGACCAGATGTTTGACTCCTTAAAGATTCTCATGGAAAGCAGGCTTAATTGGCTAAATTCTTAGCAGCTATCCTAGCACTCCTGCGCGAGGCCGCTTCCAAACCTCTCTGTTATTTACAAAACTCATGGCGAGAAAACACAGGAGATGTAGGCTCAGGGTTTGTTTGACATACTTCTGGAACACAACTCTCTTGCAGGTGCAAGGTTCCCAGATCTGGCTGGGAAGAATCTGACTGGGAAAATTCCAGTTCTGACTGGGAAGGTAAAAAACCCAAGTTTTCTTCATCATCAGGCATCACAATGTCATGAGCAGGACTACAAGGCCCATGAGTCATCACAATTTGCACTATTTATATTCCACCCTTCTCACCCCAAAGGGGGCTCAGGAAGGATCGCAATGCACATTCAATGCAATTTTTAGACATGCAACACATACAGACACAAATAGAGGTAATTCAACATTTTCCAGCTTCTGGCTTCAGGAGGTTATGCTTGATTCTGGCCACATGGGGAGCTGTCGCTTCATCCACTATGATGCTGAGTCCTTTTTTGATTGTAGTATTTCCTCCTTGCTCTTCAATCGCCTGCAGTTTTATGGTGTTATAAATTAAATTAAATTAAATTAAGAGGCTTTGTTTAGTTAAGTAGTAGACAAAGTGTGCCTCAATTTCTCTATGTTGCTTTCCCAAGTTCCCTTATTGACTCCAGCAGTTGTAGATTACACACTTTAAAAATTTAGTAATGACTTTGCATTAACATGGGCATGGGGAACCTACATCCTAATTTAAATATTGAAAAGATTAGGCAAAGTCTTCATTCTGAGCTCACCACCTTTCTGTTGAAGAGCAAAATTTGCTGGAATTAGAAGAGAATCATGCCCTTTCTACACTGCCATATAAAATCCAAATTATCTGCTTTGAACTGGATTATATGGCAGTCTAGACTCATAATCCAGTTCAAAGCAGATAATGTAGATTATCTGCTTTGATAATCCCGATTATATGGCATGTTTTCTTAGCTTGTTGTTTAAGCAAGATAGGGTGATCAGTCCTGGTCAAGACAATTTATTAGTATAGACAATTAAAAACCAACTCTCTTATCACTTCTATCACATGGTTTAGATTCCCACACTTGCTCCATGTGGCACTTTTTCTGGGCCTTCTGACCAGAATGCAGATTTTTCAAAAAAGTAGCAACTCTATAATGGGTCAAACTTTCTGAAACCATCTACAACACAGACTTTTCTTTCTTTCTTTCTCTCTCCCTTTCAGTGAGTGTGACACTGGACCCCAGCACAGCACATCCTGAAATGTTGGTGTCAAAGGATCTGAAGGCTGTGAGATACATTCCAAAATCCCAGGAACTAGCCTCAAACCTGCAAGGATTTAACTGGGAGCAATGTGTGCTGGGCTGTGAAAGATTCCTTTCCGGAAGACATTGGTGGGAGGTTGAGATGAATATGGAGGAGAAGAAGGCACCCGAGGGACATCTGCTTGAGAATCCAGCATGGGTCATTGGAGTTGCAATAGACTTTGTCAAGAGGAAAGGGCCTGTTGACTTTAACCCTAGTGACGGGATCTGGGCTGTAGGGGAATCTGTTGGTGATTTATCCTCACCTGGTCAAGTCACTGCTTTTACTTCTCCAAAGCCCACCCCTCTGATCTTGAGACAAAAGCCCAAGAAGATCTGGGTGGCCCTGGATTGTGAAGAAGGCTGGGTGGACTTCTTTGATGCAGATACCAATGAATTTATCTATACTTTCTACTTGGGAACATTAACTGGGGAGACAATCCGACCTTTTTTCTGCACAAACGTTGCACTGTCCATCTGATGTGTTAACTACTGAGAAGGCCTTCCAACTCTGTCCCAATGCCTTGAAAGGAGGTGACTTTCTACAGTAGTGTTTCTCAAACTCTTCTCCTCCAGGTTTTTGGACTTCAGTTCCCAGAAATTCCAGCCAGTTTACCAACTGTTAGGAATTGTTGGAAGTGAAGTCCAAAACATCTGTAGGAGCAGAGTGAGAAACACTACAGTGGCATCCAATATTGGACCTCCAAATGTTTTGGACTCCATTCCCAGGAGGCTCTCAGTTAAAAAATAGAAATTTAAAAATTTGCTGTTTTTCCACATTTATGAGCATTCTTCGCTTCTAATCTATCAAATGTGGAGAATTGACTATCCTCCATCTATGTTCCACCTTTCCTCCAGAAAGCCTGAGGGCGTTTAAATGACGTTTTCATTTTTCTACTTTTAATGTGTTGTCGAAGGCTTTCATGGCCGAATCACTGGGTTGTTGTGAGTATTCCAAGCTGTGTGGCCATGTTCCAGAAGCATTACTCCTGACATTTTGCCCACATCTATGGCAGGCATCTTCAGAGGTTCTGAGGTCTGTTGGAAATTATACATCTATGGAATGTTATTATTTGAGAACACAGAAATGCTGGACCACTCTAACAGCCACCAGGTCAGACTGCACAGACAAGCCACTGAAATCTACAAGCATGTGGACAATTTCAACAGGAAGGAGGAAACTATGAAAATGGGAAAAAAATCTGGCTACCAGTATTAAAAATCTCTAAAATCAGGACAGTAAATAAAGAACAACACTCAGAAATCATGGAAATTCCAGACAGGAAACAATCAGGGCCAGCGAACACCTTCCAACAAAGGATTCTCTCAGGCAGGAAAGAGCCAGGCTTTGAAGCTGCAAGGCTATTCAATGCTAATCAAGGTGGCCAATTGCAACATTCATAGTTTCCTCAAACAGGCAATAGCTCTTTTCCACACCCTGGACCTTCCAACAGACCTCACAACCTCAGGATGCCTGCCATAGATGTCGGCAAAACGTCAGGAGATAATGCTTCTGGAACATGATCATACAGCTTATCTTTTACAACTTTTATTCACAACAATCCTGAGATTGGTTTGAGTAAGAAATATTTGCCCTGTGACTCAGAAAGGGATCTCCCCAATTTTACTCAGGTCCTGTTAGTTATTAAAATGCCATATATCAGATTACTAATAATGTATCAAGTATCAACATATACTTACTGAATCGATTTTCAGGTTTGGAGGCTTACCCAGGGGTTTGGAAAATTGCTTAAAATGCACTGGATTCTTCGGAGCCTGAGTCTTACAGCTAGTCTGTTAGGAGACTTTGTCATATCCATGAGGGGAAGACAACTTTGCAAACTGGATGGGATGCAAGAGCAGAAAATCAATTTGATTTCATGGAGAGCCTTCTTTTGCCAGTTTTCTCTTCTGCTCTGTATTGTATTTTTACGGTATTCACTCTTTGTCTTTTGCACTTTAAGCAGTTTTCTATTATTGACTTGCATCAATGTTGGTTTCTGACTACCTTTCGTATAATCTGCCAGTGCATGTTTATCTTCTTCTACTGTTTGTTTCACCTGCAGAAGTCTCATCTCCTTTTTGTCATCAGTTTTCTTGTTTTTCTGTCCAGATAATCCAGCTCACAATTTCAGCAGTGTATCTGATTATGGAGATGGCCCTATTATTATTATTATTATTATTATTTTATGACACAGCAAACATGCTGGATTTCGTATCACAAAATCACAAGTCGAACACTGCCCAAGTGTCTAGGACTGTGATGTATTTTCGGATGATGCGTGCAGATCCCAGTAGGGTGGCCTTTTGCAGTTGGCAGATCGTGATTTTGTCAATGTCTATTGTTTCCAAATGCCGGCTGAGATCTTTTGGCACGGCACCCAATGCGCTGATTACCACCGGGACCACCTGCACTGGTTTCTGCCAGAGTCTTTGAAGTTCAATCTTGAGGTCCTGATAGCGGCTGAGTTTTTCTTGTTGTTTTTTGTCAATGCGACTGTCACCTGGGAGGGCAACGTCAATGATCCAAACCTTTTTCTTTTCCACAACTGGAAAAGAAACTTTTCCACAAAATTATTATTATTATTATTACTACTACTATTACTACTACTATTATTACTAGATGAGACTGGATTTGCTGCAATGGGGTCTTCGGAGATCCCACTGATTTCATAGTGTTTTCTTAGACAAGGAATATTCAGAAGTGATTTTTTGCGTGCCTTCCTCTGAAACACAGCCTACAACACTGTTGCTCTCCCATCTATCTACCAACCAGTGCCAACTCTGATTGCTGTATTTTTCAAGAACGAATGCAATTTGATTCGGAAACTCCATGGATTTCATAGGGTTTTCTGAGGCAAGAAATACTCCAAGGGTGGCTATTTGAGTTCCTTCCTCTGAAATGCAGCCCACAGCATGAGGGATCCCTTGTCAACCTCCCATCCAAGCATCAACCAGGGCCGACCCTGCTTAGCTTCGAAGAATAGGCGGGATCTGGTGCCTTTAAGGATCCTTCCAGCATTTGCTCTGGGGCTGCGCCAAAGCCAGGCTCCGCCTCTGCTTCTTGGAAAGCAAACACCCAGAACAGAGAATCGAAACTTCTCTGCCTGTTTACTTTCCTGGTTCAGAGGAAGGCAGCCATGGAAGCGGAGGGTCCAGCCAAAGGGCTCTGCGAGGAGGCTACTTGCCCCCTTTGCCTGGACTTCTTCAAAGACCCAGTGATCATAGACTGTGGGCACAATTTCTGCAGAAGTTGCCTGGCCAAGTACTGGGGGGAGCCTGGCCCAGAGGCTTCCTGCCCCCAATGCAGAGAAAAGATTCCCCAGAGGACCCTCAGGCCCAACAGGCAGCTGGCCAACATGGCAGAACTGGTGCAGAAACTCCAGGAAGGAAGAAAGAAGGAAGAAGGGCGGAGAGATGCTTGCAAAATGCACCAGGAGCCCCTGAAGCTCTTCTGCCGAGAGGACGAGGCCCCCATCTGCACGGTCTGCGACAGAGCCAAGGAGCACCGAGGCCACAACGTGATTCCCCTGGAAGAAGCCTTCCAAGAGTACAAGGTTGGGAATCCCAGCCACATGAAAAATGTAGAACGAAGGCAGCTTGGCACCACTTTATCTGCCTTGGCTCCATGCTGTTGAACCCAGGAATTGCAGTTTTACAAGGTCTTCTGCCTTCTCTGCCCAATAATGCTCCTGCTTCACCAAACTACAACTCACAGGATACCATAGCATTGAGCCATGGCAGTTAAAGTGGTGTCAATCTGCATTCATTCTGCTGTGTAGATGCAGCTCTAGGAGTTGAATTTTGTCAATTCTCTTTCTCTTTTTGTTTTCCTGCATGGTTTCCTTGGAATACATATGATGGCCAAATGTGCTGCTGCTGTGAGAAAAAGAAATTGCAATAATAATACAGTAGAGTCTCACTTATCCAAGCCTCACTTATCCAAGCATCTGGATTATCTAAGCCATTTTTGTAGTCAATGTTTTCAATATATCATGATATTTTGGGCTAAATTCGTAAATACAGTAATTACAACATAATATTACTGCGTATTGAACTACTTTTTCTGTCAAATTTGTTGTATAACATGATGTTTTCGTGCTTAATTTGTAAAATCATAACCTAATTTGATGTTTAATGGGCTTTTCCTTAATCCCTCCTTATTATCCAAGATATTCACTTATCCAAGCTTCTGCTGGCCTGTTTAGCTTGGATAAGTGAGACTTTACTGTACATTGGAAAAAGAATTCATAATAAATCTTTCAGTATGATACAGTGTTGCCTTATATAAAATTGTGGCATAGTTGTGGCTGAGATCCTGGGTACAGAGTTCTCACTTCATCTGAAACATACTTACAAAGCTAGAGACTACAGGCCCTTCTACACTGCCATTAAAATCCCGATTTGAACTGGATTATATGGCACTGTAGTAAAGATGATAATCTGAATTTTATATGGCAGTATAGAAGGGGCCTAAGTAACTAGTAGGAAAAGTCTTTCCACACAGCCCTATATCAAGGCAGAAATTCCCACATTATCTTCTTTGACCTGAAATATATGGCAGTGTGGACTCAAGATAACCCAGTTCAAAGCAGATATTGTGGGTTTTCTGCCTTGATATTGTGGGATATAGGGCTGTGTGGAAGGGCCCTATATCTGGAGCTGCTCACTTGATGAGAGCACTGTATACAGACAGTCCCCAAGTTATGAACAAAATAGGTTCTGTAAGTTTGTTCTTAAATTAAATGTAAATCAGAACAGGTAATTTTAAAAAGTGGGACTCCAGCCATACACACAGAGAGACACACAAGCTTTGGATAGCATAGGGAAGAGTTAACTCCACTTTGGTTTGTTTTGCTGTTCAGAAGATTGCACCACACTTTCTGTCCCTGTGAGAATTGAACTTTGAAAAATTTGTCTTGTTATGGAAAGTTTCAGTGGAAACACCTTTTCTCCATGAAAACACTCTCAGGAGTGAATTTCCCTTCCAAGGGATAGATTTCTCGCATTTCCTGTTGTCTCACCCTGTTCTTAACTATGAGTCATTTGTAAGTCAGATGTTTGTGCCACCTCTGTTACACACAACTCTATTACAGGCAGCTCTACTATTCTTTTCCACCTCATTCCAAGGAAGCTCCCCAGATTCTGGACCACTGCCTGACAGCTGTAATGGACTTGAAGAGGGCCAACAAACTGAGACTTAATCCAGACAATATAGATCGGGGTATAGGGTGGCAGCCTGTGCTCAATTGGGTTAAACTCCCCCTGAGGACACAGGTCCACAGTCTGAGAGTCCTCCTGAACTCTTCATCGACGGTGGTCGGGAGGGTCTTTGCACAGGTAAAACTTGTACACCAGCTGCGACTGTACCTCAAAAAGCCACCAAACTTGGTCACCATTGGCCAAAATGGACTACTGTAAAGCACTCTATGTGGGGTTGCCCTTGAAGACAATTTGGAAACTGCAGCTAGTGCAAAGTTTGGCTGCCAGATAAGTAACTGGAGCTAGCATTAGGGAACATACCACACCAGCTCCACTGGCTGAGTTTCCTGGCTCAATTCAAGGTGCAGGTTATTACCTGTAATGCCCTAAATGCTTTGGGCCCAACCTATCTCTGAGAGACCGCATCTCTTTCTATGAACCAGCACAGGCTTTAAGATAGGTGGAGAGGCCCTTCTCTTGGCCCCACTACCATTTCAAGTGTGGTTGGTGCGGACAACTCTGTGGTGGCTCCCCGGCTCTGGAATACCCTTCTAAAGGAGATTAGATTAGCCCCCGCCCTCCACGTTGGCACTTTAGTTATGAACAGATGTTCTGTGTTTCTAAATTGTGTGTTTCTAGGCCAGGCTGTGGCGCAGGCTGGTTAGCAGCCGGCTGCAACAAATCACTCAGAACAATGAGTTCGAGGCCCACCCGTGCCTGCATCTGTCTCTGTCTCTGTTCTATGTTGTGCCATTGAATGTTTGCCTTATATGTGCAATGTGATCCACCCTGAGTCCCCTTCGGGGTGAGAAGGGTGGAATATAAATACTGTAAATAAATACATAAATAAATGTTGCCATTTTCATCTTATGTTATATGTGTTGACTGTGGGTGCTATTATATTTTTAAATTAATAATCTCTATAATTTTATGATACTGTTTTATATTCATGTACCATTTTATATTGTATGCTGTACCTCATGATGCTTTTGTAATCCGCCCTGAGTCCCTTTGGGGAGATGGTGGCAGGATACAAATAAAGTTTATTATTCTTTTGTATGTCGGGGACTGCCTCTATAGTCCAGTCTCCGAGTACACTACAGTTAGCATAGGAACCCTGCAAAAATGGGGAAACCACAAATAATTTTTTTAATCAGACAGAACACTTTGCTATGAATCCCTTAAAACTAGTCCTCCAGAAAAACTATGGTCAGCCTCAGGAGGTTG
The DNA here is from genome assembly GCF_035594765.1 of Anolis carolinensis. Classification (NCBI taxonomy): domain Eukaryota; kingdom Metazoa; phylum Chordata; class Lepidosauria; order Squamata; family Anolidae; genus Anolis; species Anolis carolinensis. Next base: position 26,835,351 of record NC_085842.1, on the reverse strand, counting down.
AATATCAACTTGCATTGGAGGACCTTGAGATTCCTCAAGACACCATGTTATCAAATCTGCAAATAATCAGATCCACAAAAGTTAACCCTAGTGAGTTCCTATCTTAGAGAAAGGTGGGATAAAAATAAATAAATCTGCAAATCTGGAATGATGGCTATAAAATTATGCAAGGCATGAAGAATGGAGACATAAACTTTCCCTCCTGGGCCATATTGTTTGGGAATCTGAGTGATAGGAGATTACTGTTGTGGGCCAGCAGCATGGGAAAGGAATGAGGAAGTACAGTACTCGGTGTCACTAGTGGACGGTGAAGCAACAGCTCCCCTTGTGGCCGGAATCGAGCATACCCTCATGAAGCTGGAAATGTTAATTTGCCTCTGTGTGTGCCTATACTGTTTGTGTTCGTCTGATGGCACTGAATGTTTGCCATATATATGTGCATTGTAATCCGCCCTGATTCCACTGTACTGTAAGTAAATAAATGAATAAATAAAAACCATGTAAGAAAGTAATTCTCCAAATGACACATGGTTTAACTATGGAAGTCATGCTCCACGTGAGCAGACTATTTATCGAGGTGGTCTGTTATTCTGGTCCAGTCTGGTTCTTTTTATGATTTTACGGTGACCTTGAGCCAATGTGGAATCGCGCTTTGTGTGCCAACTCTGAAGACCTCACTGGAGCATGGAAATAAACTATGTGACCTTGAGGCAAGTTACACTTTCTTGGCTTCAGAGGATGGCAAAGGCAACCCCCTCTGAACAAAGCTTGCCAAGAAAAAAAATGTAATAATGCCACAGGGTTGTCAGAATGACTTGAAGGCACACAGCAATAGTCATAATATTAGAGCTAGTTTCAAGTAACAGTGTGAGTGTCAAATTAGAAGTATAAGTGACCAGGGTTTGAAGCCTTACTCAGCCATGGAAACTCAGCTTTGGGTGCCTTGTGCATAAGAATGGTCTAAATATTCCTTGATGTTAGAACAGAACTCTGGTTTTATTTCCATATACAGTATATCTACATCTATCTCTTTTGTGTATGTATGAAGGCAATGCTGTATGCTCCCCTGTGCCATGATGGAATACTGTATGCCTCTCAGTGGGGTCTCATAGATTTGGGATGGGTTTGTCAAGTAATAAGGTTTTGTTTTACCGTATATGAAGCCATCCCTCCATATTTGCTATGTTGAGAGATGCAGAACCTCTTCAAAAATGGGGGAACTCTAATTAAAACCTCCCGTGTTTTTTAAACTTAAGAAACACCTCTTTAGGAAATTGAGAGAATGCTTTAATTGGACCCACAAATAATCAAATCCACAGAAGTCAAACCCACAAATGTTTAGGGCCAACCTATGTCCCATGCTCTTCATTCAAAAGTGACTAATAATTCAGATGGACCACTCTGAACCCTTTGTACAGTGATTAAGTGTCTGTATGTTCTCCATTTACTCCACTGACAGAGCTCTTAAGAAAGTATAACTTTTTCCCCTATTTTATAGGAAAAAATCAAGTTTCATCTGGAATCTCTAAGGAAAAAGAGGGAAGAGTTTAAGGACCAGCAATATGTTCAAGAATTAAGAAGGAAAGACTATCAGGTAGACAATTGTTCTTGGGACTGATGTGGTGAGACTGTGTTTATTAAAAGGCAGCCACTCAATCCACTCCTTCAATGTGGAATGTTTTTTCTTAGATTGGACATCCTTCAGAAGATTCTGTTACAGCCTCAGTTTTCCTGCTCTAAGTACTGTACCACTGAGGAAACATCACAGTTGTACATGTCCAGACTTTTATGAGCAGTCCATTAAAATGGAAACTGTAGCTCCCAAGATTTCATATCATTAAGCCATGGCATTTAAAATGGTGTCAAACTTTATTACATTTACAGTGTAGTTGCACCCTTCTACTGTGGCCCTTCCTTTACTCTGGATATATTTTTCCTCAGACACAGTTAGACCTAGAGAAGATGAAGATCAAATCCCTCTTTGAGGGAATGCAGAGATTTCTTGAGGAGAAACAGCATTTCTGCTTAACTCAGTTGGAAGATCTGGAGAAAGAGATGGAGAAAAAGCAAGACAAAACCCTCGCCAAACTCACTGAAGAGATTTCCCAACTCAGTTTGCTGATCACAGAGATGGAAGAGAAGTGTCTGCAGCCAGCCAGCGACTTCCTGCAGGTGAGGTTTGACACACAGATTCCTTCCAGGTCTTGAAATTAAATGAATCCTTGGAAACTCCGATTCCCTCTATTCCAGTAGTTCTCAACCTTCTTAATGCTGCGACCCCTTAATACAGTTCCTCATGCTGTGGTGACCCCCAACCATAAAATTATGGTCGTCTCTACTTCATAACTCTAATTTGGTACTGTTATGAATTGTAATGTAAATAACTGATATGCAGGATGTATTTCCATTCATTGGACCAAATTTGGCACGAATGCCTGATATGCCCAAATTTAAATACTGTTGGGCTTGTGTGTGTGTGTGTGGGGGGGGGTTGATTTTGTCATTTGGGAATTGTAGTTGCTGGGATTTATAGTTAACCTACAATCAAAGAGCATTCTGAACTCCACCAACGATTGAATTGAACCAATCTTGGCACACAAAACTCCAATGACCAACAGAAAATACTGGAGGGATTTGAGAGGAATTTACAGTGAATTAGGGGAGATATAGTTCACCTACATCTGGACAGCACTGTGAACCTAAACAACAATGGATCTGGACCAAATCCAGCACAAATTTAGGATGCGGTCTCTCAGAGATAGGTTGGGTCCAAAGCATTTAGGGCATTACAGGTAATAACCTGCACCATTGTTTCCTAAAAAGAAGAGAAAGACAAGCAGAGGGATCTTCAGCCTTCTCTGCCAAAGGGGTCCCTAAGACCATCAGAAATATGTGAGTTGGCACTGGTGCTTTCCCCTTTGTGGGGAAATGAACCTTGACTTATCCATGGTTCATATCATCCATAATTTTGGCCCCAAAACCTGACCTCAACTTATACAAGAGCATATAGGGCATTCCTTTAACTCCCTCTTGGCTAAAGAGAAAAGGTTTTCTTTTAGTGCCTCTTGTGATGGAGTAAATTGTCCCCCTTTCCCCTTCTACTCAGAAAAGGAGATGGTTCCTTTTTATATATGAGTTAAGGTCCAGTATTTGCAATGACCCATGGACAAGTTGAGCCAAGCTTTTTGGGTTGATGTCTTAACTAAAATTTCTAGACTTAAACATAGGTATATAGGATATTTATTTTAATCAAATCCAACGTAAATTCCAGATTCCATTTTATTATTCATGTACTAATCACTAGGGCTCTGTCTTCAGCTAGTTTGGATACACGTAACTACATAGGCTCTGCTGCCATTTTTTTTCGGGCCACAATAGAACCGTGGCTGTCGAAAACTGGCTGCTTACAGTTTCTTTCAGTTACATGTGGAGTGCAGGGAGGGAGGCAGCAGCTAGAAGGGGAAGGATTCCAGAAAGGGTGGTTTCTTAAGCCGGTTGCCCTAAACCCAGATCTCCTCTAAAGACATAAAGGAAAGGATTGAAGGAAACAGGATTTCTTAAGCCCTTGCCTTAAACCTGGGAAGTCCCCCCCCCCCTTTTGCTGATAATGGGCCGGATTGAAAACTAATCTTTCGGGTTCCAGGGTCGAAAACGGATTTCTGTCCTCTCGAATTCAGGAGACTATGTAAAAATGGATCTGGACCTCCACCAAAATCCAGGATACCAAAATGGATTGCAGTTTACCCAAATTGCACAACCCTAATATCTAAACCCTACAATGTGGAGAAAAGGTTTAAAACTTACTTTGCTAAGATTTAAAAGAAATTTTAAGATAATATATAGGTGATATTTAACGGTCCAACTAACAAATATCCAACAAAGAGCTCATCACCACTTGCCTTTTTCTGTGCAGCCAATCCAGAGCAGAAATAATCCATACTCATCTTGTAGGTCAGAGGTGTAAAACTTGTGACCCTTCAGATGTTTGGGCCTCCAACTCCCAGAAGCCCTAGCCAGCTTGTCCAATGGCCAGGAATTCTTGGAGCTGAAGTCCAAAACACTTTGAAGGCCATCAGTTTGACACCACTGTTGTAGATAGTATCTCAACCTGCAGCAGTGATGGGTTGGAGTCTACATGGTTCAGTTGGGCCAAAACTGTTGCCTTATTGCCATCGCCAGCTGGCCCCAAAGTTCTGCTTCTGTCCACCATGAGCATCCTGTGCTGGCATCAACACAGTTGTCTACACAACCAGAGAAAGAGGAATGACCACGGGAAAAATGGAGTGGTGGCAGCAGACAAAATTGAAAGTGAACTAATTCGTATCTGACCCGGTCTTGCTCTCCAAGTTGTGCCCTAAATGCAAGTTTGCTCCAAAATTTCAGCAAAACTGGAGTATTCCCTTAATGCAGGGATAAACTGCATAACCTGTTTCTTCCCACAATAAGGACCAAATGTCCCCAGATGTCATGAAGACAGCCAGGAGCAACTTAACACACTAAGTGTGGGTTGTTGAGCCTATGTAGACAGGCCCTCAGGTGAGAACAAAAGTATGTTTATTAAATCTGTGAGTGACCTATTTCTCTCTTCTCTTTTAGGACATCAGAAATTCCTTTGTCAGGTATGGATATGACAGTTTCTCTACTCACTTTTGGTTTCAACTGCTATTTCAGGGAGAAGTTCAGTCACATTGGAGTGTATTTGTAAAATTTCCTTTAGCCCCCCCAGTCTTTTCTTACATGTTCATCCTGTTCCAACAAACAGAAGCCGAGAACCTCCTGAGAAATAGGAGAATAACCCAATGTCAGTTTTGCTTCCTGTGTTTCAGATGTTACTGTTTTTTTCTTAAAATGAACAGAAATTGATTTCTTATCCTTTCAGTGCCAGGGAAAGACTTGTTTATTTGCTCAGGACTTCTTGCATTTTTGCTGCTATGCTGCATTCTTACTAATTTTTTCTAGAGCATATTTCTCTGTTAAGTTGCTTGCTGTTTTTCATTTATGTTTTGTATTCTGTTCTGGGCTTTGGAGTTCATTTGCATTTTTTTGTAAGTCACCATGACAACTAAGCAGTATAAGGGCAACTAATGTTTGAAATTAATAAATAAGATCTTTATTCAAAAGACCTCAAACTGTGAAAAGGCAGATTGGGGCATCATTCCAGAATTTACCCTAGTCTAATGTCTGGTATTGCTAAAAGACGGATGGAAACGGAGGTTTGGTTAATTTTCCTTAAACTTCACCATGTTCACTTCCAGATGTGAGAAGAATTTAGGGGGATACGTGCCTGATGCTTCTCCAAATTTGAATGAGAGACTCAAAATGACCTCTCAGAAGATCTCTGCTTTACAAAAAGCCACAGAGTCCTACAAAGGTACAAAGAATGGTATAATTTCTTCAAAAATATAACAAAGGAAGTTTTTAAGATCTACCGTGTTTCCCCGAAAATAAGACATCCCCATAAAATAAGACCTAGTAGAGGTATGGGGGATTGGCCAAATATAAGACACCCCCCAAAAGTAAGACCTAGGAAGAGGGAGCCAAAGAAGGAGAAGGGAAGGTGTGCCTTCCCCGGCTGCGACGGTAAGATAAAGGAGGCACCCTCCTTCGCCTTCCCCAGTGGCGATGGCCCCCTTTCCCGCCCGGGAATGCGAAGGAGGAGAGGAGTGACGGCCTCCTCTCCCGCCCAGGAAAGCAATGGAGGAGCCTCCTTTGCCTTCCATAGTGACGACAACCCCCTTCCCTGCCCGGGAAGACAAAGGAGAAGCCCTCCTTCCCCTTCCCCAGCGGCGACAGCACCCTTTCCCACCTGGGGAGGTGAAGGAGGGCTCCCCCTTCACCATCCCAGGCAAGAAAGAGGGCTGTTGCTGCCCGGAAGGCGATGGAGAAGCCCTCCTTCCCCTTCCCCTTCCCCAGCGGCGACGGCCCCCTTCCCTGCCCGGGAAGGCAAAGGAGAATCCCTCCTTCACCTTCACCGGCGGCAACTGCTCTTTCCTCTTTCGCTGAGGAAGACGAAGGAGAGGAGGGAAAGGCACTCACCTTTCCCTCCTCCTTCACACCTCACGCATCTTCCTTGGTGGAGAAGAGAGCGAAATAAGACATCCCCTGAAAGTAAGACCTAGCATGTCTTTAGGAGTAAAAAATAATATAAGACACTGTCTTATTTTTGGGGAAACGGGGTAGTCAGGGCATGCTGTGTATTTTTTTTGGCAGGTTTTTATATTCTTTGAATGGCTTCAGCTGTGTATTTTTAAGAAGTCTTGCAATTAATTCCATTTTAACTTGTATGCCTTGGTATTTAATTTGTATGATTTTAGTATTAACCGCTTTGTGTCTCCATTGGGAGAGAAGAAGCGGAATATAAATACTAGAATAGAAGAGTAGAGTTGGAAGAGACCTCATGGGCCATCCAGTCCAACTCTCTGCCAAGAAGCAGGAAATCGCATTCAAAGCACCCCCGACAGATGGCCATCCAGCCTCTGTTTAAAAGCCTCCAAAGAAGGAGCCTCCACCACAGTCCGGGGGAGAGAGTTCCACTGCCGAACAGCCCTCACAGTGAGGAAGTTCTTCCTGATGTTCAGGTGGAATCTCCTTTCCTGTAGTTTGAAGCCGTTGTTCCGCGTCCTAGTCTGCAGGGCAGTAGAAAACAAGCTTGCTCCCTCCTAATAATAATACTCATAATAATAATTTTCTGTAGCATAATTTTGATGTTCCATTATGGGTCCTATGGAAGTTGAGTAGATAATAACAATACAAACAGATAATTATCAATGTGAAACAGTAGGAACTGTGATGATGCAGACACAGCAAACAGAGTCCATCTATACCACAATGGTATTTTTTAATGAAAAAATGTGGAGTATAAATATTCAATACTGCTATCTCTTCCTTTGCTAGTAAAAAGGACATTTTAAATTATTTATTTTGAAGTTTTGTTTCACCTTTTATAATGTTTTGATTTTTAATTGTTTGATTGCCATCAAATTTGTCTGCATTTATAAGAAGAATTTTGTGTAAGTTCTGAGAGTATGCTTTTGTCCAGAAAATGACTGCAATAATTGTTTCTTTTCTTTTCTTCTCTGTGCAATAGAAGGTCTGGAGGAAGGTCTGATCAAGGCTGTTTGGGAGCAAACTGTCAACACAGGTAATGTTCTCAGACAGAAAGAGAATTTACCTGAATTAAGGCATTGGGGAGATTTGTCTGCTAACCCTGGAAGGGGAATTATGGAAGTCAAAATTTCATGATAATCCTAGTTATAATGCTGAGTTTAATGGGAAAATGTTTTATTATTAATGTTAATGTTATACTTAATGTTATACATATTGAGTTTTCATTTTGTTTTCCAGTAGAAACCTCAAGGTGACTTACAAAAAGTATAAACCCCAAAATGACAGAGTAGACCGAAGTAAAGTGTACAATTAGGAAGGAATATAGGAGACACATATGAGTCAGCCCTCCACAATTATTGGAGTGAGGGGTAAAAGACCCCGCAAAAGTGTTCCTTATGAGCAACCCTTTACAACAAGGTGGAATCTCCCCTTCTGTTGGGAAGCAATTGTTATTTTCAGGATCAAGGACACATCTACACTGACTGTTTAGGTCATTTCAAACTGGTATTGAAGAAAGTGGTTTTGTTGTACATACTGGAATCGAGTCAAGGGCCTGATGGTGATGACACAAACTGGCCTCAAACTGGTTCCAGGATCCATGGCTCAACTGCCAACAAAAATGTGTTTCAAAAAATATCCCAGAGCAGAATGCACATGTGTCAGCACAGTGATTCATATTCAACAGAGCCACTTTTGCTTTGTAATGTGGCTTACATTGAGGCAAGCTGCAGTTTTAAGCTTGCCCAATCAACATTGATCATTTATTGCAGTTTTAAGCTTGCTTAAAACTGCAATAAATGGTCAATTTTGATTGGGCCCAAGGCAATCAATCCTGTCTAAAAGTGAATAGCCAAAAAAAGTGATTTGGAGGTCATGTGGCAGGCACCATTTATCACTGTGCTGTCTGCATCCTTTGCTCAGTGGAGCAGGCCAGGCCACATCATGTTTGATTGAGCAGGTTCAAGGGAGCTTCAAAAGAAAGCCACTATTTGAGGGGGGGGAATCAAATTATACGCTGTCATATTGAATTTAATATTGTTTATATTTAATCCTGTTTAATGTTCGCATATTTGTGTATATTTAAATGGGTGTGCTGATGCTTTTATGTTAAGCCACTTTGAGTCCTCTTCTGGAGAGAAAAAGCAGGTATAAATATATATAATAATGATGATGGTGATGGTGATGAATTACTTTCAGGATTTGCTTGGTATAAGATAGCTGTGTTGCTGTTTGGCAATCTGATTTATCATTTTGTCACTTTTCTCTCCTTATAACAGATTCTTGCATTCAAGCCCCAAAGAAAGGTAAATTTCTGAAACAACCAGGGAGGGTACTGACAGAGGGTCATGTTCAAGCTGTCCCTAGATTGCTTTTAGGAGTTTTTAAAAAAAAAGTATTTTATGTATTTTTAGAATGTTTTTCTCATTGTATTGGTACATCGGTCAGATTATCAAATTATAATTTAATATGATTAATATGTTCTCTCTAGGAATCTCTGACATCAAACTGCATTCATTCCTCAATGTAGTAGATGCACCCCAGAACTTACATTTTCATTTCCAAACTGTTCTGCATACTTTATGTCTGCTCCATGAACATTGTTACTTGCATTCTACTTAAGAGATCTGGTATCTGAAGAACAAGGCAATTTCGAATCACACATTTCAGTTCCATGTCACACAATTATCACCTTTCCCTCCTAACAGATTCTCAGACAAGACCTAAACAGAGGTAAGCGCCTGCAATAATAACAGTAATACAAATAATCGTGCCTTTCAACCAACACAACTAAATCAGCAACAAAGATGAAGCCCATTAAAAACATACACTGGTACAAATAGTAACAACAAAGAAAAGTCCAGCGCATTATAAATGTTCCATTTCCCCCTGCATAATGGTCTGCTTCCCCCTGCAATTCAATTTTTGGAGGGCTTCTAAAATAAAACAATCCTGCTTGCAGAAAGATAGTTAGGTTGGTGCTTATCCAGCCTCTCTAGGTGCATCTATACTGGAGAATTAATGCAGTTTGGCACCACTGCCATGGCTCAAGGCTATGGAATCATGGGAATTGTAGTTTGGTGAGTCACCATCACTTTTGGTGGAAAAACCATGTGAAATTACAACTGCCATGATTCCATATAATTGAGCCAGGATATTTAAAGTGGTGTCAAACCTCCTTCAGTGTTGCCCAAACTCTGGTCTTCGGAGTATTTTGGACTTCATTTCCCAGAATTGGTGACCATTGACGAAACCAGTTTCTCCTGGCCATGGCTAAAGAAAAGCCTTTGGTCCTTTGTCCAGTTTTTCAGATTAAAGAAAATGGTTCCAATGATCTGGGAAGGGTGGAGGAGGTCTGGCCTACAGGTGAGAGCTTGTGTGATGTGGAGGTGAAATGTGTGATTCGAAATTGCCTTGTCCTTCAGCCACCAGATCTCTCAGGTAGAATGCCAGTAATAATGTTCATGGAGCAGAACAGTTTGGAAATGGAATGTCAGTTCTGCCGTGGATCTACTACACTGTAGAATGAATGCAGTTTGACACAAGAGATTCCTAGAAAGAACATATTAATCAAATCTGCAAAATTCGCAAATGTGGAGGAGAGACTGTATTTGAACACTGGAAGGATGTGAGTAGTGACATTCCTTAGGGATCTGTCTTAAGAGTATTGCGTTTTGATATGGTCACAAATGACCTGGGTTTAGGGGTGACTTGTAAAGTGGCCAAATGTCAAATTGTTGAATGGCAGGGAGGGAATGGTTCCTTTGCCACAGAATGTTGTTGCACCCATGCCCTGCCTCTGGATTCCCCACAGGCTTCTCATATAATGCTTGGACCCAGTAGGGATTCATATACAGCCTAACCCTATACAGTCATCTTCCGCTTTCGTGGGAGTTAGGAGTGCAAGACACTTGTGAAAATAGGAAAATATGAATATGAACAAACCTTACAAATGCTATTTTATTCACATAGGGATCTGTGGGTTCTTCAGTGCAACTGTGGTCTACTTCTGTTGGAAGTGGACCATAGAATCACTCTGGAGAACCTATTTATTCCTAGATAAATGTTCCCTCTAGGGATCTCGTAAGTCCTCCAGCACAATTTGGTATTGCATTTCTGCTGTACGTAGGCCATGTGGTAGCACAAGGGGACTTACGGATTCCAAGACTGACTATATTAATCTAATCCATTAGTCATCCACCCTTGTGAAAGGGAAACCAATGAATGCAGTAGGTGGGTCGTATATTTATCGTTCCTTCCTTTTCTTTGTAGTGAATGTAATTTTGGACCCAGAGACAGCATGTTCCAGGCTTATTCTGTCTCAAGACAAGAAAAATGTGAGAATGTTAAAATATACTTCATATTCATATGATAACATTTATACAATTTGCCAGGAGTCCTTTGTGTTGGGTCATCAGAGATTCACTTCTGGAAGATATTATTGGGAAGTAGAAGTTTTCACAGATTACTGGGCTGTTGGGATCTCCAAAGATTCTGTCAGAAAGAAGGAAAGTATTAACCCAGTTACAGATGGCTCAGTCTGGGCTGTAGGAATTAAACCATATAACAAGGTCAGTTTTGAAGTTGTAATTTCAACTAAAATAGACCCTTTTTATTTAACAAAGAATATCAGTAAGATATCTGTTGTCTTGGATTATGAAGAGGGTCGGGTGGAATTTTTTGATCCTAATTCCAAAGAATTCATCTATGCTTTTAGTTCAATATCATTCTCTGGTGAGGAAATCCGACCCTTTTTCTTCATACCCAGCACTGGATACCTAAAGTGCTAATCATTGGGGAGAACCAACCCACATCCAGTGTCCCATCAAAGGGGAGCTCCAAGGGGCTTCCATTTCTCAATCATGAGGGCTGAGAATCTTTTATCTGCAAAATGCAAATAAGAAGAGGTAGGGCAAGGAGGCCCCTTTGATTATAGATTCTTTTCTTTTTTCTTTTCTTTTTTAAAAACCCCTTTCCCTCAAAAGAAGTTGAAGGAGGTTAACCATTTGAGAGCTTGGCTTACCAGATACATTGAACATCCCCATCTTCTTTTTTATTTTTGCCTCATGATGTTTTAAAAGGCACAGGGCCCTCCACTGGGTTTGAAAAAAAATAAAACCAAAGAAGGAGAAAATATAGCTTCTCTTTTGCAATAAAGAGAATGATGTGTATACTGAAACAAGTAACAGTTGCAATGTTTTGATATAAAGGGCATGGTTACTTTACAGCATTGCCACCAAATTGTACTTGCTTGAGTTAATATCTTTATTCCCATAACTTCCTGTTTATCTTCTTTTCTGTTTATCTTGATCACTGCCCTTGGTTTTTATTTACCTGATCTTAAGTCATGTAATTATATTATAAACTTCTTTGAAAATGGTTTTCTATTCTGAGTTTTTGTTTTTATGGATATTTACTTCTTAGGCCTGAACCCCACCATCCTCTCAGCTTACAGTAATTGAAAACAACCTGTTAACATTTGGTTTTACAAAGTAAATGGTATTGTTAAAATGCTCCTAAAAACTAATTCCAATATATTATATAATTTATTTATACACATAATAAAAGTGAAAGTGTGTGTGTGTGTGTGGCTGGGGTGCCCACTTCCAGTGAACAGCTTTAACCCACAGTGCGGAGGAGCCACCAAAAGCCCTCCCTCCAATGACATTTCAGGTTATAACAAGCGCCATGAACATTTCGACCAACGCCTGCCAATGCCTTCCCCAAACACCATATTGCCCACGACCCAAGGAATGTTTTCATTCGGGGACAATTTTATCCTAGATTTTATGTGTTTCCTCTACCAAAGACATCCCAGTGTTTCTTAGTCTCTCCATTGGTATGGAATTTGCATGATCCCGTCCACTGCCTCTCCCTTAACCCTTTCCTACCCTTTTCAACTCTGCCTGCACAACAGACAGAGCAGAACTAATGAGCAACTAAACATAATGGAGGAGTTTGGGGAATTGACTCCACATGATGGAAGTTGTAGTTCACCTTGCATCGAGTCAGAGCAAGTGACCCCCACTGGCAATGGACCTGGACCACATTTGGCACACAGAACCCCCATGACCAAAGAAAAATACTAGAGAGGTTTGAGGGGAATTCACCTTGATTTATAGCCATTGTAGGTACTGGGATTTATAGTTCACTTGCAATCAAAGAGCACTTTGGACCTCGGGCACTTAAGTGGTTGAGGGGGGAAAGAAAGGGGTCTTAGGCTGTTAGGGATGGTGGGAGTTGAAGTCCCAAACATCTGGAGGGCCAAGGTTTGCCCATGTCTACTCTATAAGCTAGCTGGCACTGCCCCTCCTGATGTGCGACGGGAAGTTAACTGTGAGAGGTTGAACACCATGAAAGCCATCTATTACAGTGTCCTCCCAGTAGACTCAAATCAAGGAAAAGCTTCATGAGAACCAACACTCCTCTTAATATTCCCCCAGCAGTATCCCTCTGGGCAGCTAAACCAGGAAACCCCAACTGGATGGCCAGCCATGAGGGTCTGCTTCCAGGGGAAAACCTAGAATGGGCAACTTGGAAGTCCCTGAACAGACTCAGAAGCAGAGTGGCAAATTAAAAGACATCCTGGCAAAATGGCACTTCCTAAAAGAATCCTCCACCTTGTATGACTGGAGCAGAACAAACAACTCATATGTATGCTTACCAACAACGCCCTGTCTCATGCACAGAGGAAGAACTGTTTGCTGCAGACAATGTGGTCACTGTTGCCTGTTTTTGGTCTTAAATTATTTATCCGTTTGTGCTCCCTCTACTTTATCAGTTTTATACCTATTTATGCAATGCTTTTGACATGAAATAAAGAAATGGTGTTTTAGACAAGGAATTCTCAGAAGTGACTTTTTGCAGGCCTTCCTCTGAAATACAGCATACAATACTAGTTTTTCCCTGTTGCTCTCCCATCTACCAACCAGTGCCAACTCTGATTGCTGTACAGTGTTCCCTCACTAATTTGCGGTTCACTTTTCACGGATTCACTGTCTCGTGGTTTTTCAATAAACTCTAAAACACTATTATAAATCATAAAAATTACTATTTACAGCCTAAGGAAGGGTGGAAGGAAAAGCCAAAGGGAGAGAAAAAGCCCAAGCAGCAACGGGAGGAGAAGGAGGTGATTTATCAACACACGATTGGTTGATAAAGACTTAAAATAGTGTATAACTACTAAAATAATTTATAAATATTAAAATAAACAGTGTCCCTACTTCACAGATTTTCACTTATTGCGGGTGGTCCTGGAACCTAGGTAAAGGTAAAGGTTTCCCCTGAAGTTAAGTCCAGTCGTGACCAACTCTGGGGGTTGGTGCTCATCTCCATTTCTAAGCCAAAGAGCCGGCGTTGTCCATAGACACATCCAAGGTCATGTGGCCGGCATGACTGCATGGCGCGCAGTTACCTTCCCACCGGAGCGGTACCTATTGATCTCATATCAATAGGTTGGCAGGATCTGGGGCTAACAGCGGGAGCTCATTCCGCTCCCAGGATTTGAACCTGGAACCTAACCCCCATGAAAAGTGAGGGAACACTGTATTTTCCAAGAACTAATGGAATTTGATTTGGAAACTCCATGGATTTCATAGGGTTTTCTGAGGCAAGAAATACCCAGAGGTGGCTATTTGAGTTCCTTCCTCTGAAATGCAGTCCACAGCATGAGGGATCCCTTATTGACCTCCCATCCAAACATCAACCAAGGCCGACTTCTTAGCTTCCAAGACCAGGCGGGATCTGGTGCCTTTAAGGCTCCTTCCAGCATTTGCTCTGGGGCTGCCCCACAGCCAGGTTCCACCTCTTACTTAAAATTCAAACACCCAGAACTAAGAATCCAAACTTACCTGCCTTTTTTCTTTCCTGGCTCAGACGTAGGCAGCCATGGAAGCGGAGGGTCCAGCCAAAGGGCTCTGCGAGGAGGCTACTTGTCCCCTTTGCCTGGATTTCTTCAAAGACCCAGTGACCATAGACTGTGGGCACAATTTCTGCAGCAGCTGCCTGGCCAAGTGCTGGGGGGAGCCTGGCCCAGAGGCTTCCTGCCCCCAATGCAGAGAAATGATTCCCCAGAGGACCCTCAGGCCCAATAGGCAGCTGGCCAATGTGGCAGAACTAGTGAAGAAACTCCAGGAAGGAAGGAAGAAGAAAGAAGGGAGGAGAGATGCTTGCAAAATGCACCAGGAGCCCCTGAAGCTCTTCTGCCGAGAGGACGAGGCCCCCATCTGCACGGTCTGCGACAGAGCCAAGGAGCACCGAGGCCACAACGTGATTCCCCTGGAAGAAGCCTTCCAAGAGTACAAGGTTGGAAATCCCACCCACATGAAAAATGTAGAACAAATGCAGTTTGGCAGCACTTTATCTGCCATGGTTCCATGCTGTTGAACCCAGGAGTTGTAGTTTTACAAGGTCTTCAGCCTTCTCTGCCCAATAATGCTCCTGCCTCACCAAACTACTACTCACAGGATACCATAGCATGGAACCATAGCAGTTAAATTATTTTGTGGGATTCATTTTCTTTTCCTCCATGGCCACCTTTGAATACTGTATGAAAGCCAAATGTGCTGCTGCTGTGAGAAATGGAAGAAATTGCAGTAATAATAAATTGGAAAAAGAAATCACAAGAAAAAAATGTAATAATTCTACAGGGTTGTCAGTATAACTTGAAGGCATACTTCCATAACCACTATAATATTAGAGCTAGTTTCGTGTATCAGTGTGAGCATCAGATTAGAACTATAGTATAGTCGACCAGGTTTTGAATCCTTACTCAGCCATGGAAACCCAGCTTTGGGTGCCTTGAGCATATGAACAGACTAAATATTCCTTGATATTAGAGCAGAACTCTGGTTTTATTTCCATATACAGTATATCTACATCTACCGCTTATCTATGTGTATGTATGTACACAATGCTGTATGCTCACTTGTGCTATGATGAAATTCTGTAGGCATCTCAGTGGGGTCTCATAGATGTGGGGATGGTTTTGTCAAGTAATAGGTATTGCACACAAAAACACAATCTTCTATTGTCTGTCTTCTATCTATACACATTATCTATATCTATATAGCTATACACATAATAAATCTATACACATAATAAAAGTGAAAATGTATATGTGTGTAAATGGCAGGGATGTCTGCTTACACAGACAGAGTCCCACCTCCACAAACAGCTATAGCTCCCACTAAGCAGGAGACACTCATGGACATTTAAAGGACATTTCAGGTTATAGAGAGCACCATGAACATCTCCAAGAGCCCTGCCAATGTCCTCCACAAATGCCATCTGAAGTGAAGTCTTTCATACGGGGACAATCTCCTCCTTGATTTTCTGTTTTTCCTCAATGAAAGAGACCTCCCAATGTTCCTTTCTCTCTGCATTGTTGTGGAATTTGCATGACCCTGCCCACTGCCTCTTTCTTAAACGTTTCCTATGACACACAGCAAACAGAGGAATTGATCAGCAACTGAACATTCTGTAGGGGGTTGGACTGACTCCACAGGATGGAAGTTGTAGTTCTCCCTGCATCAAGACACAGTACTATGAACCCCACTAGACAATGAATCTAGACCACACTTCTAAGAGCACTCTGAACTCTACCAATGATGGACCTGGAACTCACTTGGCACACAGAACCCCCAGGACCAACAAAAAATACTGAAGGTTTTCGGAGGCGTTTATAGGAGTTATGGTTCACCTACACCCAGAGCACACTATGAACCCAAATTATGATGGATCTGGACCAAACTTGGCATGCATACCCGATATGCCCAAATTTGAATACTGAAGGGTTTTGATGGACCTTGACCAAACTTGGCATAAAGAACCCCCATGACTAACTCAACCTACTGGAGGGGTTTGAAGGGACTGATTCACCAAACTGGGAGTTGTAGTTTACCCTACAGCCAGAACCCCACTGATGATGAATCCAGAGCAAACTTGCTAAATATAACAAACTTTAAGTACTGATGGAGTATCTTGGGGTTAATCTGGCATGTAGTTTACCTACAACCTTATACATTTTGTACAATTTAAAAAATGACTTTTTAAAATAACCTGGACAATGCTGGGTACCCAAGCTAATATATATCCCTCCATTTTTGCTATGTTGAGAGATGCAGGATCTCTTCAAAAATGGAGGAACTGAATTAAAAACCTCAGGGTTTTTTAAACCTAAGAAACATCTCTTTAGGAATCTCTATGTCCTCCCAGTGGCCAGAAATTGAGAGAACAGTTTAAGTGGACCCACAAAAGTCAAACCCACAAATGTTTTAAGTTTAAGGCCAACCTATGTCCCATGCTCTTCATTCAAAAGTGACTAATAATTCAGATGGACCACTCTGAACCCTTTGTACAGTGATTAAGTGACTGTATGTTCTCCACTTATTCCACTGACCGAGCTCTTAAGAAAACATAACTTTTTTCTGTTTTATAGGAAAAAACCAAGCTCCAACTGAAATCTCTAAAGAAAAAGAGGGAAGAGTTTAAGGACCAGCAATATGTTCAAGAACTAAGAAGGAAAGACTATCAGGTAGACAATTGTTTTGGGGGCCAATGCAGTGAGACTCTGTTTTTTAAGGGGCAGCCACCCAATCCACCCCTTCAATGAGGAATGTTTTTTTTCTTAGATTTCACATCCTTCAGGAGGTTCTGTTTTTATCAGACATACAATCTGACTGTTCCATGTTTAAAGGTTTCAGGTGGAACCTTATATGGAGGAAGGTTGGTTTTCCTCCTCTAGGTAGTACTCAAAAAGCATCCTAGCTGTGCACGTCCAGACTTTTCTCAGGAGTCCATTAAAATTTTAAATGTGCTGCTGTTTTTATTGATCTGTTTGGCATTGAATTTTGCCAGTTGTTGTGAGCCGCCCTGAGTCGTCTCGGGTGAGAAGGGCGGGGTAGAAATGTTGTAAATAAATAAATAAAATGGAAAGTGCAGCTCCCAGGATTTCATAGCATTGAGCCATGGCACTTAAAATGGTGCCAAACTTAATTGAATCTACAGTGTAGATGTACCCTTTTACTGCGGCCCTTCCTTTATTCTGAATATATTTTTCCTCAGACACAGTTAGACCTAGAGAAGATGAAGATCAAATCCCTATTTGAGGGAATGCAGAGATTTCTTGAGGAGAAACAGCATTTCTGCTTAGCTCAGCTGGAAAATCTAGAGAAAGAGATGGAGAAAAGGCAAGACAAAACCCTCGCCAAACTCACTGAAGAGATTTCCCAACTCAGTTTGCTGATCACAGAGATGGAAGAGAAGTGTCTGCAGCCAGCCAGTGGTTTCCTGCAGGTGAGGTTTGACACACAGATTCCTTCCAGGTCTCGAAATTAAATAAATCATTGGAAACCCTTTTCTTTTTAGTTAAAAAAAATACCTTATATGCTCCTGTATAAATTGAGGCTAGGTGTTGGGGCCAAAATTGCTGATCTTGATTTGAACCATGAATGAATCTAGGATCATTCGCCACAGAGGGGAAAGCACCAATGTTAGCTCAGGGGGCCATCCACCCTTGGCCACCGCCATCATTTCCCAGCTCGGTATTTCAAGAATCAGAAACATGGTGGAGAGAATAGAGGGAGTCGGTGCTTCTTTTAGTGTCTCCTGGGATGGAGGAAATTGTCCCCTTTACCTCTTCTACTCAGAAAAGGAGATGGTCCTTTTTTATATATGAGTTAAGGTACGGTATTCACAATGATCCACGGACAAGTTCAGCCAAGCTATTTGGGTTGATGTTTTAGTTAAAATCTTTAGACTCATACATAAGTGTATAGGATATTTATTTTAATCAAATCCAACATAAATTCCAGAGTCCATTTATTTTTTGTGTACTAATCACTAGGGTTGTGCATGGATCTGTTTTCAAAAATGGCATTCAGCTGGTTTGGATGCACATAACGGCATAGGATCCGGCACTGTTTTTTTCCCGGCCACAGCAGAACAGTAGCTGTCATAAACTGGCTGCTTTCAGTTTCTTTCAGTTACATGTGGGGTACAGAGAGGGAGGCAGCCGCTAGAAAGGGAAGGGTCCCAGAAAGGATCGTTTCTTAAGCCTGTTGCCTTAAACCCAGGTCTCTAAGGACAAATGGGAACATTATCATAGGAAGCATGGTTTCTTAAGCCCTTGCTTTAAACCTTGGAAGTCTTCCCCATTGCTGCCAATGGGCTGGATTGAAAATGAATCTTTTGGCTTCCCAGATTGATAACAGATTTTTGTCCTCCTGAATTCAGGAGGTTCCTGAAAAATGGATTGGGGGCCCCACCAAAATCTGTGACAGCGAAATTGATCGTGGTTTACCCGAATTGCGCAACCTTGCTAATACATAAACTCCACAATAAACTCCAATTGTATCTGTACTTCTGATGTGTTTTACTTTGGTTTGTTGTTTTTACCTGGGCTTGGCCCCATGTAAGCTGCCCTGAGGCTCTTTGGGAAGATGGAGGCAGGGTACAAAAATAAAGTACAGTAGAGTCTCACTTATCCAAGGTAAACGGGCCGGCAGAACCTTGGATAAGCGAATATCTTGGATAATAAGGAGAGATTAAGGAAAAGCCTATTAAACATCAAATTAAGTTATGATTTTACAAATTAAGCACCAAAACATCCTGTTATACAACAAATTTGACAGAAAAAGTAGTTTAATACACAGTAATGTTATGTTGTAATTACTTTACAAATTTAGCACCAAAATATCATGATATATTGAAAACATTGACTGCAAAAATAGCTTGGATAATCCAGATACTTGGATAAGCGAGGCTTGGATAAGTGAGAGTCTACTGTATTATTATTATTAATAATAATAAGAGGAATAATAATAATAATAATAATAATAATAATGTTGAGAAAAGGTTTAAAATTAATTTCCTATGATTTCAAACAAATTTTAAGATAATAAATAGGTGGTATTTAACTGTCCAACTAATAAGTATGCAATGAAGGGCTCATCACCACTTGCTGCTTATTGTGTGGAAAATCCAGAGCAGAAATGGTCCATACTAACCTTGTAGGTCAGAAGTGTCAAACTTGTGGCCCTCCAGGTGTTTGGCCCTCCAACTCCCACAAGCCCTATCCAGCTTGTCCAATGGCCAGGAATCCTGGGAGCTGAAGTTCAAAACACTTGGAAGGTCATAAGTTTGACAGAACTCTTGTATATAGTATCAATCTGCAGTAGTGATGGGTTGGAGTTTACATTGTTTAGTACGGTTACCTTATTGCTGTCACTTTATCGCTGTTGCGATAAAGATGGCCACAAATCTCTTTTCCTGGCCACTGTGAGCATCCTGTGCTGACATCAGCAGAGGTGCCCACACAACCAGGGAGAAAGAGGGGGATGAACATGGGAAAATGGATTGGTGGCGGCAGACAAAATGGACAGTGGACTAATTTGCATCCGGCCTGGTCTTGCTCTCCAAGTTGTGCCCAAAATGCAAGTTTGCTCCAAAGTTTCAGCAAAACTGGAGTATTCCCTGACTTTCCCAGGGGATAAACTACATAACTTGTTTCATTTCACAGTAAGGACCAAATATCCCCAGATGTCATAAAAGATAGCCAGGAGCGATTTAACACACTAAATGTGGGCTATTGTGTAGACAGGCCCTCAGATGAGAACAAAACTGTGTTTATTGAGTCTGTGAGTGATCTTTTTCTCTCTTATTCCCTTTTAGGACATTAGAAATTCCTTGGTCAGGTATGGATATGATGGTTTCTCTATCCACTTTTGGTTTCACCTGCTATTTCAGGGAGAGGTTCAGTCACAATGGAGTGCAATTGCTATTTTTTTCTCATCCTTCTATTATCTTTTTAATGCCAGGGAAATACTTGTTTATTTGCTCAGGATTTCTTATATACAGTAGAGTCTCACTTATCCAACATAAACGGGCCGGCAGCATGTTGGATAAGCGAATATGTTGGATAATAAGGAGGGATGAAGGAAAAGCCTATTAAACATCAAATTAGGTTATGATTTTACAAATTAAGCACCCAAACATCATGTTATACAACAAATTTGACAGAAAAAGTAGTTCAATACGCAGTAATGCTATGTAGTAATTACTATATTTACGAATTTAGCACCAAAATATCATGATGTATTGAAAACATTGACTACAAAAATGCGTTGGATAATCTAGAATGTTGGATAAGTGAGACTCTACTGTATTTGCACCTATGGTGCATTTTAGCAGTTTTTTTCTTGAGCATATTTCTCTGTTCTTGCTGTTTTTCATTTCTTTTTTTTCTACTCTATTCTGGACTTTACATTTGCAATTTTTCTTGTAAGTCACTATGACGGCTAAGCAGTACAAGGGCACCTAATGTTTGAAATAAATAAGATCTTTATTCAAAAGTCTTCAAGCTGTGAAATGGCAGATTGGGGCATCATCCCTGGTCTAATATCCAGTATTGCCAGAAGATTGATGGAAATTGAGGTTTGGTTAATTTTTCTTAAACTTGACCATGTTCACTTCCAGATGTGAGAAGAATTTAGGAGCATATGTGCCAGATGCTTCTCCAAATTTGAACGAAAGACTCAAAATCACCTCTCAGGAGATTTCTGCTTTACAAAAGGTCACAGACTCCTACAAAGGTACTAGTTTTTAAGAGCAAGTCAGGGCATGCTGTGTCTTATGTTTTTTGACAGGTTTTTAAAATTCTTTGAATGGTTTCAATTGTGCATTTTTAAAAAGTCTAGTGTAATTCCATTTTAACATCTGCATGCTTTAGGATTTAATTTACTTGATTTTGAGTGTTAACTACTTTGAGTCTCCCTTGGGAGACAAGAAGTGAGATATAGTAATAGTAGTAGTATTTATATCCAGCATCTTGTCTCCTAAAAGAGACTTACAATGGTTAACACTAAAAATTCTAATAATAATCCTCTGCAGCATAATTTTGATGTTTTATTTTGGATCCTGTGGATGAGTAAATAATAACACCATTAATAAATAATTGAAGCAGTAGGAACTGGGATGATGCATAGTACACCTATACACATAATAAAAGTGAAAACGTGAGTCCCCTTTGGGGTGAGAAGGGCGGTATATAAATGTCGCAAATAAATAAATAAATAAATAAATAAATATATGTTGTATGTGTCAGGGGTGTTCGCTCACACAGACAGTCTCCAGCTCTCACAAACAGCTTTAACCCACAGTGCTGGGGAGCCACCAAAGCACTCCCTCCAAGGACATTGCAGGTTACAGTGAACACCGAGGAGTTCCTTTCTCTCTCCATTGGTGTGGAATTTGCATGACCCCGCCCACTGACTCTCCCTTAAACCTTTCTTATTCTTTTCTATGGCACACAGGAAATGAACAGATTAGAGAGAAAGGGTTGGGGAGAATTCACCATGATTTATAGGAGTTGTAGGGACTGGGATGATTGCTCACCAGCAATCTAAGAGCACTCTGAACCCCACCAACAATAGACCTGGAACCAACTTGCCACACAGACCCAACACGGGCAACTTCACATACTGATAGACTTTGGGATAATTGGCCTTGGCGTGACAAGAGTTGTAGTTCACCCGTATCCAGAAAATACTAAACCCAGCAAGTGACGGATTTGGACCAAACTTGGCACACAGACCCAATATGGCCAACTGTGAATACTGGCAAGCTTCATGGGTGACTGACCTTGGCATCAGAGAATTATAGACCAACACTGCCAACTTCGCATACTAGTGGACTTTGGGGTGATTGACCTTGGCCTCACAAAATTATAGTTCACCCATATTCAGAGAATACTGAATCCAGCAATGAGGGATCTTGACCAAACTTGGCACTAAGACCCAGCATGGCTAAGTGTGCATACTGACAGGTATTTCGGGAAGATTGCCCTAGGAATCTGGGAGTTGTAGTTCACCCTTATCCAGAGGGCCCTGAACCCAGCCAATGACGGATCTGGACTAAACTTGGCACACAGACCCAACATGGCCAACTTTGTATACTGGTGGGGTTTGAGGGTGATTGAACTTGGCATCTGGGAGTTACAGTTTACCCGTATTCAGTAAATACTGAACCCAGCAAATGATGGATCTGTTGGAGGTTGTAGATGTAAATAAATAGAAGCTTTACTACTGTCTTTGAATCAAAATATACCCTGCAGTGTAATAACATGTCTCTCAGATTTGTGTAATAAATAACAGTAACTTTACTTCAGTTCAAAAGGTCAAACAGAGCAAAACATGTAACATATGACCAAACTGATATTACCTAACATCTAAAACCAAGCAATGCCCTTTTCAAATAACCTGGGCATCACCAGGTACCCAAGCTAGTAGCAAATAAGGTCCATCTATATCACATTGGGATTTCTTTTAATGAAAAAAAACCTGTATGAGTATTCTGGCATCCCAGTACTGCTATCTTATCCTATGCTAGTAAATAGGAAATGTTTTTAAATAATTTAGTTCACAATTTTGTTTCACTCTTTAACTGTTTTATAATGTTTTGATTTTTTAATTGTCTGATTGCAAACAAATTGGTCTGATTTTATAAGGGGAATTTTGTGTAAGTTCTGAGAGTTTGTTTTTGACTGCAGTCATTGTTTCTTTTCTTCTCTATGCAATAGAAAGTCTGGAGGAAGCTCTGATCAAGGCTGTTTGGGAGCAAAAAGTCAATACAGGTAATGTTCTCAGACAGAAAGAGAATTTGCCAGAATTAAGGCATTGGAGAGGTTTGTCTGCTAATCCTGGAATTTACTGGAGTGAGGGATGCAAGACCCCGCAAAAGTGTTCCATATGAGCAACCTTTTAAAAACTGCTGATGTGCATTAAGGACTTTCTTTCAGACTTTTCCCAGACTTCCCTATGTTGGTTTAAAGTTATTAAAGCATGGATTGTCTTGCTGTCACAGTTTGAAGCTTCCTTCAAACTGCAATAACTGGTCAGTGTAAGTTGGGCTGAAGGCAATCAATCCTCTGGCAAAACGTGAATAGCCAAAAAGTGTCATATTGAATTACTTTCAGAATTTGTTTGTTGTAAGATAGCTGTGTTGTTTGACAATCTGATTTATCGTTTTGTCACCTTTCTCTCCTCATAACAGATTCTTGCATTCAAGCCCCAAAGAAAGGTAAATATCTCAAACAACCAAGGAAGGTACTGACAGATGGTCATATGAGTTCTAGCTGTCCCTAGATTGCTTTAAAGATTTTTCAAAGAGTACTTTATGTATTTTTGTAATGTTTTTTTTCTTTGTCTTGCTTTAATTGGTTTTAGTTGATCACTGCCTTGGGAGATCTTTTGGGTTGCGAGGCGATGCAGAAAATGTTTCTACAAAACAGCCGAAGTCTCTTATTCAGTGAATGGATTAGAGAGATGGTGGAAATGATTTGGGGAGGGTGAGGAGGTCTGGCATGCAGATAGAGACTTCTTCTACACTGCCATATAAAATCCAAATTATTTGCTTTGAACTGGATTATTTGACATCAGATAGATGACAAGATATTTAACCTCAGCACACTCATTGAACATCGAGAAAACCAAAGTGCTCTTCCAGCAGTCACCATCCAATACAGCTTAATGGTGTAACGTTAGAAAATGTTGACCCTCTCCGCTACCTTGGCAGCCATCTCTCCAAAAAAAGTCAACATTGACACTGAAATATAACACTGCCTGAGCCCTGCAAGTGCAGCATTCTTCCGAATGAAGCAGAGAGTGTTTGAGGATTGAGAGATCTGCAGGGATGCCAAGGTGGTTGTTTATAAAGCAGTCATCCTCCCAACCCTGTTATACACTTGCGAAACGTGGAGCCAGACCAGGACCACCTTCCTCCTGGAAACCGATGTCCTTACTGTGGAAGAACATGCAGATCAAGAATAAGGCTCTGCAGTCACCTATGTATCCAAAACAACTGGAATGCTGAAGTTTGCCCATGCCTGATTTACCAACAATTGAATAATAAATAATTGCCTTCAATACTGAATTCATTTGATGGGAGCATTACTGTTATTTCTCTGAAAGTTGGTCAGATTATCAAATTATAATTTGATAATTATCACTTTATAATTATTACCACCTTTCTCTCCTAACAGATTCTCTCAGTCAAGCCCCAAACAGAGGTAAGTACCTGCAGTAATAACAGTAATACAAATAATAGTCCCTTTCCCTTATTTGAAACTCAAGACGGTTTATAGTAGTTAAAGAGTTAAAAAGAGTTAAAAATTTCAGCATGCAAAAATTAAAATGCAACTGAATTAGCAACAAAGATTAAACCGGTTTAAAACATGCGCTGGTACAAGTAGTAACAACAAACAAAAGTCCAGCGCATTGTAAATGATCTGCTTCCTGCTGGAATTCAATTTTCAAAGGGCTTTTAGAATAAAAAGATCATTATGGTGAATATCCTGGCAGTGTGTTTTAGGGCAGTGCTTTTGTCTTATGCCAAGCCTCATCCATTTGGGGGATTGTAATCCCGAAAAACATCATAAGAAAAATTTAAGTTTAAATATACGTTATGATGTTTTCAATAATATAACAACTGTGATAACTTGTGCTTGCTTTATACTTTTTTCCCTCTTAAACTATCAAGTAATTTTTGAATAATTAGGTACCAGGTTAAAGTTATTTTATGTAGTTTCTAAAAAATTGATAATATGCATGGGTCATTGATCTTGATATTTAGATATGGCAATTTATAGTGTGTGTGGGTGTATAGACAGGGGGGTTATTTTCAACTCTCAAACGTAAGAAGCACAATGTGGCAAGAAAGATTGACTGGACTTGCACTCTTGAGTGTCCACTGAATTTTATTGATCATAGCCAGAAAAAAAAATGCGGGGTGTGCATGTGACACCTTTTTAAGCGAATCACGGAGAGTAGTTCCATAACACAAAATAATTCTGAAATCAGGCTCCATCGATAAACTTCAGTGGACACTCATGGGATTTCGTTAACTTGTTATAATTCATGAGTAAACCAGATTTTTAAAAAAAACTGAAAAAAATGGGGGGGGGGGTTTGAACCCCTAACCCCCTCCCCCCTTTTGACTACAGCCCTGATATTGGAGTCTGATTTCTGTCAAAGTGTATTGACACAGTTTTCAAGTGTTTCCAACAGATGTATTCTTTTGTAACTATAAATGACCAATTAACAGTCATTTTCAGTTATTTGAAGACTTGAAACTTTGTAACTAAAGTAGAAATTTGAATTAATTAAGTTTATATAAAAAATATAGAATGAACCATACTATTTAAATTATTTTGTGTTATGGAAGTGCTCTTCATGAATCACTAAAAAAAGGTTTCACCCTCTCCCCCCACCCCAAAAGTTTTTCTGGCTACGGCCCTGGGTACATCTATACAGGAGAATTAATGCAGTTTGACACCATTGCTATAGCACAAGGCTATGGAATTATGGAAGTTGTACCAGCACTTTTGGCAGACAAGCCATGTGAAACTACAACTCCCACAATTCCATATCATTGAGCCAGGGTATTTAAAGTGGTGTCAAACCTCATTTGGTGTTGCCAAAACTCTGGTTTTCCAAATACAGTATTTTGGACTTCAGCTCCCAGAATAAGTAATCATTGACCAAAACAGCACAGGTTTCTGGGATTGAAATCGAAAATACCTGTAGGACCAGATTTTGGGAATCACTAGTGTTGATGAACCATCTGAGAATAGAGTTCTAGATCCGGAACAGACACAGAGAAATGACCTGGGAAAGCAGTGACAGTTTCTTCTGGACATGGCTAAAGAAAAGCCTTTAGTCCTACTGTAGATAGGCCATAGGCCATATAGTAGCTCAAGGGAGCCTACAAATTCCAAGACTGACTATATTCATAATCCATGAATCATCCACACTTATGAAAGGGAAACCAATGAATGTGGTAGGTGGGCCGACTATTTAACGTTCCTTCTTTCTCCTCTGTAGTGAATGTGACTCTGGACCCAGAGACAGCATGTTCCAGGCTTATTCTGTCTCGGGACCTGAAGAATGTGAGAATGTTAGGATGTACTCCTCATTCGTCTAACGTATTTCCCCGGGGGGCCTTTGTGTTGGGCCGTGAGAGATTCACTTCTGGAAGACATTGCTGGGGAGTAAAAGTTTCCTCAGACCATTGGGCTGTTGGGGTCTCAAGAGACTCTGTCAGAAAGAAGGAAAGTATCAACCCAAATACCGATGACTCGATCTGGGCTGTAGGGGTAAAACGAAATAAAAACTTTGATTCTGTAGTGTGCATTTTCCCTGAAGTTGACTCTTTTTGTTTAAAAAGGTATATCCATAAGTTTATTGTGGTCCTGAATTACGAAGAGGGTCAGGTGGAATTTTATGATGACAATGCCAAAGAATTCATCTATGCTTTTAGTTCAATATCATTATCTGGTGAGAAAATCCGACCCTTTTTCTTCGTACCCAATGATGGGTCCCTGAAGTGCTAATCATTGGAGAGAACCAACCCTCATCCACAGTCCCATCAAAGGGCTTGCTAAAACCATGCTTCCATTTCGCGATCTTGAGGATGAGCATCTTTTTATCTGCAAAAATGCAAATAAGAAGAAGTTAGGAGACCCCTTTGGTTACAGATACTTTTCTTTCCATTTGAGGGTTTGACTTCCCATCTTCTGCTTTTCTATTTTTGCCTCATGATGTTTTCAAAGGCACAGGGCCCTCCACTGGGTTTGGGGGGGGAAATCAGAACCAAAGAAGGAGAAAATATAGCTGCTCTTTTGCAATAAAGGGAATGATGTGCATAATAAAACAAGTAACAGTTGCAATGTTTTGATATAAAGGGTATTGCTCCTCCCAGCTTTCAGTAATTAAAAACAACATGTTAACATTAAGTTTTACAAATTGAATAGTGTTGTTAAAATGCTCCTGCAAACTAATTCAATATACTGTATAATTACTAATAAAAATTAATAAATACAGCATACCACTCTGCACAGAGTGCTGTTTCATGATTTAAATCTCCAAAGCCTGTCTGCGCACAAAAAACCTTCTCCTACCATCAGAAAGAAAGAAAGAAGGAAAGATGACAAAAAGACTGGAAAATGCCAACCCCTAATGATCTTAGCTGAAACCAAATGCCTTGTGGCTGTGCATCAAATTCAAGAAGAAAGTGGGAATAAAAAAAGAACAGAGAAAAGACAAATCATCAAGGAGGAGTATGTACACACACACACACACACATATATATATAGCCTAAGGTTGCAGGAACAGCATAAGGAAAGCTAAAGCTGAGAATGAATGGGAGCAACAAAAAAAAGCCCCACGGGGAGATGGTGGCGGGGTATAAATAAAGTTGTTGTTGTTGTTGTTATTATTATTATTATTATTGACACAACGACTTTGTATGACACAGCAAACAAGATAGATATGCTGGATTTCGTTTCACAAAACCACAAGTCGAACACTTCCCAAGTGTCTAGGACTGTGTGATGTATTTTCGGATGATGCGTGCAGATCCCAGCAGGGTGGCCTTTTGCAGTTGGCAGATCGTAATTTTGTCAATGTCTATTGTTTCCAAATGCCGGCTGAGATCTTTTGGCACGGCACCCAAATAATAATAATAATAATAATAATAATAATAATAATAATTATTATTATTATTATTATTATTATTATTATTATAAAAACATTTTTCAGGTTGCATCCACAGTGTAGAATTATTGCAGGGTGACACCATTTTAACTGAGTGCTTTGGGGTCTCGGAAATAGTTTTACAAGCCTTCTCAGCCAGGAGTGCTGGTGCCTCTCCAAACTACATCTCCCACAATTCAATAGTACTGAGTCACGGCAGTTAAAGTGGGATCAAGTGGCACTCATTCTACAGTGTAGTGATGCAACCTAACAGATACATTTGAAGAAGAAGAATTGTTAAGGAAATGGTAAGAGATGGTAAAATGCTATCAGATTATAACAAAAAGGTTGTTGAATTTTTCCAGGCTGTATGGCCATGTTCCAGAAGTATTCTCTTCTGATATTTCACCCACATCTATGGCAGGCATCCTCAGAGGTTGTGAGGCCAAATGCAACATTCACACTTGCCTCAGGCAGACAAGAGTTCTTTCTCCCACCCTGGACATTTCAGAGATGTAGAAACCCCACTTGTCTAGTTTCCAGCAGACCTCACAAGCTGCCATGGATGCCTGCCATAGATGTGGGCGAAACGTCAGGAGAGAATATTTCTGGAACATGGCCATACAGCCCAGAAAACATAAAACAATCTTGTGATCCCAGCCATGACAGCCTTTGACAACACATATAACAAAAAGAGCTGCCTTTTAGGGTACCCAGTTCCTTTGAGCTTTTGCTATGGTCTTCATTGGTGGTCTCCCACCCAACACCAACCAGGACTGATCCTCCTTAGCTTCCAAGGTGGATGCATTGAGGCCTTTGGAGACCCCACTTACTCTATAAAGATGGCTTCTTTTTAAGTTCCCTCTGAAATACACACTTCTCTTGGCATGTGGTCTCCCATTTAAGCACCAACCAAGGCTTTCCCTGCTTAGCTTTCAAAATCAGACAGAGATCCCATGGGTTTCCTAGGGTTTTCTTAGGAAATAAATGCTCAGAGGTGGCTATTAGAGTCCCTTACTCTGAAAAGGAGCCTAAGGCACCTGCCATTCCTTGGCGGTCTCCCATTGAAGCACCAACCAGAGCCAACCCTACTTAGCATCCAAAATCAGACCGGATCTGGTGCCTTGGGTCCAGTTCCTTCCAGCTTTGCTCTGGTTTTTCTTGGTGGTCTCTCATCCAAACACCAACCAGTTCTGACCCTGCTTAGCTTCCTAGATGAGACTGGTTTTGGTGTATTGGAGTATTTGGAGACTCCACTGATTTCGTAGAGTTTTCTTACAATTTTACAAAAACTGTCCAGACCCTCCTAGAAAACAGCAACTTTTACTTTCAAGGCAGGAAAAATAGATGGAGGAGGCAAAAGAATGGTTTACCCCAAGGCAGCGTTCTTGCACTGACCTTGTTTTAACTATCAGCCACAGCCACCACTGTGCTGATGACCTTGGCCTAACAACACAAGCAAAAGACTTTGAATCAGTTGAAAACCAATTTACTAATGCCCTGAAAGATCTCTCCAGATACTGCAAAGATAACCACCTGAAGCCTAATCCTGCCAAGACACAAGTATGTGCTTTACACCTATGTAACTGTGAAGAGTGTGTTATAGTGCTGAGCTGCTGAACTTGTGGACCAAAAGGTCCCAGGTTCAAATCCCGGGAGCGGAATGAGCGCCCGCTGTTAGCCCCAGCTCCTGCCAACCTAGCAGTTTGAAAACATGCAAATGTGAGTAGATCAATAGGTACCACTCCGGCGGGAAGGTAACGGCGCTCCAAGCAAGCATTCCACATGACCTTAAAGGTGTCTACAGACAACGCCGGCTCTTCGGCATAGAAATGGAAATGAGCACCAACCCCCAGAGTCGCTTACGACTGGACTTAAAGTCAGGGAAAACCTATACCTTAACCGTGAAGCCAACAGGAAATTGAAAGTTACCTGGGAGGCAGGCCTGGAGGCAGGGGGTTCACCCCCCCTCCCCCCGAAATTTTTCAGGTTAAAAAAAAAACATGGTTTACTCATGAATTTTAACTGGTTAACCAAATCCTAATGCTAAGTCTATGAGACGCAAAAAAATTAAGAGTCCCTCCAGGCACTATCTCAAGCAGATATTGACAGGTCTGTAGCGGGGGCGGGATTAGGGGTTCAACCTCCCCTTGAAATTTAAAAAAAAAAAAACCCTATTTTTTTCTGGCTACGGTCTTGTTGGGAAGGCCAAAAGCTCAAACACTGTTCTCATCCTAAATATCTTGGTGACACCTTAGATTGAACACTAACATTTAGGAAACACTGCATGAACACCAAGCACAAAGTAGCTGCACGCAATAACATCCTGCGGAAACTTACTGGCAGCACATGAGGTGTAAACCCAAAATTAAGAAGAACATCAGCCCTGGCCTTGGGGTTGTTGTATGTTTTCCGGGATGTGTGGCCATGTCCCAGTGAGGCGGGGGGGGTTAAGGAACCCCAGGAAATACCATATATGGGCAGAGATGGCGACAGCTAGCGACCCGGGTGCATAAACTCACAGAAACATGTGACTTCTGGGAAATCATGTGTTTCTGAAGAAATGAAAGCTATAGATAAACAAACAGAGCATGCGTACGCAGGCGCTCTGAAAGATTTGTGAGCACGGCACAAAAAGGGTGCAGCCGGCCTGCTGGTCAGCACAGATTGGGCAGCGTCACAACTCTAAGCCAATGAATTTGCTTGTGGGCGGGCATAACCCGAACCCTGTAGTGTGTATAAATGTTCACTCAGCATGTCACTGGGCGGTTCCCCTGGAGAAGCACTTACTTTGTGCTAGGGGGACCCCTAGTGGCCATTAGCGAAATAAAACTGCTTTCTGGGAAATTCCTTCAGTTGTCCGTCTTCAAAATTCCTCCACTGCGCCAACAAGAACCGTAGCACGAAGGTTCCGCTACATTTTCTGGTGACCCCGACGTGATTTTTTCCTATAAGACGGGCCAGGAGATTTGGAGACGGATCCCGTTGGCGGGACGGCCTCAACTCAGCGGTGGGGGCCTGAGGCAACTACCGTGAGACGAGAAGGGGCCCCTGAATACTACACGACCGGCTGCGGTGCTTGCCTCTGATTGCCAACGCCGACTGACGGTGAGAGCTGCAACATCAGCGAGGTTCCACAGAAACCGGCTAGGAGGAAAAGGATCCAGGGGAAAAAGCCCAGGGGCGAAGGTTGGTCCGACGTCTACAGAAATCTGGCAAGTATAGGGGTTTGCATGAGATATTAAGGGAACGCCAGCGCTGGGAGGGACAAAAAAAAAAAAAAGTTCCCAGGGAGGTAGAAAGGGGTTCTGTCTTGTGTTTCCTGACGCATGCCGTGAGTGGCCGGGTGCCCAGGCCAGGACAGTCCCCTCTATTAGGCAGGATGGGAGGGAAAAATTCAAAGAGCTCCACTCCCTTACAATGCATCTTAGATAATTTTGGCTCTTTTGCTAGCAGAGCCGTAGCAGGGAATCCAAGGGACCTAAGAGATTATAGACTGAGAAATTTGTGTCAGGGAGAATGGCCAGATTTTGGTTTAGGTTGGCAAGTAGAAGGAACGTGGGATCTGAAACTGATCCGAACAGTGGAAGAATATTGTGCTGTGAATCATCCGAACCAGTGGGTCTATATTGCTACGTGGGAACGGGTAGTTAGAGAAGATCCAGGTTGGGTTCGACAGTGCAGGAATGGCAAATGTATGGTGGTGAAGAAGGAGGGGAAAAAGAAGGAAGTTTTCCAATCCAATGAGGAGGACTACCCAGATTTACAGTTGAGTGTACAGGCTAGACAACAGGAATTATTGCCGCCACCCTTGCCACCGCCCCCCCCACCCCAGGGAACAGCCCCCACACTAGGAACGAGACCCCCACCCTACTCTTCGGAGTCAACCGAAGCGGCCAAGAAACACTATCCTAGCCTAGAAAAATATCAGGAGGAAACAAAGGAAAAGAAGAAGTCACAACGGATGCCCAGTGGTGCTTCTCCGGCACAAACTCGGAGACATGGAGCTCCGGTGTGGTCTGGTGATTCACCGACCGGACCGGCCCTCCAGATGCCCTTGAGAACGGTGCCTGTGATAAACAACAGGAATGAGATAGTTCAAGCATACCAGGTAGTGCCTTTCAGTAGTAGTGACATTTTGAATTGGAAAAATAATACTCCACCTTATAGTGAAGAACCCCAAGCTATGGCTAGGCTATTGGAAGGGATTATGGCAACCCATAATCCCACCTGGCAAGATTGCAGACAATTGTTGAATATGTTGTTCACATCAGAGGAGAGAAGAGCAGTGTTGAATAATGGGGTAGCCATAGCCCAGGTTGGTGCCCCACAAGATGGTGATGCAGCCGAGTGGGGAGCACAGAGGTTTCCTGTGGAAATAGATCCCCAATGGGACACCGCAGAAGAAGGACATTTGCAGAGACTGAGAGGATTCCAGCGTATATTGGTAGAAGCGGTAAAGAGGGGCCCGCCGCGACCCGTCAACATTGTAAAAATTCAGGGAGTGGTACAGGAAAAATCTGAGTCACCAACAGCCTTTTTGGAAAGGCTGGAGGCAGCATATAGAAAGTATAGCCCGTATAATTTGGAGGATGAAAACGGTAGGAGGGCGATTCAACAGTCTTTTATCAGTCAAGCGGCTCCTGACATCCGGAGAAAGATTCAAAAGCAACCAGGATTTCTAGGAAAGACTATGAATGAATTGTTGGCACTCGCAGATCAAGTTTATATGGCGAGGGACCAGGTAGAAGAAGAGAAGAAGGACAGGAAGAAGAAGCAGGAATACCAAGCATTAGTTACCATGATGGAACAAAGTGCAAGTGGACAGAGAGGAAGAGGAGGATATGCCAGAGGGGGACAAGGAGGAAGAAGGGGGCCCCCTCGGAGGTTAGGTCGAGACCAATGTGCTAAATGTAAGAAGTTTGGACACTGGAAAGGTGAATGCCCAGAAGGAAGAGAAGGAAGAGAAGGAAGTCAGGAAGGACCGAGAGAAAGAGGAAGGCCTGAGAGAGGAAGAAACCCAGGAAGGGGAAGAGGGCGTGGGAACTACGTACCTTTTCCTGCAAGAGAGGTGATAGCTGCAGCAGCTGTGATGGAAGAAGAATGGGAAGATATGGATGGAGGAGAGGAATGAGGAAGCCAGGCTCTTGTTTTGTTGGACCCCGGGGAGCCGATGGTCACACTTGAAATCGGGGACCAACAATTGGACTTTTTAGTGGACACAGGTGCCGAAAAATCAGTAGTAAATACAAAAATTAGTCCACCAACTCGGGAAACTACGAAAGTAATAGGGGTGTCTGGGAAGACCCAGAAGTGCCCCTTCCTTAAGGAACGCACCTGCAATCTGGCCGGACATCAGGTCAAGCATAAGATGTTATATCTCCCAGACTGCCCAGTCCCTTTATTGGGAAGGGACATTTTATCAAAATTACAAGCTCAACTCCAGTTCATGAAGAATGGACAAGTGGAGCTATCATTTCCCATGGAAGAGGAATGGAGACTGTTTCAAGTTAGGATTTTTACTGAAGAAATACAATGGCCATGGCATGAGACTCCTTTAGTGTGGGCAGAAGATAATCCTCCAGGATTAGCTAAATATGTTCCACCGGTGGTGGTGGAAGTGAAAAGAGGAATGGGGCCCATATGCAAGCCACAGTATCCCGTCAGTCGAGAGGCAGTGCAGGGGATCAGAAAGCATCTAGAGCGACTTCTGCAGCATGGGATATTGGTACCATGCAGTTCCCCATGGAACACGCCCCTGCTCCCAGTCAAGAAACCAGGAGGACAAGGAGAATATCGCCCAGTTCAAGATTTGCGGGCTGTAAATCAAGTCACCGTTCCCCTAACCCCGGTAGTGCCAAATCCATACATCATGATGAGTCTAGTACCAGCATTTGCCAAATGGTTTACTGTATTGGATTTAAAGGATGCATTCTTTTGTATTCGATTGGCCCCTGTATCCCAACCGATCTTTGCTTTCCAGTGGGAATCTCAGCAGTCAGGGCAAAGGACCCAGTATGTTTGGACACGCCTTCCTCAGGGGTTCCGGGATAGCCCGACCATTTTTGGTCAAGCCCTGGCCAAAGACTTACAGGATTTTGTAATACCTAAGGAAGAGGGAATTTGGCTTCAATATGCAGATGACCTGCTTATCGCTTGCCGGACACTAGGGGGCTGTAAAGAGCATACTTTGAGATTTCTCAAGACATTGGAAGAAAAGGGTTACAAAGTGTCAAAGAAAAAGGCCCAGTTGTGCTGTCCCACGGTGAAATATTTGGGGTTCCATCTGACCGAAGGAAAGAAGATGTTAGGAGCTGAAAGAAAGGAAGTTGTTTGTGCCATCCCCACTCCCAGTACCCGGCGACAGGTGCGGGAATTTTTGGGATCAGCAGGATATTGTAGACAGTGGATCCCCAACTACGCCGTGTTGGCTAAGCCACTGTACCAGGCTACGAGAGGTGGAAGAGAAGATCCATTTGAGTGGACAGAAGAATGTCAACAGGCATTTAAGGCATTAAAAGAAGCATTGATGTCATCTCCAGCATTAGGACTGCCCGATTTGGAAAAACCATTCACTCTGTTCGCTGCAGAGCGGGAAGGAACAGCGGTTGGAGTATTGACCCAACCACTAGGTTCATGGCAAAGGCCGATTGCCTACTTGTCAAAGCAATTGGACACAGTGGCTCGTGGATTGCCACCTTGCCTGAGGGCTGTGGCAGCATCAGTAGATTTAATCAAAGAAGCGAATAAATTGACCCTAGGACAGCCACTGACAGTTAAGGTGCCCCATAGCGTTAAGGCACTGTTAGACATTAAGGGACCGCGCTGGCTCACAAGTGAGAGGTTAATGAAATATGAGGGATTGTTGTGTGACAACCCACTGGTGACCCTGGAGACTTGCTCCACTCTGAATCCGGCCACCTTGCTCCCGACTCCAGGAGACACCACGATCCATCAGTGTGCCCAGGTGATGGATGAGGTATTCTCCAGTCGACCGGATTTGAAGGATGTGCCACTAACTAAGGTGGACGACACTCTGTTCACAGATGGAAGCTCCTTTATGGAAAATAATCAAAGACACTCAGGTTATGCGGTTGTTCGGTGGGGGGGAGAGACGCTGGAAGCAGAGTCACTGCCCCCGGGGACTTCTGCCCAGAAGGCCGAATTGATTGCCCTGACCCGAGCGTTGGAATTGTCAAGCGGAAAGCGGGTTAACGTCTACACAGACTCAAAATATGCCTTCACCACCCTCCACGCACATGGAGCACTGTACAAGGAGCGCGGGCTCCTCACGTCTGGAGGAAAGTGCGTGAAACATGCTGGAGAGATTGTGGATCTCCTGGAGGCGGTTTGGAAGCCAAGGCAGGTGGCTGTGATGCATTGTAAAGGGCACCAACGTGGAGACGATCCCGTAGTGCAAGGAAATAGGCAGGCTGATCTGGCAGCCAAAGAGGCAGCTAGGCTGCCCTATATTGAACATCAGGTAATGGCCCTACAGGTAGAATTAACTGAACATAACATTACATATACACCAGAGGAAGAAGAATGGGCCTTAAAGGAGAAGGGTCAGTGGTCAGGAGAACTCATAGTGATGCCAGACGCCCGTGTCTACGTCCCTAAGGACTTGGCATGGCACTTAGTCCAACACATGCACCAAAACACACATTTAGGAAAAATGGCATTGGCAAATCTGCTAGGACGACAGTTGTATATCGATGGATTACATAGCCTAACGGCAGCAGCAGCCCGAAGATGCTGGACATGTATCAAAAATAACCCCAGAGAAGGACCCCTCAAGCCACCAGGAGTCCAACATGTGGGTGGGGTACCCTTTGAAGCTTTAGTCACTGACTTTACAGAAATGCCCCCATACAAAGGATACAAATATTTACTGGTGTTCGTGGACACATACACAGGATGGGTGGAAGCTTACCCTACAAGAACTGAGAAGGCTGTAGAGGTGTCAAGAGCTCTAATGAAAGATGTTATTCCCAGATTTGGCATACCCTTAGAAATTGGATCAGATAATGGCCCCGCATATATTCAACAGGCTGTGCAAGGATTATGTAGAATTTTGGGCATAAAGTGGAAGTTACATTGTGCATATAGACCCCAATCTTCTGGAAAAGTGGAAAGAATGAATAGGACATTAAAGGCTCAGCTTGGGAAACTTTGCCAAGAGACAGGATTGCCGTGGACGGTGGTTTTGCCCATGGCATTATTAGGAATCAGATGTACACCACACAAACGGACAGGACTCTCCCCTTTTGAAAGACTCTATGGACGACCCCCTTTGAACTTGAAGGGAGCCTTAGAGACAGGAGCTGAGCAGCACCTCATAGGAGAGAAACAGACATTGGCCCAGGTTCAGGCTTTGGGCAGACAAATGCAGCAGTTAGAAAAATACATTTCTGAATTGAACCCACCATTCCCTACCACACCTCTACATTGTTTTTCACCAGGTGACGAGGTTCTGGTCAAGGATTGGAAGATTGAGCCATTGGGACCCAAGTGGCGAGGACCCTATGTTGTGCTCCTGTCTACCCCCACTGCAGTGAAGGTGAAGGAGATTAAGCCGTGGATACATTACACCCGTGTAAAATTAGCACCTGAGGAGTGGCGGACGGAGCGAGTTCCTGGTGAGGACCTGAGACTCAGGATCATCCGGCAACTCCCTAAGGGGTCAACAAGGCCATGAAGCTGATCCCTTCGGGTGCAACGGAGCGTCGGTGGTCAAGTATGTCGCAGCATGGCCCAACAAAGGCGCTCTCCGGGAGATGGTGGCTAGACATTTTGAGAGGAAAAAGTGGGAGACAAGCTATGAGGAGGGGAGGAAAGCGCACTGTGTTTGGTATATTATTTGTGCTGAGTTTTATTCTCTCTTTTGGAAAAAGAGCACATGGGAATTGGATAAAAGAACATGCCAATTATATGTTTGAGCAGCACGGGAAAGAGGTAGCATTAATATATGAACACCCCCTCACCGTAGGAGATTTTTCATTTCTTCCCGATTTAATTGATGAACCACAGATTGTGTTGGAGGGATTGTCCAAGGCTCAGGAGGGTCCACCTACCGTGTTTTCTAGCATACCGCAAAGGATAAATAAAACTCGGTTTCGACGGTTTAGATACCATACCTCCACCAGGGGTTTGTGCTTCTGTTGTGGAGGATCGGGAATATGGAATTCTGAGTGGAAACACTGGGGAACTAGGCAGGCGTTCTTTTCCCGATTAGGCAATTATTCCCATTGTCGAGACCGGTTCTATCTACATGGACGATTTAATACATCTTATGTCTCACGATTAAATCTAACCGCAACCGAGTGGGCTAGCATGTATCCAGATTATCCCACATTTAGTGTGAATGATTCTATTGAGGGCCTAAAATCTTATATGAACATACTGCAACAATTAACCCAACTGAGCCTAGGTAAAAGCCTCTGTCCGTTATGGCAAATTAGGGATCCAAATCTATGGTTTTTCTTTGATAAATGGGCCACAAATTATCACCCCGGCAACTACCAGTGTGTCGGTGTGGGTTATTTGACATTCCCAGTTCAGGTCTTACACAAAGGGCATCAGCGCCTGAAACGGGACATTGTGCAAACAGGCCCTCTAGGACCAGAATGCTCGGATGAGGTCATTATCAACAAGGCCCTGTCAGGTTCAGAAGCCTCCCGTGTAGGAGGAGGCCTGATCACAGGCTTGTTGACACTGGGTGCTTACCCAGGGATTGTAGCTCAAGCAAACCGTAGAAGTGTTCTAGGCCTGACTTGCCGCCTTGAAAAGTCCATAAATGCCACTGGTAAAATTTTCCGGGAAATCCAGTCTGAAGTAGAAGAAATCAGCCAGATGGCCCTACAGCATAAGTTGGCCCTTGACTACCTACTGGCGGCCAGAGGGGGGTTATGCGCCATGGTTAGAGGACGTTGTGTAGTGAAATTTCATAACTTGAATAATACTATTGAAGATGACATCGAGTCATTACAAAAGTTAATTTACAATAATGTCCAGGAGATAGAAGGTTGGTCTCCCTTCTCCTGGGTGACTAGCTGGTTACCCTCAATAGAATGGTTGAAGAACATATTGTTGGTAGGGATTTTAGGATTGTTCATTGTTCTCATAGTTATGTGTTGCACTCCAATAATGATGCAAATGTGTACTAGGTGTGTCACACAATCTTTACCTGAAAAAAAGATAGCCATACTCCAAGCCAAGCGGGATTGGATGGAACCATAATGCTTTGCTTCAGCTTTTGTACATGCGCTTCGCAAAAAGAAAATGGGGGAGTGAGGCGGGGGGGGTTAAGGAACCCCAGGAAATACCATATATGGGCAGAGATGGCGACAGCTAGCGACCCGGGTGCATAAACTCACAGAAACATGTGACTTCTGGGAAATCATGTGTTTCTGAAGAAATGAAAGCTATAGATAAACAAACAGAGCATGCGTACGCAGGCGCTCTGAAAGATTTGTGAGCACGGCACAAAAAGGGTGCAGCCGGCCTGCTGGTCAGCACAGATTGGGCAGCGTCACAACTCTAAGCCAATGAATTTGCTTGTGGGCGGGCATAACCCGAACCCTGTAGTGTGTATAAATGTTCACTCAGCATGTCACTGGGCGGTTCCCCTGGAGAAGCACTTACTTTGTGCTAGGGGGACCCCTAGTGGCCATTAGCGAAATAAAACTGCTTTCTGGGAAATTCCTTCAGTTGTCCGTCTTCAAAATTCCTCCACTGCGCCAACAAGAACCGTAGCACGAAGGTTCCGCTACACCAGAAGTATTCTGTCCTAACGTTTCGCCCACATCTATGGTAGGCATCCTCAGAGGTTGTGAGGTATGGAGAAACTAAGCAAGGAAAGTTTATATATATTTCTGCAAAGTCCAGGGTGAGAGAAGAACTCTTGTTGATAGGAGGCCAGTGTGAATGTTGTAGTTGATCACCTAAATTAGCATGGATTTCATAGGGTTTTCTGAGGCAAGAAATACTCCAAGGGTGGCTATTTGAGTTCCTTCCTCTGAAATGCAGCCCACAGCATGAGGGATCCCTTGTTGACCTCCCATCCAAGCATCAACCAAGGCCGAATCTGCTTAGCTTCCAAGACCAGGCGGGATCTGGTGCCTTTAAGGCTCCTTCCAGCATTTGCTCTGGGGCTGCCCCACAGCCAGGCTCCACCTCTGTTACTTAAAAAGCAAACACCCAGAACTCAGAATCCAAACTTACCTGCCTTTTTTTCTTTCCTGGTTCCGAGGAAGACAGCCATGGATGCAGAGGGTCCAGCCAACAGGCTCTGCGAGGAAGCGACTTGTCCCCTTTGCCTGGACTTCTTCAAAGACCCAGTGATCATAGATTGTGGGCACAATTTCTGCAGCAGCTGCCTGGCCAAGTGCTGGGGGGAGCCTGTCCCAGAGGCTTCTTGTCCCCAATGCAGAGAAAAGATTCCCCAGAGGACCTTCAGGCCCAACAGGCAGCTGGCCAACATGGCAGAACTGGTGCAGAAACTGCAGGAAGGAAGGAAGAAGGAAGAAGGGAGGAGAGATGCTTGCAAAATGCACCAGGAGCCCCTGAAGCTCTTCTGCCGAGAGGACGAGGCCCCCATCTGCACGGTCTGCGACAGAGCCAAGGAGCACCGAGGCCACAACGTGATTCCCCTGGAAGAAGCCTTCCAAGAGTACAAGGTTGGAAATCCCATCCACATATTTGGAGGGGAGGGGAGGGGTGGAGAGAGTGCATCTAACTCCAGCCATATACAATAGAGTCTCACTTATCCAAGACTCGCATATTCAAGGTTCTGGATTATCCAAGCCATTTTTTTAAAATAATTTTTTATTAAAGAAGAAAAAAAAGAAAAAAACGATTTATATACATAAAAGTGGGGTAACAATATAAGTATAGGAAAGTAGGGAGAACAACACTTACTCCACTGATTGAGCTCATCATGAAGCATAACTTTTTTTCTTTTATAGGAAAAAACCAAGCTCCAGCTGGAATCTCTAAAGAAAAAGAGGGAAGAGTTTAAGGGCCAGCGATATGTTCAAGAACTAAGAAGGAAAGACTATCAGGTAGACAATTGTTTTGGGGGCTGATGCAGTAAGGCTGTGTTTATTAAGGGGCAGCCACCTAATCCACTCTTTCAATGAGGAATGTTTTTTTCTTAGATTTGACATCATCATCATCATTTAATTACTTATTAATCGCCCTCCATCCACGATGCTCTAGGCGATTTACAAGATAACATTGTAAAGGATAAAAATACATACATACAAATATTGATAAAATTAACATAGATTAAAAGCTCTAGTAAAGAGCCAGGTCTTGAGTGCTAGGGTAAAAGGCCCTAACTCACGCATGGCTCTCATATAGGGCGGCAAGGCATTCCATAAGGCAGGGGCAGAAATAGAAAAAGCTCTGTGCCTGGTCCTTTCCAAGTGCACTTCTCTAGGACCTGGTATATAAAGTAAGTCTCGTTGGGATGGTCGTTGCGACCTCCGATGATGGGAGAAGGAGAGACGGTCCCTAAGGTACGATGGGCCCTGGCCGTAAAGAATTTTAAAGGTCAGAACTAGCATCTTATATTAGACCACGGGAATCAGTTGGAAGCCAATGCAGATGCTGCAGCACTGGTGTTATATGGCATTTCATGGGTGTTCTTGTGAGTAGCCTGGCTGCCGCATTCTGAACAATATGGAACTTTCGGGTCGTGGACATCGGAAGGCCAACATACAGGGCGTTGCAATAGTCCAGCCTAGACGTGACCGTAGCATGGATGAATGTTGCCAGAGCCTCATCAGATAGGGTGCCAGTTGCCTCGCTTGTCATAGGTGGAAAAAGGCCTGTTTGCTGGCAGCAGCGACCTGAGCTTCCATTGTCAGCTGCGAATCCAAAACGACACCCAGGCTCTTAACGGTAGGCGAAGGAGATAGGGCAGCACCATCGAAGGTGGGTTCTGTTACAGCCTCTGTTTTTATCAAATATACAAGTAGAGAGTCCATGTTTTAAGGTTTCAGCTGGAACCTTGTACAGAGGAAGGTTGGTTTTCCTACTCTAGAGAGCACTCAAAAAGCATCCTCGCTGTGCATGTCCAGTCTTTTCTCAAGAGTCCATTAAAATGAAAAGTGCAGCTCCCAGGATTTTATACCGTTGAGCCATGGCGCTTAAAATGGTGCCAAACTTTATTAAATCTACAGTGTAGATGCATCCTTCTACTGTGGGCCTTCCTTTACACTAAATATATTTTTCCTCAGACACAGTTAGACCTAGAGAAGATGATGATCAAATCCCTCTTTGAGGGAATGCAGAGATTTCTTGAGGAGAAACAGCATTTCTGCTTAGCTCAGCTGGAAGATCTGGAGAAAGAGATGGAGAAAAGGCAAGACAAAACCCTTGCCAAACTCACTGAAGAGATTTCCCAACTCACTTTGCTGATCAGAGAGATGGAAGAGAAGTGTCTGCAGCCAGCCAGTGATTTCCTGCAGGTGAGGTTTGACACACAGATTTCTTCCAGATCTTGAGATTAAATAAATCCTTGGAAAACCTTTTCTCTTTAGCCAAGAGGGAGGTAAAAATATACCTGGTATGCTCATGTATAAGACGAGGTCAGGTTTTAGGTCCAAATTTATGGATCATTCCCTATAGAGGGGAAAGCACGAGTGCCAACTCAGGGTGCCATCCACCCTTGGCCACCACCATCATTTCCCAATTCAGTATTCAAAAAGGCCAGAAGTAGCACCATGGTGGAGAGAATAGAGGCAGTCGGTGCTTCTTTTAGTGTCTCCTGGGATAGAGTAAATTGTCCCCCTTTGCCCTTCTACTCAGAAGACGAGATGGTTCCTTTTTATATATGAGTTAAGGTACAGTATTTGCAATGACCCATGGACAAGTTGAGCCAAGCCTTTTGGGTTGATGTTTAACTAAAATTTCTAGACTCAGACATAAGTATATAGGATATTTATTTTAGTCAAAGCCAATGTAAATTCCAGACTCCATTTATTCTTCATGAACTAATCCCTAAACTCCACAATGTAGAGAAAAGATTTAAAACTTACTTTACTATGATTTAAAATAATTTTATACGATAATATATAGGTGGCATTTAACTGCTGAACTAATAAATATCCAACTAAATTGCTGTTTATTGTGTGGCCAATCCAGAACAGGAATGGTCCAGACTCACCTTGTACGTCAGAGGTGTCTAACTTGTGGCCTTCCAGGTGTTTGGGCCTCTAGCTCCCAGAAGCCCTAGCCAGCTTGTCCAATGGCCAGGAATTCTGAGACTGAAGTCCAAAAACACTTGGAAGGCCACAAGTTTGACAGCACTCTTGTAGAAAGTATCAACCTGCAGTAGTGATGAGTTGGAGGTTACATTGTTTAGTTGGGCCAAAACAGTCACCTTATCATATCTCCAGATGTCCATAAATCTCTTTTCCTGGCCACCATGAGAATCCTGCGCTGACATCAGCAGAGGTGCTCACACAACCAGGGAGAAAGAGAGTGATGAACATGGGGAAACAGATTGGTGGCAGCAGA
The DNA here is from genome assembly GCF_035594765.1 of Anolis carolinensis. Lineage (NCBI taxonomy): Eukaryota > Metazoa > Chordata > Lepidosauria > Squamata > Anolidae > Anolis > Anolis carolinensis. The sequence goes on along the minus strand of NC_085842.1, from coordinate 26,793,193 downwards.
CAAAATGGACAGTGGACTAATTTGCATCCGACCCAGTCTTGTTCTCCAAGTTGTGCCCAAAATGCAAGTTTGCTACAAAGTTTCAGCAAAACTAGAGTATTCCCCAACTTTCCTTAATGTAGGGATAAACTACATAACCTGCTTCATTCCACAATAAGGACCAAATGTCCCCAGATGTCATAAAAGACAACCAGGAGCGACTTAACACACTAAGTGTGGGCTATTGAGCCTATGTAGATAAGCCCTCAGATGAGAACAAAACTGTGTTTATTGGGTTTGTGAGTGACCTATTTTTCTCTTGTTCCCTTTTAGGGCATCAAAAATTCCTTGGTCAGGTACGGTTATGACGGTTTCTCTACTCACCTGCTATTTCAGGGAAAAGTTCAGTCACATTGGAATCTATTTGGAAAGTTTCCCCTAGTCCTTTAGCCCCCCAGTCTTTTGTTACATGTTCATCATGTTCCAATAAATTTGGGCTTTGGTGTTCATTTGCATTTTTGTAAGTCACCATGACAGCTAACCAGTATAAGGGCAATTAATATTTGAAATTAATAAATAAGATCTTTATTCAAAAGACCTCAAGTTGTGAAATAGCAGATTGAGGCATCATTCCAAAATTTACCCTGGTCTCACATCCAGTATTGCCAAAAGACTAATGGAAACTGAGGTTTGGTTATTTTTTCTTAAACTTGACCATGTTCACTTCCAGATGTGAGAAGAATTTAGGAGGATACGTGCTTGATGTTTCTCCAAATTTGAACGAAAGACTCAAAATGACCTCTCAGAAGATCTCTGCTTTACAAAAAGCTACAGAGTCCTACAAAGGTACAAAGAATGGTATAATTTCTTCAAAAGTGTAACAAAGAAAGTTTTTAAGATCTAGTCAGGGCATGCTGTATATTATATTTTTGGACAGGTTTTTAAATTCTTTGAATGGTTCAATTGTGTATTTTTAAGAAGTCTTTTGTTTAATTCCATTTTAACTTTTGTATGCTTTGGGATTTAATTTGTATGATTTCTAGTGTTAACCACTCTGAGTTTCCTTTGGGAGAGAAGAAGCGGTCTATCAATACTAATAATAATAACACTAATAATAATAATTCTCTGTAGCATAATTTTAATGTTCCATTATGGATCCTGTGGAATTTGATTACATAATAACAATATAAATAGATAATTATCAGTGTGAAACAGTAGGAACTGTGATAATGCAGACACAGCAAATAGGGTCCATCTATACCACATTGGTATTTCCTTTATGAAAAAATGTGGGGTATAAATATTCCATACTGCTATCTTTTCCTTTGCTAGTAAAAAGGACATTTTAAATGGTTTGTTTTGCAATTTTGTTTCACATTTTTACTGTTTGTATAATGTTTTGATTTTTTAAATGTTTTAATTGCAAACGAATTGGTCTGAATTCATAAGAGGAATTTTGTGTAAGTTCTGAGAGTTTGTTTTTGTTCAGAAAATAATTGCTATAATTGTTTCCTTTCTTCTCCATGCAATAGAAAGTCTGGAGGAAGCTCTGATCAAGGCTGTTTGGGAGCAAAACGTCAACACAGGTGATGTTCTCAGACAGAAAGAGAATTTGCCTGAATTAAGGCATTGGAAAAGTTTGTCTGTTAATCCTGGAAGGCGAATTATGGAAATCATAATTTCACAACAATCCAGGTTATAATGCTGAGTTTAGTGTGGAAGCGTTTTCTGAGTATAAGACTTAACGTTATATATTTTGAGGCCTAAAGAAGTTTTCTAGCTGCCACAATCTGAAGCTCACTTAAAACTGCAATAAATGGTTAGTGTAGATTGGGCCCAAGGCAATCAAACCTCTGGCTAAAAGCAAATAACAAAAGTGTGATTTGGAGGTCATGTGACAGGCACCATTTATCACTGTGCTATCTCTGCATCCTTTGCTCAGTGGAGCAGGCCATTGATTGAGCAGGTTCAAAAGAAAGCCGCTATTTAAAAAAAAAAAAACGACACTGTTATATTGAATTTAATACTGTTAATATTTAATCCTCTTTTAATGTTCGCCTATTTGTATATATTAAATGATTATGCTGATGCTTTTATGTTAGGCTGCTTTGAGTCCCCTTCGGGGGAGATAAATAAATATAATAATAACAACAACAACAACATTGATGCATTACTTTCAGGATTTGCTTGGTATAAGATGGTCGTGTTGTTGTTTGGCAATCTGATTTATCATTTTGCTACCTTTCTCTCCTTATAACAGATTCTTGCATTCAAGCCCCAAAGAAAGGTAAATATCTGAAACAACCAAGGAGGGTACTGATGTTCAAGTTGTCCCAAGATTGCTTTTAGGAATTTTTAAAAAGTATTTTATGTGCTTTTAAAATGTTTTTCTCATTGTATTGGTAACTTGGTCAGAATTTCAAATTATAATTTGATAATTATCTAATTATAATTATCACCTTTCCCTCCTAACAGACTCTCTCAGTCAAGCCCCAAACAGAGGTAAGTACCTGCAATAATAACAGTAATACAAATAATAGTGCCTTTCTCTTATTTGAAACTACTAAATTAGCAACAAATGCAACTAAATTAGCAACAATTATTATGCGGGCCCTTGGGAAAACAACATTTTCTTTCTCCCCCAACCTTTGCCTTCCCTTGTTTCTTTTCACACCCTTTGTGCATCACTTCTCTCCACTATAATATAATAGCAGCCTTTCTCTGGGTGGGTGGGCAATAGGGGTCCCGTGTCCCCTTAAAGGGAGTCTGGCCACGCTGGGTCAGACTTCCTAAGTTACATTGTGGCATGAAACTCGGCCCATGTGTGGGCACTGAGAGCATTTTAAGTTTAGATTTTGTCTTACAGCTAAAAATAGCAGTATCCTAATGACTGGATACTGTTAAAGGTAAAGGTAAAGGTTTCCCCTGACGTTAAGTCCAGTCATGTCTGACTCTGGGGGTTGGTGCTCATCTCCATTTCTGAGCCAAAGAGCCGGCGTTGTCCGTAGTCACCTCCAAGGTCATGTGGCCGGCATGACTGCATGGAGCGCTGTTACCTTCCTGCTGGAGCGGTACCTATTGATCTACTCACACTGGCATGTTTTCAAACTGCTAAGTTGTCAGAAGCTGGAGCAACAGTGGGCGCTCACTCCACTCCTGGGATTTGAACCTGGGACCTTTCTTCCCCATCCCTCTCTATTCCCTCTGGGGGAATGAGTTGTTGCCTTGGCAAGCTCTGGCTGCTTATGCCATGTGTCCTGGGGGTCTTTTATCCTTATTGAAGTTTTTGTTTCTCATTTATTTATTTACAGTATTTATATTCCGCCCTTCTCACCCCGAAGCGGACTCGGGGAGGATCACATTGTATACATATAAGGCAAACATTCAATGGCATATACACATAGAACAAAGACAGAGGCAATTGAACCTTCTCCTAAGGGGATGTTCTGTTCTGGCCACAGGGGGAGCAACTGCTTCATCATCCACTGCGACAGCACTTCCTCATTCCAACAGTGGCTGGATGATTTTTATGGAGTCGTAAATTAGTTAAATTAGCCTCCCTACTTTCTCATTTGTTTGTGTCCCGCTTTTCTCCCTTCCCCTGATGTCTCTGGAAAAAAATGATCCAAATATTTCAGAGTATGGAAATGGGGAGTTGCTTGCTACGAACAGCATTATGACTGATCAGGAATAAGTTACATCATTTTCCTATATAGGAGGACCTACTGCTTGCCTCTGGGGGCTATAGCTCTTTGCATGGCGAGGTGGCCTGGCTCCCTTTGAGGGGACACGGGACCCCTATTGCCCACCCACACAGAGAAAGTTGGTGGTCTAAAAGGGGTTGATATGCCCTCCATGCATGGCAATTTTCACACCTACAGCCCTAAAGCTGAGGGGATGGTGAGCTTAGAAAGTCCTCCCATTGCCGCCAATGGTCCAAAAATTTTTGTTCTTTCCGACACGGGATAAAACTTCCATTTGGATAGGTGCCCCATTTCAGAAGCAGCAAACAAAAAATGAAAACAGGGCAAAACGGATAGTGATTCCATACAAATGCAGAAGACTACTACCTAGGTGCATCTATACTGTAGAATTGATGCAGTTTGACACCACTGCCATGGCACAAGGCTATAAAATCATGTGAGTTATAGTTTGATTAGTCACCAGCACTTTTGGCAGAGAAACCATGTGAAACTACAACTCCCACGATTCCATGTCATTGAGCCATGTTAGTTAAAAGTGGTGTCAAACCTCATTCGATGTTTCCCAAATTTTGGTTTTCCAAATATTTTAGACTTCAGTTCCCAGAATCACGGATCATTGGCCAAAGCACCTGAGGCTTCTCGGGTTGAAGCCCAAAATACCTGTAGGACAGGATTTTGAAAATCACTTGTGTAGATGAACTATCTGACAAAGGAGTTTTAGGTTTGGAGCAGATAAAGAAATGAGCTGGGAAAGTGGTGACATCACTCCTGAACAGGTTAAAGAAGATAGTTCCAATGATCTGGGAAGGGTGGAGGAGGTCGGGCCTACAAGTGAGAGCTTGTGTGATGTGGACGTGAAACGTGTGATTTGAAATTGTCTTGTCATTCAGCCAGAATGCCAGTAACAATGTTCATGGAGCATACATGAAGTATGCAGAAAATGGAATGTCAATTCTGAGGTGCATCTACTACACTGTAGAATGAATGCAGCTTGATTCCAGAGATACCTTGAAATAGCATATTAATCAAATCTGCAAAAATAAAATTGGCAAATGTGGAGGAGCGATTGTATTTGACCACTAGAAGAATGTGAGAGAATGGCCTCAAACTCATTGACAATGATTGAGAGGATGGAGCTAGAGTGTGTCCAGACACAAGTGTTTGTACATTGCTGATCGCGTTCAGTTCTGAGTCGAGTGCTGTTTGCTTAGAGTGAGAGTCAAGTCCTGTGTTCGTCTGCAAGTCTGTTTACTGCTTACAGTAAAACTTTGTATATAGTTTACTAACGTCTCTGGGTGTCACTTCGTTCTGCGTTCCACTGATTCCATCCAACTACTGCTGCGCTGCAATTACTCTGACAGTTGTTATACCCATGTTCTGCCTCTGGATTCCCCACAGGCCTTTCATATGATGCTCGGCTAGAAAGGTCCATGGTTGGACCCAGTAGAGATTCATATACAGGCTTGCCCTATACGGTCAGCCCTCCGCTTTCATAGGAGTTAGGAGTACAAGACACTTGTAAAAATGGGGAAAATATGAATATGAGGAAACCTTATAAATTCTACTTGTTTCACTTAGGGATTTGTGAGTCCTCCAGTGCAACTGTGGTCTCCTTCTGTTGGAAGTGGACCATAGAATCACGCTGGAGGACCTATGTATTCCTAGATAAATCTCTAGGTCCTCTAGCACAATTCTGTGTTGCACTTCTGCTCTAGGTAGGTCATATAGTAGCACAAGGGGACCTGTGGATTCCATTGATCATCCACATTTATGAAAGTGAAACCAATGAATGCGGTAGGTGGGCTGTATATTTAACACTCCCTCTTTCTCCTTCATAGTGTATGTGACTCTGGACCCAGAGACAGCATGTTCCAGGCTTATTCTGTCTGAGGACCTGAAGAATGCGAGAATATTAGGATGTACTCCTCGTCAGTACAATGATTTTCCCAATAAGTGTAATATATTTCCCCAGGAGGCCTTTGTGTTGGGTCGTGAGAGATTCACTTCCGGAAGACATTGTTGGGAAGTATATGTTTTCTCAGACCAGTGGGCTGTTGGGATCTCAAGAGACTCTGTCAGAAAAAAGGGAAATATCAACCCAAATACAGATGACTCAATCTGGGCTGTAGGGGTAAAACCAGGTAGACTCTGTGGTTCTGAAGTTTGCATTTTCCCTGCAGTAGGCTCTTCTTCTTTTAAAAAAAATATCAATAAGTTATATGTGGTCCTGAATTACGAAGTGGGTCGGGTGGAATTTTATAGCTATAAAGAATTTATCTATGCTTTCAGTTCAATATCGTTCTCTGGTGAGGAAATTCGACCCTTTTTCTGGGTACCCAATGATGGATACCTGATATGCTGCTAATCATTGGGGAGAACCAACCCTCATCCACAGTCATATCAAAGTGCTGGCCAAGGCTCTCTTTGGGGCACCCCACTGTCCAAACCAAAAGCAGGGGGAAGAGCTTCTATTTCTTCATCTTGAGGACAAGGATCTTTTATCTGCAAAAATGCAAATAAGATGTTAGAAGACCCCTTTGGTTACAGATAATTTTCTTTCCATTTGAGAGTTTGACTTCCCATCTTCTGCTTTTTTAAGGAGAAAATATAGCTGCTCTTTTGCAATAAAGAAAATGATATGTATATTTAAACATGTAACATTTGCAATGTTTTGGTATAAAGGGCATGGTTACTTTACAGCATTGCAACCAAATTGTACTTGCTTGAGTTAATATCTTTATTCCCATAACTTCCTGTTAATCTTCTTTCCTGTTTATCTTGATCACTGCCCTTGGTCATTATTTCCCTGATCTTAAGTCATGTGTTTTCTATTCCAAGTTGTTGTTTGTTGTTATGGATATTTACTTCTTGGGTCTGTACCTCACCTTCCTCCCAGCTTATGGTAATTGAAAACAAGATGTTAACATTTGGTTTTTAAAATTGAATTGTATTGTGAAAATGCTTCTGAAAACTAATTCCAATATACTGTTTAAAAGTTAATAAATATGGCATACCATTCTGCACAGACTGCTGTTTCATGATTTAAATCTGAAAGGCCTGTCTTCTGCCATCAGGAAGAAAGACAAAAGGAAAGGTGACAAAAGACTGGAAAATGCCATCCCCTAATGATCTTAACTGAAGCCAAAAGCCTTGTGGCTGTGCATCAAATTCAAGGAGAAAGTAGGAATAAAAAAATGACAGAAGCTAGGACAATTTGTTAAGGTGGAGTACACACACACACACACACACACACATATATAAAAGGTAAAGGTTTCCCCTGACGTTAAGTCCAGTCATGTCTGACTCTGGGGGTTGGTGCTCATCTCCATTTCTAAGCCAAAGAGCCAGTGTTGTCCGTAGACACCTCCAAGGTCATGTGGCCGGCATGACTGCATGGAGCACCATTACCTTCCCACCGGAGCGGTACCAATTGATCTAGTCACATTTGCATGTTTTCAAACTGCTAGGTTGCCAGAAGCTGGGGCTAACAGCAGGTGCTCACTCCGTTTCCTGAATTCAATTCTGCGACCTTTTGGTCTGCAAGTTCAGCAGCTCAGCACTTTAACGCGCTGCGCCACCGGAGTTTCCTTAGGGTAAGGATAAGTTGGAAATGACTGGAGGCACACAACAGCAACATGAAAGAGGAAGAGCTATTTACCGGGAAAATAAACTCTTGAGAGGAAAAAGTCTGTAATCCTTTACCGTTACATGGGACTCAGTCTGAAATGAGTTTCAATTCCAGGTTTCAGCTCCTGGTTTTCAAGTTGCATCTCCTGATCAAATTGTGAGGCAGACATAAAAGGAAGAGAATGTCTCTTCAGAATGAAGTTCACTGCCATCAAAAAGTAGAACTATAGACCAAAAAAAGCCCATTTTTTATTCAGCTGCAAAACTAAACACCCATTAAAGCTTCCCTCTCAACAGGTACAATTTGACATGCAATTCAGCTGAGTCCTTGGGTCTATCCTTTCTCCTGGAGAAATCCAATGGATACCACAATTTTTGTTCCTGGTTTATAAATTTTGTTTCCCAATTGCTTCTATCATAAAGATATGGAAAAGTTTATTAAACTGCAAAAACTTTTAACAAAAGGTTAAAAAAGGCACATTGAAAGGTTAAAAATGGCAGCCATAAAAACGATGCTTCTGCAGTATAACAACTACTTTAAAAAAAGTAAAAGGTAAAAGTTTTCCCCTGACATTAAGTCCAGTTGTGTCTGACTCTGAGGGTTCGTGCTCACCTCCATTTCTAAGCCAAAGAGCCAGCGTTGTCCGTAGACACCTCCAAGGTTGTGTGGCCGGCATTACTGCATGGAGCACTGTTACCTTCCTGCTGGAGCGGTACCTATTGATCTACTCACATTTGCATGTTTTCGAACTGCTAGGTTGGCAGAAGCTGGAGCTAACAGCGGGTGCTCATTCCGCTCCCTGGATTTGAACCTGCGACCTTTCAGTCCACAGGTTGAGCAACTCAGCGCTTTACATGCTGTTCCACCGGGGGCTCCAGAATAAATACTGCACAATTTAATAGGAAATGACACTTCCAAACCAGCAACAGAACATTTTTTTCAAATTTTGTTACATAGTAAAATCAAAAAAGTACAGACAACAAAAGAGGATTATCTGAAGCAATGGGAGATGCATCCACACTGTAGAATTAATGCAGTTTGATGCCGCTTTGACTGCCGTGGCTCAATGCTAGGGAATTATAAGTTTGGTGAAGCACCAGAAGTTTTTCAGAGAAAAGGTGAAAGGCCTTGTAAAACTACAGCTCCTGGGATTTCATAGCATCGAGCTAGGGCTGTTCAAGTGGTGCCAAACTGCATCAATTCTACAGTGTAGAATTAAACGTTGTGGAGAAGAGTGGACACTGACAAGCATCACCTGCTGAAAGCATCACTCTCCTTACACAGCTCTTAAAGAGACAGAGGCACTGTGTGTACATCCAAAGGCTGTCATTCTAAATCAGGCATAGACAAGCTTGGGCCCTCCAGGTGTTTTGGACTTCAACTCCCACCATTCCTAACAGCCTGCCGGCTGTTAGGAATGGTGGGAGTTGAAGTCCACAACACCTGGAGGGCCCAGGTTTGCCCATGCCTGTTCTCAACCCATCTGATGAAAAGGTCCCACTCATCAAGAAGAAATCAAGTTGCCCCGCCCACCACTTCCCGCATCTCTTTCTGATTGGTCGAAAGGGAGTCTTTAGAACCCTCGGAAGCCCGGTATTTGCATTTTCGGCGCGACTCTGGTGGAGTTTTCCTATTGGTCTCCTGGCTCTTGTTTATAGCAAAGGTAGTTGGCAAAAGGCATTTTGTTGGCGTTTTATTTGGGTTCAAGGAAAAGGGAGGGAGACTATGGGTGCATCCTTACACTAAAAAAAGTGATGCAGTTTGACACCGCTTTAATTGGCATGGCTCAATGCAATGGTGGGGCACCAATAAGTACTCTTTGGCAGAGAAGTTTGCAAACTTTGCAAAACTACAGCTCCCAGGAACCCACAGCGTTGAGTCATGGCAGTTAAAAGTGGTGTCAAACTGCATAGATTCTGCAGTGTAGCTGCTGTAATTTGGGATGCCTCCTTCTTTGTTTTTCTTCTGGTAGAAAGTGATTTTAATTTTTGGGTTGCTGTGAGTTTTCCAGGCTGTATGGCCATGTTCCAGAAGCATTCTCTCCTGACGTTTCGCCCACATCTATGGCAGGCTTCCTCTGAGGTTGCGAGGTGTTGGAAACTAGGCAAGTGGGGTTTATATATCTGTGGAATAACGTCTAGGGTGGGAGAAGCAAGTGTGAATTGGCTACCTTGCTTGACATTGAATGGCCTTGCAGCTTCAAAGCCTGGCTGCTTCCTGCCTGGGAGAATCCTTTGTTGGGAGGTGATTAGCTGGGCCTGATTACTTCCTACCTGAGTGTTTTCCAACTGTTGTTCTTTATTTACTGTCCTGATTTTAGAATTTTTTTTAATACTGGTATCCAGATTTTGTTCATTTCCATGATTTAAATGTTGCAATTCATCACCTTGATTAGCATTTAATGGCCTTGCAGCATTCATACTTGCCTCAAATAGACAAGAGTTCTTTCTCCCACCCTAGACCTTCCACAGATATATAAACCCCACTTGCCAAGTTTCCTGCAGACCTCACAACCTCTGTGGATGTCTGCCATAGATGTGGGTGAAATGTCAGGAGAGAATGCTTCTGGAACATGGCCATACAGCCCAGAAAACTCAACAGCCCAATGAAAGCCTTTAACAACACAAGATAGGTTCTGCAGGTCTGGTCAAGTTGAATTTGTATGTAAATCAAAACAGGTACATTTTTGAAGTGTAATTCCAGCCAAAACTTTATATTTTAAAACTTTGGATAGCATGGGAAACACCCCTATGGTGTTTATTTTGCTGTCTGTGCTCCTGTTAAGAATATTTCCCTTCACTTTCTATCCCTGTAATAATTCAATTATGAAACATTTGGCTTGTTGTGGAAACATGGATGGGTGATAATGCTTCAGTGGGGACACCTTTTCCCCATGACGAAGTTTTCAGGGGTGAATTTCTCTTCTAAGGGGTACATTTCTCTCACTTCCTGGTGTCTCAACCTGTTCTTAACTATGTGCCGTTTGTAAGTCAGATGTTTGTAAATCAAGGACTGCCTGTTATTCTATTGTAGTGTTTATCTTGTAAGTTTTAAGTTGTAAATTGTGCGCTTTGTAGCATTGTTTGCTGCTTGGAGTCCCTTCAGGAGATGAAGATGGGCTATATGTAAAGAAATAATGATAACACAAAACTAAACAAAAATCAACCAATAACAAAAACAAATCTAACAACCACAAATAAAACAAACTCTAGTCTGTGTCCACCCATCAAAACCTAATGATTGATTTCCCACTATCCAAACCAAAGACTTGGGTATAAGGTAGACAAATGTCCCCACAAGAAAAAGCCCCCAGAAGTAAAAAGGGCATACAAATAAATTTTAAAAGTGTTGTTGAAGGTTTTCATGGCCTGAATCACTGGGTTGCTGTGAGTTTTCCGGGCTGTATGGCCGTGTTCCAGAAAAATGCTTCTGGAACATGACCATACAGCCCTGAAAACTCACAGCAACCCACAAATTTAAAAAGGCAAAAGTTCAGGAAAAAAAACTAAAGGCATTCAGAACATTCGCTTTGTGGTTTTTACATGGTTTTTCCATCAGATGGCACTTGCTACTAAGTTACAGTGCTTATGCAGTAATATACAGTAGAGTCTCACTTATCCAACATCCGCTTATCCAACGTTCTGGATTATCCAACACAGTTTGCCACCTGCCCCGACCCAAAACTGTTTCTCTAGACAGCAACGATTGAACTTTTTATGGATTTATTTTCAGACAATGTTGCTACTGTAGGTTCATTTTATGCAATTCTAACTTTATTTGTAGTCAATTCGTTAGTAGCCAATGTTTTGTAGTAATGTTTGCAATTTATTTATTTATTTACAGTACAGTAGAGTCTCACTTCTCCAAGCTAAACGGGCCAGCAGAAGCTTGGATAAGTGATTACCTTGGATAATAAAGGGGTTAAGGAAAAGCCTATTAAACATCAAATTAGGTTATGATTTTACACATTAAGCACCAAAACATCATGTTATACAACAAATTTGACAGAAAAAGTAGTTCAATACACAGTAATGTTATGTTGTAATTACTGTATTTACAAATTTAGCACCAAATTATTATTATTATTATTATTATTATTATTATTAATAATAATCTTTATTTATACCCCGCCACCATCTCCCCAACGGGGACTCGGGGCGGCTTACATGGGGCCATGCCCAGAACAATACAATATAACAGAATATAATAGAATGTTTATATATAATTATATAAATATCACGATATATTGAAAACATTGACTACAAAAATAGCTTGGATAATCCAGAGGCTTGGATAAGCGAGGCTTGGATAAGTGAGACTCTACTGTATTTATATTCTGCCCTTCTCACCCTGAAGGGGACTCTGGGCGGATCACATTGCACATATAAGGCAAACATTCAATGCCATAATATAGAACAGAGAGAGAGACACCAGCTGGCCTCAAACTCATCACCTCTTGGTCAGAGTGATTTGTTGCAGCTGGCTGCTAACCAGCCTGTGCCACAGTCCGGCCTATATTGCGATGTTTTGGTGCTAAATTAATAAAGACAGTAATTACTACATAACGTTACCATGTTTTGGACTGCTTTTTCTGTCAATTTGTTGTAAAACATGATGTTTTTGGTGCTTAATTTGTAAAATCATAACATAATTTTACGTTTAATAGGCGTTTACTTAATCCCTCCTTATTATCCAGCATTTTTGCTTATCCAATGTTCTGCCGACCCGTTTATGTGATAAGTGAGACTCTACTGTACTAAGACAACAGCTCAGTCTTGTTCCAGCCACTCTGTTAAATTAATGTAGTTTGGTACTGCTTTATAGTGTGTGTATGGGGATGAGGGACTTTCCAGTAGTTTTAGTACACCAGCACCGATGATCATCATGTTCTGCATCTCTCACACAGCCACGCACTGTTTTGGTGATCTGAAGTCTCAAACCACCAGCCTTTCTGAGTTTGTCCTCCTCGGGCAGTTTTGAGAAAAGAGACGCCTTATTTGCCTTGCATGGCTTTAAAATAAAGTTATACAGATCCACAGAGGATGCAATCACGATGGGTTACTACTTATGACGTGACACCCTTTCACATATTTAAACATGGCTATAATGTCTCCTCTCAGCCTCCTTTTCTGCTAGCTCCAGGTCCCTGATAGAGCTTGGTCACAACACCAAAATATATGCACAGATATACACATTCACCATCAAGAAGAATACTGAACACATTGGTTGGGATGAGGGCTCAGGGAGCAACTCACTTTCCCCATAAACCTGCCACCTTATTTAACCATTAAACTATATAAAAATCTAGAAATCAAAGTCAAAAATCAACTCAAAAAAAACGGGGGTGACTTATCTATGGGTCAATGTGACATTGTAATTTCTATCAAGAACAGAACCCTTCCCTTCTCTGAGGAGAGTAGTGAAAAGCAAGATCTCAGTCCAGGCATGGGCAAACTTCGGCCCTCCAGGTGTTTTGGATTTCTACTCCCCAAAATCCCAACCAGCTTATTGGCTGTTAGGAATTGTGGGAGTTGAAGTCCCAAACACTTGGAGGGATGAAATTTGCCCATGCCTGGCTTAGTTCGTCCTGAAACAACCTAGAAGAAGCAAGAGCCCTTCTAGTCTCTCAATTGTGGTGCTGTTTCTGAGCTTTTTTTATTGCCTGGGAGGGGAAAAGAAGGCTTCCCAATAGTGAATGGCTCCTTGAGTTGGCATGGGTGCCTTCTACTTTCTATAGAATGACCCCAAATATCCACAGGTTGGATCAAAATCCAAAACATTTGCCTCTTAATCCGCCCTCGATGTATACATGAAGTTGGCTTATATACTCTGTTTCCCCTAAAATAAGACATCCCCAGAAAATAAGACCTAGTATTCCGCCCTTCTCACATCGAAGGGGACTCAGGGCGGATCACATTATACACACATAGGGCAAACATTCAATGCCCATAAACACATCAAACAGAGACTGAGACAGAGACAGACGCAGAGGCAATTTAACCTTCTCCTGAGGGGATGTTCGATTCTGGCCACAGAAGGTGAGCAACGAGCAGGGGCCGGGCTGTGGCACAGGGGGGCTGGGCTGTGGCGCAGGCTGTTGAGCAGCTGCAATAAATCACTCTGACCATGAGGTAATGAGTTCGAGGCCAGCCCGTGGCGGGGTGAGCACCCGTCAATTAAAAATAAAAAATAGCCCCTGCTCATTGCTGACCTAGCAACCCGAAAGATAGTTGCATCTATCAAGTAGGAAATAAGGTACCACTTATAAAAGTGGGGAGGCAAGTTTAAGTAATTTACAACCTGGAATGAGGAAGTGCCGTCAGAGTGGATGATGAAGCAGCTGCTCCCCCTGTGGCCAGAATCGAACATCCCCTCAGGAGAAGGTTAAATTGCCTCTACGTCTGTCTCTGTCTCAGTCTCTGTTTGATGTGTTTATGGGTATTGAATATTTGCCTTATGTGTGTATAATGTGATCCGCCCTGAATCCCCTTCGGGGTGAGAAGGGCGGAATATAAATACTGTAAGTAAGTAAATAAATAAATAAATAGTAGAGGTTTTGCTGATTTGCTAAATATAAGGCCTCCTCCGAAAGTAAGACCCAGCAAAGTTTTTGTCTGGAAGCATGCCCACCGAATAGAACACCAGAGCATGCAGGATTGGTAAATGTACGTACCATAAAGTGTTGTACATGGAAATATTGGTAGTAACAAATTATTGATAGGATTCACAGTTTGTCTGGTTATGCTGGTTTATGATGACAACTACTGTACAGTATATAATAAATGTTAATTTTTTTGTTCAACAATAAATATGAATTCTTCATGGAAAAATAAGACATCCCCTGAAAATAAGACCTAGAGCATCTTTGGGAGCAAAAATTAATATAAGACACTGTCTTATTTTTGGGGAAACATGGTAGGGATATATGTGGCATACAACTTTTACCCCAAACTGGGACTTAAGGCTTTTGATTTGACCCTGTTGAGCTCCTCACTAAGTGGCTTCTTATGCCTTCAGGACCGTAGCCACCATGGCATCTGAGAGCATCCTTAACGAATTCTCTGATGAAACGACATGCACCATCTGCCTGGAGTGCTTCCGGGACCCCGTGACGATCGACTGTGGGCACAATTTCTGCCAGGCCTGCCTCAGCCAGTACTGGGAGGAAGCGGGCAAAGAGGTGTCCTGCCCTCAGTGCAGAGAAACGATTCAGCATAAGCAGTTTCGGCCAAACCGGCAACTGGCCAATGTGGCCAATCTGGTCAAGAAGCTTCAAAAGAAAAAAGATTTAGAAGCGAGGATGGGCATGTGTGAGAAACACCAAGGCTTGCTCACCCTCTTCTGCAAGGACGACGGAGCCCCCATCTGTATAGTATGCAAGAAGTTCCTGCACCGCAATCACAATGTGGTCCCTGTTGAGGAGGCTGTCCAAAGCTACAAGGTATGTGAGGACATAGTGACACGGCATTTACCCCTTGCCTTTCCTCCAAAGCTGGGACTCATTGTTTCCCCATGAAATGTGGTATGGGAATCATGATGGCTTCAGGTGTTGGACTTTCTAACATCCCCCTTCTTGGTCAGCTTGACCAACGTCTACACTTGTGGCGTATATATGTTTTGGTCCCTGAAAAGTCATTTTCCAACCTCTGGCTTTACTTGATTGACCATCCAGTTTCTCTGGGAAAGTTCATAAGGAGGACATGAAAACAGAAACCACCTGTTTTATGACTCTACAACCCAACAAAATCTGGGGGACTATGTGTCACCCACCCTTGGTCAGTAACCAACTTGAGGAACCTGGGCATGCAGATACTGGTATCTAATACCTCTTTCCTTTAGACTACTTGACAAAGGCAATTTAACTCCTGCCATTGGTTCATATCTGTTATCTTCAGTATGGGGAAATAACACCAGTGGCCTATTTTTAAAAGGTATAATCAGGCTAAAAAAAAAACCTAATAGTGACAGTTTCATAAAGCCCCCTTATCCATGGGGAATTCATTTCAGGACGTTGCAAGGATGCCTTTGGAAAACAGGCAGTGCAATAGGCGGCAATGAAATTGGAATTGTCCCTGGACTGTGACTTTGGATTTGTGTGGTTTTAATTGCTGATTTTAATTTAATAATGTAATGTTTTAATATGTTATGATTTTTATTGTTAATGTTTGTATTTGTCTGTTGTTGTTTGAATGGCATTGAATATTGCCCTCTTGGAAGCCACTCTTGAGTCCCCTTTGGGGTGAGAAGAGCGGGGTATAAATATAGTAAATAAAATAAATAAATGCCTAAAATTCCAGATAGTATCAAAACCTACCAGTAATATTGTTGGAAATTGGTTAACTGCAGGTGACTCAAACCACGGACAGTAAAACTGTGGATGAGGGGACAGGACTGCATAATTTTTTAAGATAATTTCCCTGGGATAATTGAAATCGTTTAAAACAAACTCACTGATCAGGGAGGATGCTGTAATCAATACTTCACTGTTTGTTCCCAAACAGAGAAAAGTGAGAGAAAAGCTACCTGGTCTTTCTCAAGGCATAAAATAATTTTGTGTAGTGTGTCTGTGTGTGAGAGAAATGGAAACAAACTTTTTTCCAATCTCAAATTAGGCAGGGGTAAATCAGGGAGCCCCCAATGGTGCAGCGGGTTAAAACGTTGAGCTCCTGAATTTGCTGACCAAAAGGTCAGCAGTTTGAATCCAGGGAGTGGAGTGAGCTCCCATTGTTAACCTCAGCTTCTGCCAACCTAGCAGTTTAAAAACATGCAAATGTGAGTAGATCAATAGGTACCACTCCAGTGGGAAGGTAACAGCGCTCCATGCAGTCATGCTGGCCAAATCACGTTTGAGGTGTCTATGGACAGCACCGGCTCTTCAGCTTAGAAATGGAGATGAGCACCAACCCCCAGGGTCGGACACAACTAGACTTCATGTCAGGGGAAAACCTTTACCTTTACCTTAATTCAGGTAGGGGTGCAATCATAGACCACTTATTGGAAGAAACACCTTTTAAAAAATGTTTCTGCAGGAAGAATTCAAAGTCTTTTTGGAACGCCTGAAGAAAGAAAAAGAGACACTGAAGCGTCTGAAATCTCTTGAAGAGCTGCGGAGACAGGAATTTCGGGTAGGTTTTCTTTCATTTTGATTCACATGTTGTGGTCCTACATGTCTACTAACAGTGAAACGGACAATTCTTCTATTTCCCCTGATTTGTGGAATGTAAAAAAGTTAATGTTTTGGATTTTAATTTCCTGACTCTTCCAGCCACTGTGATCATGTCCAATTTTGATATTTCCATTCCAGTTTGCCATTAGCACCTTTGTCTTTCCTAGTGAAATACAATAAATTCTCTGTATGCACCACTTTCACTAGTAGCCCCAGTGGCACATTGGGTTAAATCCTTGTGCTAACAGGACTGCTGACCGAAAGGTCAGCAGTTCAAATCCGGGGAGGGGGTGAGCTCTCATCTGTCAGCTCCAGCTTCCTATGAGGGGACATGAGAGAAGCCTCCCACAGAATATTAAAACATCCGGGCGTCCCCTGGGCAATGTCCTTGCAGACGGCCAATTCTCTCACACCAGAAGCAACTTGCAGTTTCTCAAGTCTCTCCTGACACGAAAAAAGCCACTTTCACTGCCATGGCTCAATGTTACAGAATCAGGGGATTTGGAGTTTGGTGAGATGCCAGCACTCTCTGGCAAAGAAGGCTAAAGATCTTGTAAAACTACAGTTCCCATGATTCCATAGCATTGAGCCATGGCACTTAAAAGTGGTGTCAAACTGTATTAATTCTGTACCATAGATGCAACCCTAGTCCAACACTCAAACTACTGTGATACATTGGCTCTCATTCTAGCTGTGTTTCTTCTTTAATTTCTGCATGTATTCTCTCCAGAAAATGTTAGAACTGGAGTACAAGAAGGCCAGAGTTGCCTTTGATAAAATGCGGCAGTATCTTGAAGAGAATCAGCGCTTATGGATGGTTCATCTGGAAGAGATGGTGAAAGAGACAGAGAAGAGATCTGATGAAAATGTCACCAAACTCTCCGAAGGGATTGCCCAAGTCTGCCGGCTGACCTCTGAAATAGAGGAGAGATTTGAGCAGCCAGAAAATAAATTCTTACAGGTGAGATTTAGCAGGAGGACGCTTTTCATGAGACCTTAATTGTGGGAGCAGCTATTTTTTTTTCCTCCCGCAGACAAGGAAAGCGGGAAAGGAACTCACCATTAGAATAGCAAGGATTGCAAAGCTTTCTCTGTGTATCTAAAACCATCTCTCTCTTTTTCAGAACGTCAACAAAGCTTTAGACAGGTACATGGTTGTATTCACTCTTATTCCTATCAGGCTTGGAAAGCTCTGTTCTTGGTGGGGCAGCTTTTGAAATCTAAGGAGATATTCAGCACTCTTTCTGGTTCACATTGTGTGTTGGGATTTTTTCTTCTTCATATGGGTTGGCACTTCCCATGTGTTCCTCATCTTCCCCATCCCACTTTCTTTCATTTCTGTTGTGAATCAACTTCAGTCCTATTTTAAGAAAAGAAATCAAGCTCTAAACATCCTTGGGTAAAAGCAATAATTAGAAATGGATTGTATACAATATGGCACACTCCCTAGTCTAAGGTATTGACATTTTGATTGATAAATCTGTAAATAAAAAGTATAAGGAAGAGAGATAAATAGATAAAAGCACCCACAAATCTCATTATTGCACACATTGCTTCCCAGGCTCTGCAATATCATTTTACCTAAATGTGCCTTTGATAGCAAATGTAAAGTTACCTGAGCAGTCAGAGCCCCCGGTAGCGCAATGGGTTAAACCTTTCTGCCGATAGGACTGCTGACCAAAATTTTAGCAGTTTGAATCCGGGGAGTGGGGTGAGCTCCTGCCTGTCAGCTCCAGCTTCCCATGCAGGAACATGAGAGAAGCCTCTCGCAGCTAAACATCTGGGCGTCCCCTGCAACGTCCTTGCAGTCATCCAGTTCTCTCATACCAGAAGTGACTT
Organism: Anolis carolinensis; assembly: GCF_035594765.1. Lineage (NCBI taxonomy): Eukaryota > Metazoa > Chordata > Lepidosauria > Squamata > Anolidae > Anolis > Anolis carolinensis. The sequence goes on along the minus strand of NC_085842.1, from coordinate 26,774,877 downwards.
GCAGTTTCTCAAGTCACTCCTGACACTGAAAAAAAAAATCCTGAGCAGTGAGATGCTTTCAGCCATCAAAAGTTCTCAGCTTTCTGCATGGTCCCCTTGTTTCAATAATGAATAAGAAAAGGACAGTATAGACACAAGGAACTCAGAGTGGCTGTCCCAGAATGAGAAGGATAATGCAACATTTGACTCAGAAATCCTAATCCTTTCCAGAGACTGGCTTCTGAATCCAGTCAGTTTAGTTCCATTTGTTGGGAGGAGATGAATCTACATAGGTTTCAAGCCCTGGCTTTATCATTAAATGAGCAGAGTAAGTTGCCCTACCAGGTAGCAAATTTGGATGATATCTTGAAAAATGGGGAAATTATTAATTATTTAACGTGTTACCATATTTTTGATATTATGGATGAAAGAAATGCTTGGGAATAGATTCACTTTTATGTGTCAAAATAACATGCCCAAGTTGTATGTCTATATTGCTTGACTTGGGATGCCTCTACACTGTAGAACTGTTGCAATTTGACACCACTTTATTTGTCATGGCTCAATGCTGTAGAATCATGGGAACTTGCAAGGTCGTGATCCTTCTCTGACAAATTGTGATGTATCCTCACCAAGCTACAACTCCCATTGCTCTATAGTGTTGAGCTACATTAGTTAAACTGGGATCAAACTGCATTAATTTTACAGAGTAGTGGTACCCCTGGAGAAGAGGCTGCCCTTTGCTGCTGTGCCTCAGACAGCAAAACACTTTGTATTGGCTCTAAATTATTTCAGATTGTTTTTTACCATCTTTAATGAAATTGATGGAAATAGGAGCTGTTTCTTCAAAGTTCTTAAACTTCAAAAGGTGGGCTGGGCTTCCTGTGTTATTTCTGATCCTTAAACTGCACCATATTCCTTTCCAGGTCTCGGGAGAACATAGAAGAATACATCCGTGATATTTCTTCCCAACTGGAAGATAGACTCAAATTTGCCTGTCTTAAAAATTCTATCTTAGACAATGCGGTGCAGAATTATAAAGGTATTTGCAACTTTCGGGTTCTTTCCACATTATGGTGACCTGAAGAAAAAGCCATTGTGGGGGTTTCTTGGCCAATGTCATTTAGAGGAGGTTTGCCTTTGCCTTCCTCTCAGTCTTAGAGAGCATGGTTTGCCGAAAGTAACCAGTGGGTTTCCATGGTTATAAATATGTGAATAAATCGATTCCATAAATCCGTAAGGTTTATCTTAGGCAAGGAACACTCAGAGATGGTTTTGCCAGTTCCTTTCTCTGAAATCTAGCCTTTGGCACCTGGTATTTCTTGGTAACCTCCAATCCTAGTATCAACCAGGGATTAGCCTGCATAGCTTCCAATATAAGGTGGCTCCTGGAAGGAAATTGAGTGAAGTAGATTCTGACCAAGATCTGGTTCAGGGTTAGGGTTAGTCTGAACTATGCAGGAAAGAGTTGGACTGCTTGGTCTTTGGGGTCCCTTCCCACTCAATAATACTGTGATCTGTTGTATGATTCTGTGATCTTAAGATTTTGAGAGAAAACTATCATGTCACGCTTCTATGGTTTGTATGAGAGTGTGAAGCTATTGTTGATTATGTTTCCTGGATATAAAATGTCTTCTTGGTGTCTCGGCAAGAATGTAACTAACTTAATCATTTTGTCAACCTTTTCCTTTCTGTAACAGAGTATGTGGACAAAGCTCTGAGTCCAGCCATTTTGGAGCGAACCATGGATGCAGGTAATTTTCTGGGATTAATTTTGTTGGGAAATTATGCTTTAGCTCTATTACAGGAGAGATGTGAATGGTAATCCGGAGAGGTTATTCTTTCCCTGTCTTTTCTGCCATCCATTCATTCTGCATCAGTCATTTAAATCAGGGTTTAGGAACTGTTGGAAGTTCAGGGTTGCATTGGCTTCCTGCAGAATTGTGGAGAACTAGACCCTTCTCACAGTATTTTTTTATTTATTTCCCATGCAGTATTTTGTTTTTGTTTTTTGCACTTTGAATCTTCTTGTTATTATCATATAGGACTTTTTCTCTTAAAGAGACTCAAAGCAGTGAACAGCAGAGGCAGTTTCCCAACAGAAAGTGAGATTTCCACTTCCAAGTCACTTCCTTTTGACAAAAAGAAAAACAACTCCAGTGTAGGCTTAAAAGAGTACAGGACAGAGATTTTTTAACTCTAGAAGTTGCAAAATGTTTTCCCCATCCCTAATTTAAATACTTATCTTAAACTGAGAACATATACTCTTGGTACCATTGCATTCTATGAGACTGACTACTTGAAAAGACAAGTATTGAATAGATGTAAGCTATCGTATGAGAGGGTATATTTTGGTGTAGCAGGACATGTTGGCTCTCCACATTAACAATATAACTCAATGTATGTATCAAACATTTTTTTTACTTTGTTAACTTGGGATTTCTTAACGAGAGTTCCTTAGAACCTTAACGTTCCATGAGAGATTGTGATTTCTTTTTAAAAAACATTTTTGAGAAATAGATAAAAGCTGATAATCCCTTAACTGGAAATGTAAAACCTGACAAAATTGCCCAGTTAGGTCGCTGAGATAGAGACACTTTTGCTTTCTGGTGGTTCAATGGGCCGGGCTGTGGCGCAGCTGGCTAGTAACCAGCTGCAATAAATCACTACTGACCGAGAGGTCATGAGTTCGAAGCCCGGGTCGGGTTAAGCCCCCGACCATTAAATAGCCTGGCTTGCTGTTGACCTATGCAGCCCCGAAAGACAGTTGCATCTGTCAATTAGGGAAATTTAGGTACGCTTTATGCGGGAGGCTAATTTAACTAATTTACAACATCATAAAAACTGCCAGCAAAACATGAGGAAAGGAATGAGGAAGTACAGCCACCAGTGGACAGTGAAGCAACAGCTCCCCCTGTGGCTGGAATCGTGAAGCTGGAAAAAAAGTTAAATGCCTCTGTGTCTGTCTGTCTATATATGTTGTTTGTCTGTTGGCATTGAATGTTTGCCATATATGTGTTTATTGTAATCAGCCCTGAGTCCCCTTCGGGGTGAGAAGGGCGGAATATAAATACTTTAAATAAATAAATACACAGATTTTCATTAATGCATAAAATTATATAAAATGCTCTTCAAGCTGCACATAGAAGGTGTCTATGAAACATCAATGCATTTTATGCTCAGACTTTTCCAAGATACTTGGAAGTTGGTTTGACTTACATTTTGTCCTCTTTTTTTGTTTTGTTTGCCTAACAGGGAATCTGAAGAAATTGGCAAATAAAGGTTAGTGTCAGAAAGAAACTCAAGAGCATGGGAAATATTTAATGGTGTTTTAGCTGTGTCCTTTTACTAAGTGGTGGAATCAGGTGTTCTTAGGGCTGATTGGAGTTCCACGGTGTCACTCAAAGAGGTTGCCTCAGTGGCGAGATGTCGGACAACGAAGGCACTGAGCGAATGCTTGAACTTCTTTAACAGAATGTAGTTGATGTTTTCTTTTCCAGTCATCAAATACTTGGATAGGAAAAAAGTATGTTCCTCAGACAGGATTGTTAGCTGAGATGAGCTGGGATGGGAGGAAGAGGTAGTATGGTATAGTGGTTATAGTGTGAGGTTGCAAATTGGGACATCTTGGTTCTAGTTTATATTAAAAAAAACTCAGGGAGCGATTTGGGCTAATCTTTATACTAACTATTAAATGTAGTTTCTAACTGGTATTGAAGAAAGTGTTTTCAGTGTGCAGGTGATTGCATAAGAAAACCTGGAACCACTTTGAGGCTCAGATAGTTATTACACAAACAACCACACATTTCTATGGGAGTTTGTTATCTGACCATTGCAGTTTGAAGCTCACTTCATACTTTATTAAATGGTTGTGTAAAAGTCAGATCTACCATGAAGGCTGGTTGTGAGAGTAAAGTGAGGAGGATCCTTGAGGTTTCCAGCTCTAGTTGCTTAGGTATGGTTATCGTGATTTTTGATGGGCAAGCAAATGGTGATTGGTAGATGGCATATGTTCTGCATCTCAAAAACTAGAGTGGATAGGGGAAAACTGGTGTCGAATATGTCGAATATATCCAGATACAGATCTAACATTTGAAGCACCAAAATGTGTGATGGCCAGTGATTTGGAGATTCCCTTCTTTCAGTCTCATCACCATCATAAGCTACTGGGGATACAAGAGAGGGCCTTCTTGATGGTTGCCTCTTCAGTGGCTTCCAAATCTTGGTCATCTAGGTGTTTTGAACTTCAGGTTCCAGAAGCTTCAGCCAGCTTGGCCAATGATCAAGAATTCTGGTGACTGAAATCCAAACACCTGGAAGACCAAATTTTGAGAAACACTGCTCTAGATTTTGGAAATCTTTTTCCAAAGAAGTCAGAATGACTCCTTCCTTGCACTTTTTAAGTTTAAAGCTACTTTGATCCTAGTTTTGGGAGAAAAGCATGATGATGATAAATTCTATAACAATGGTCACTTCTTGCCTTGGTTATAGTATCAAATAGTTTGACTCCAGAGATGTTAGCCACCTTGAATCTCCACGAGGAAAAAGATAGGGTATAAATAAAGTAACTAAATATTGGAGATTCCATAACCTATTGGAAAATAACTGCACCCAGTCTCTGGGCACATATACTTTTGGCAAATGTGAATCTCCATGGATATGTGGAGACCACATTTTGAAAATCACTAGTCAAGAAAAGCATGACCTTGTTAGAAGTTAACTCTTCGAACATGTGATATTCATGTAATGACACACAGGTAACTCAGCTGTTAAACTAAAGAACCATTTCTTTAAACTGCCAAGGATAAAGACATGCCACTACACATATCTTTGGTTGGAAGAGTTTTAAAGATGTTGCTTTGCAGTTGCAGTTGCCCAAAAAATAAACACTCCCTTGAAACTTCTTAGTTTAAAATATGCACTCAGAGATTTAAAAACCCCAAGTCTTAAAATAACATATCTTGTTTACTTCCAAACTTCTTGTATTAATTCACCATACAGGCACATTTCTTATTGAAGTTCAGTTACAGATAGAATGCAGGTTTCTCTCTGTTAAGTACACAGGGTATCATTTTTAATCAATAGTCTATAGTAGGGGTCCCCAAACTAAGGCCCGGGGGCCGGATGCGGCCCTCCAAGGTCATTTACTTGGCCCCCGCTCTTAGTTTTAGACTTCGCCTTGCCCAAAGTCTGAAATGACTTGAAGGCACACAATACCAACAATCCTACTTAACTTGACTATCTCATTGGCCAGAAGCAGGCCCACACTTCCCATTGAAATCCTGATAGATTTATGTTGGTTAAAATTGTTTTTATTTTTAAATATTGTATTGTTCTTTCATTTACTAATACTGTGCTATGGTAATAATTGAATATATTGTGTATACATATAATATTGATACTAATATTATAATGTAATACAATATAATACTAATAATTATACAATATAATAATATTAATTATATATTATATATTAAATGTAATATTACTAATAATATTACGGTATAGTGGTATAGGACAATATAGTAATATATAATGCTAACATTGTGCTATGCCAATAATATAATATATTGTATGTACCTACAACTTGTGTGCCGCTCTGAGTTCCCTTCGGGGTGAGAGAGGGTGGGGTATAAATGTAGTAAATAAATAAATAGTTGTTGGTTTTTTGTTTGTTTTTTTGCATTACAAATAAGACATGTGCAGTGTGCATAGGAATTTGTTCGTATTTTTTTTTCAAATGATAATTCGGCCCCTCAACAGCGTGAGGGACTATGAACTGGCCCTCCACTTAAAAAGTTTGAGGACCCCTGGTCTATAGTCTTTAAGTATACTTGTACTCACTGAAGTCCATAAGCATACTTCTATACTGAAGTCCAAACAGCAACATACATACATACACCTCCACTGAGGTCAGATGCAAAAGTGAATTCAAAATGGAGTCCTAAGTCTGAACATGCTCAGTACAATTACATGTTTATAGCTCCTCCCACACCAAAGAGGCCAGTCAAACTGGCAAATCAACATATTCATAGAATGCAGGTTAGCAAATATATACATTAACAAATAAATATTAAAAAGCTTGGGAGGCTGCTATTTCCAACATTAAATCAAACATTGAAGGCAACCATAAGGGTGATGTGGCCCTTGATAAAAATGAGTTTGACTCCTCTGTTCTAGAAAAAGACAGTTGCTTACATGGCTGCTGGAACTCAATCCACCCAGGTGTGTATGTCACATTTCCTTGTTTTCACCTTCCTGCAGTGAGTGTGACTCTTGATCCGGACACAGCCCATCCTTACCTCAATCTGTCTGAGGATCAGAAGGTCGTAACATGGGAATCCAAGAAGAAGAAAAGGGAATATTTGAAGAAGACCATGCCGAACAACTCAGAGAGATTTAGCTGGGAGACCTGTGCCCTTGGCTGTCAGAAGTTTACCTCTGGGATCCATTGGTGGGTTGTGGAAACATTAGGGCCGGGAAGTTGGACGATCGGCATTGCAAGGGAGTCCATGAAGAGAAAGGGGGTTTTGCAGTTAAGCCCTCAAGAAGGGGTCTGGTCTTTGAGGAAGCCGTTCAGGGGTGCTGCGTACTTTGCTTGTGAGATCTTGGCAGTCGTCTTACCCGAACCAATTGTTTTGACCTTGGCTCAAGAGCCCACCAAGATTCTTGTGGCCCTGGATTATGAGGGTGGCCGGGTGGATTTCTTTGATGGTGATACCAACGCATTCATCTTCTCTTTTCGTATAGAATCTCTCTCCGGGGAAGCGATCCGACCCTTTTTCGAACTGAGGGAATGGGGTTTCTCTTTGCAGTGCTTAAGCTGAGCTCAGGAAAAAGTTAGGCATGGCTTTTTTTGGACAGCAACTCCCAGAACCATCCAGCCAAGGATGCTGGGAGGTCCGGAGTCACAAAACCTGACTTCCCAAGTTCTGAATTAGAATTAGACAAGATCAGGCTGTCAGCATGGAGTTGTAAAATACTAATAGGAAAGAATGGTCACTTGTTAAATCAATTTCTTTTAATTTAGATTTTTTTTAATCATAACTATTTATTGCCTTGCAGATGTGTCACTTTGCTGCTGCTGATGTTTTTGATGGTATTTGATCATTTTATACATGTTTTTAATAGGGAAATAAAGTTTTGTTTGGAAGATTCTTCAAGATTGTTGCCTTGTTCGTTTTGCTACCAGGACAGAACCTTGTTATCGCAAAGTACTAAATTGTTTGAGAACGTTTCCTATTTTTTCCCAAACCCTTTGGTTTTAAGCACACATCTCCTTCTGAACGAATGTGGTGGTAATGGGATAGTAAGGAGACCTTTGGACATAAAGCCCTTATAAAGGAAATTGCTAAGCTAAGGTCACATTATAGGTTGAATAGGAAGATCTGGTACTATCATTTCTTTATTTATTTACAACATTTATATTCCACCCTTCTCACCCCAAAGGGGATTCAGGGCAGATCACAGAACACATATATGGCAAACATTCAATGCCATTATACATAGATAGGACAGACAACAGTATAGATAGAGGTATATAGGCATTTCCCATCTTTGGCGTCCTGGAGGTTATGTTCGATTCCGGCTACAAGGGGTGGTGTGTTTGCTGTCACTCCATCCTCCATTTTGAAGAGCCCTGCTCACAGACCAGACTTCTTCCTTTTTTTTAGCGCCGGCATTTTTCTGGTATTTTCTTATGGTGCCATTAAAATACAAAATACCTCCCCACGTAAGTGGTACCTATTTATCTACTCACAGCTGTTTTCGATCTGCTAGGTTGGAAGTGAGCTGCGTGAAAATCGGGCAGTCACCTCCAACCCATGCTTTGAACTGCGAACCTTTTGACTGGTAAGATTTATGCAGCTGGTGGTTAACCTGCTGTACTAAAGCCTGGCCTTATGTGCATTATATAAAAAAAGCTAAAGGTTTTCCCCTGACGTTAAGTCCAGTCGTGACTGACTCTACGGGTTGGTGCTCATCTCCATTTCCAAGCCGAAGAGCCGCCGTCGTCCGTAGACACCTCCAAGGTTATGTGGCCGGCATGACTGCATGGAGCGCTGTTACCTTCCCGCCGGAGCGGTACCTATTGATCTACTCACATTTGCATGTTTCGAACTGCTAGGTTGGCAGGAGCTGGGGCTAACAGCGGGCGCTCATTCGGCTCCCGGGATTTGAACCTGGCACCTTTTGGTTCGCAAGTTTAGCAGCTCAGGGCTTTAACGCACTGTGCCACCAGGGCCCCAATGTGTATTATATACTAACCAAATATAATGCACATATATCTACACATAGATTAGCCATTGATCTAATTAGCCCAGTAAATTATTTTTTAAAAAATCGTATAGTAATGATAATAATAAACACAATGACAATATTGGGTATATTATCCTATCATTTGAAATGTACAGTTATAACTAATATTTAAAAAGAATAATCATATAGTCATATCCAGAAGAATATAAGTTCATCAGAAAATTAGATCTACACCCCATTTTAAATATCAGGTATACATTTAAGATTAAATTTAGGAGGCATAAAGTCCTTGAACCTTTTAAAACAATGGAATTAGAAGCCCTTGAATTTAGAAGAGACAGATATTCTCTGGGCCCACTGGGCCCTTACAATAAATTTATGAAATTTTCACCATTCTTTAACACTTCTTTTAAAAAATCAATCTGTTACGCTTTGATCTATCTATAAAGTAACAATGCATTACATAAATGGGAACATGGGATATACCTCACAACCTCTGAGGTTGCCTGCCATAGATGTGGGCAAAGCGTCAGGAGAGAATGCTTCTGGAACATGGCCATACAGCCTGGAAAACACACAACAACTTCATTAGTTTAGTTTATATCAGTCTGAAGAACTGCCAAAAATAAATAGGCCTATACAAAAAATCTGGTACTCTCATTATCAATGGACTTTGATAATAAATCTAACCCTAATGGATATCAAGGGCCTATTGTATAAGTTTGTTATCTATAGTCACCTTGAAGAGAGCTGCTTTGTTTTGAAAGTCTGATTGATCATAGGACAGTCTGGGATTGGAACAAAACTATTGTGAGTGTTGAACTGTCTTCGTATTTTTTCTACATAACTTCCCTCTGACTGTGTTGTCGAAGGCTTTCATGGCCGGAATCACTGGGTTGCTGTGAGTTTTATGGCTATGTTGCAGAAGCATTCTCTCCTGACGTTTCACCCACATCTATGGCAGGCATCTCCTGAGGTTGTGAGGTCTGTTGGAAACTAGGCAAGTGGAATTTATATATCTCTGGAATGTCCAGGGTGGGAGGCAGGAAGCAGCCAGGCTTTGAAGCTGCAAGGCCATTCAATGCTAATCAAGATGGCCAATTGCAACATTCCCCTTTTCAAAATGCAGGAGCACAGATCTTGCAAAGGTCACAACTATTTAGCGCATTGTACCAGCTTGGTCTGTGTAACATGGCAATTTTTATGAAACACAAATCAGTTTTATTTCTTATGTGAACAATCACAATGTTTGTCACTTCATATCCTAACTGTAAGAATAAAACTTAAGGTCTATTGTTAGAAGTATTTACCAACTGAACCAGGTTTTGAGTATTGGATTCGGACCCTGGAAGACCAAGGTTTAAATTCCTACTTGGTCATGGAAGCCAAATGGGTGATCTTGCATAAATCACACTCTCAGACTCAGAAGACATATCAAGAAACCACTGTGATAGATTTACCTTAGGGTCACAATTAGTTTAAAAAAAAAAACCCTTGAAGGCACACAAAAACAACTGAGTTCGTGACTGCATAATTTAAGATTGAAATTGTTTCCTGGAATGCTTTACAGATTTACTGAAAATTATATTTTCTCAATAAGATGAATCAATCATTTTACATCCTACTGTTCTATTCCTACAATACATTCATTTTTATATCTCATTATATTATTTTCTTTCATAATGCATATGAAAAGAAGAGATATATATTTTAACAGCATTCGATAGTTTACTCATAAGGGAAGATGTGAGTACCATTACATTCAGTGGACAAACCAGTGCTTAATAAAGAGCAAATTAGGATGAAGAATCAAGTGCCGTCTTGAGTTTTCAGCACCAGAAAGTTCTTTGTATTCAAGTGAGGTCTAAATAGTATAATGTAGCATTTGGGGATAAATATGCAACCCAGTAACCCCAGACTGGAAGACAAAATAGAGAAGAGCTGCACAGCTACCATGTATTTCCCTTTGGTGCTGAAATAGGTGGGCACAAAGGAGATCCAAACACTACAAAAAACCAGCATGCTAAAGGTGATCAGCTTGGCCTCATTGAAAGCTCCTGGCAACTTCCTAGCAAGGAAAGCCACTGTGAAACAGATGGCAGCCAGAAAACCCATGTAGCCGAGGGCACCGTAAAACATGACCATAGACCCTTCATTGCATTGCAATACGATCTGTCCAGGCTGGGAGTTCAGGTCAGAATCTGGAAACGGAGGAGAGACCCCCAGCCAGACCATACAGATGCCCACTTGAACACCAGAGCAAGAAATGGCAATGGAGTTGGCCAAACTCTTCCCCAACCATTTCCTCATTCTGCTTCCTGGTTTAGTGGCCATAAAGGCCACCACCACGGTGATGGTTTTTGCCAACAAGGATGAGACAGCCACTGAGAAGATGGTGCTGAAAGCAGTTTGACGAAGAAGGCAGGTTGCCATCCGCGGTTGGCCAATGAAGAGAAAGGAGGACAAGAAGGAAAGCAGGAGGGAGACGAGAAGCATGTAGGTGAGATCACGGTTGTTGGCTTTGACCATGGCTGTTTCCTGGTATTTAAAGAAGATGCCTAAGATAAATCCTGTGATTAAGGTAAAGAACAGGGCAAAGAAAGCTATGCTGATTCCCAAAGGGTCTTTGTAGGAGAGGTAATTGATAACCTTGGCAATACATTCTGTGTGATCCTTGTTGGAGTAATCTTCATCTGGACACTTAATGCAGTGATTAGCATCTGAAAAAAACAACAGCAAATGTAGCATTACCATAAAGTAATGTGACATATGATCTGTAGTCTATACAATAAGCTTGTGGTAGGGAAGTTCAACACTATCTAGCAAGCTACTTATCCCTCAGGTTCAGTGGCATTATGCCAATTCGAGCACAACCTCCAAAGCTGGACATTGACAAACATACCTCCTTACTGTCTGTCTGCTGTCTGTCCAAACAGCATTGAATGTTTGCCGTGTATGTGTACTGTGACGTGCCCTGAGTACCCTTGGGGAGAAATGGCAGAATATAAATAAACGGGCTGTGGCGCAGGCGGGAGAGCAAACAGTTGCAATTAACTGCAATGAATCACTCTGACCAGGAGGTCATGAGTTCGAGGCCCGCTCGGAACCTATGTTTGTTTGTCTTTGTTCTAGGCATTGCATGTTTGCCTATATGTGTAATGTGATCCACCCTGAGTCCCCTTCGGGGTGAGAAGGGCGGAATATAAATGCTGTAAATAAATAAATAAATAAATAAATAAACGTTGTTATTAATATTATATTGTTTCTTGACCTTGGGGTGTAGGTTACATCCGTTGCTACAACTTGTGGATTCTGAGCAGTCCAAATTATTGTTTTATTATTGAGAAAAGGACACTCTGAGGTTGCCTACCTTCCTGGTTGGAGATGGTTCCTTCTGCACACAGAGCACAATCGTAGCAGCAGTCCGGCTCTCCTTCCCTCTTCAACTTGGCATATCCAGGGCAACAATGTTGAACACATTTAGAGATGGGCACAGTCTAATCACAGAGAGAAGAAGTATCCAAGAGAGTGTATTAATTAGGAGGTTTAGCAGAAGGAATATGTTTAAAGGACAGAATATGTTTAAAGGACAGAATTGATCACCTGAAGATTCAGCCATACAAAAGGCCCAAAGATGTCCCAAATCTGGTCTGCACAATTAAAACACAGTAACAATATCTTCTGATATCACTACAAGAACCAGTTTAGATCTTACCACTCTGATCCTGAAAATGCTGCAGCCGGATTACAACTCTTACCTGCAGGAAGATGCTTTGCACCATAGAAATACATCCCATGCCTTAAGGAGACTGAGCCTCTAGAAGTTGGCTATATAATACTGGCAGTCCCCCAGTTACAAACATCCTATTTACAAATGACTCCTAGTTACAAATGGGAGTGTCTTGAGTGATATACGTAATTGTCTTTTTTGCCTTTTTGTTTGCCTGCGGAGCCCTGCCAGATCTAGACCTTGGCAGGGCTATCAGAGCCGGCCCTAGGTATTTTTCAAGTGTAGGCGAACAGAATTTTGGTGCCCCCCCAAACCAATCACTGAAAAATAAAAGCGTTGGATAAGTGAAAATGTTGGATAATAAGGAAGTATAAAGGAAAAGCCTATAAAACATCAAATTACATTATTATTTTAAAAATTAAGCACCAAAACATCATGTTTTACAACAAATCAATAGAAAAAGCAGTTCAATACATGGTAATGTTATGTAGGAATTACTATATTTGCAAATTTAGCACTAAACATTGAACAGGGATATAGGGCAGTGTGGACTTAGATAACCCAGATAGCCCTCAGTATTTAAAAAAAACCTCTAAAATCAGGACAATAAATAAAGAACAACACTCTGAAAACAGAAGAAATCCAGACAGTAAACAATCAGGGACAGCTAACTCCTCCCAAAAAAGATTCTCCCAGGCAAGAAGAAGCCAGGCCTTGAAGCCACAGGGCCATTAAATGCTAATCAAGGTGATTAATTACAACATTCACACCTGCTTCAAAGAAAAGTTCTTTCTCCCACCCTGGACCTTCTACAGATATATAAACCCCACATACCTAGCTTCCAAGTTCCTACAGACCTCACAATCTCTGAAGGCCCCAAAGGTGGGCTTGCGTGGTGCGAAGGTGGGTCTGCGCTGGCCGGAAGGCCCGAAAGAGAAGGAGGTGGAGAGTGGTGCCCTCCTCCCAGGACGATGGTGCCCCCGGGATGATGGCGCCACAGGCAAATGCCTATTTCGCCTTATGGTTGGACCGCTTCTGAGGGCTATGCAGGCCCAAAAGTAAATGAACCAAAGCTTTTCTCCAGTTGGCAGTAGCATTGGGCAGGCAGGTAGCAAGGGAGCCTGTTGTACATTAGGTTTTAAGAAACCATTTTGTATATAATGTATATATAAGTTGGGTTGTTACATTAAAATTCTATGTTTCTACTTACATACAAATTCAACTTAAGAAAAAACCTGCAGAACTTTTTGTAACCTGGGAACTGCCTGAAGTGAGAAAATGTTCATTGTAATAATTGAGCTAATAATTGAATGGCCGAACAGTTTCTATAGGAAAATGATATAAAGGTATATAAAAGAACAAAGGAAATGGATAAGAATAAAAATAAACCCCAATTATAGATTGAATATCCCTCATCTGGAATTTCAAACTTGTTTACATGGGTACTGAATTAGTGACCTTTGCTTTCCAAAAGTTCAGGCTACGCAAATTTCATTCCATGCACAAACTTATGACAACTATTGTGTATAAATAAATAACGTCATACTATGTGTATAGAGCTCTGGTGGCAAAGTGTGTTAAAGCACCGAGCTGCTGAACTTGCAGACCGAAAGGTCCCAGGTTCAAATCCTGGGAGCGGAGTGAGCGGCCGCTGTTGCTCCAGCTTCTGCCAACCTAGCAGTTCGAAAACATGCCAATGTGAGTAGATCAATAGGTACCGCTCTGGCGGGAAGATAACAGCGCTGCATGCAGTTATGCCAGCCACATGACCTTGGAGGTGTCTACGGACAACGCCGGCTCTTTGGCTTAGAAATGGAGATGAGCACCAACCCCCAGAGTCAGACACGACTGGACTTAACGTCAGGGGAAACCTTTACCTTTTTATGTGTATAGAGTGCATATAAAATATTAAGGAACTTTATGTATGGACTTTAAGGCTGTGTTCTAATATCCATATTGAAGTCAGAAGGCTTGACCTAAGAGTAGATAGGGCAAGCATTGTCTGATAACAGCCATCAACAGAAGTACAAAGGAAGATATTATTTGCCCCACCTGATTAAACCACGCTGCCCATACAATGGCATTCTGGTCAACTGTGAACTTGAACTTTGAGGAGTTCCATCGCTCTATACTTCCGATTTCAATTCCAGCAGAGGATTTGTTGGGGAAAGCCACCCAGTGCATGATATGAAAGTCAGCTGCCGGATCACCATTCTCATCTAAATAAATCCCACCCCTGGAAGTGTTATAAAGCTCAAAGTTTCTCAGGAAAGGATGGAGCTAGAATGACACAGAAGAAAAGGTATGTATTTGAGACAGAAATACGGTAGAGTCTCACTTATCCAGGCCGGCAGAACATTGGATAAGTGAAAATGTTGGATAATAAGGAGGGGTTAAGGAAAAGCCTATTAAACATCAAATTACGTTATGATTTTACAAATTAAGCACCAAAACATCATATTTTACAACAAATCAACAGAAAAAGCAGTTTAATACTATGTAGTAATTACTGTATTTACAAATTTAGCACCAAAATTTCACAATGTATTGAAAAATTGACTACAAAAACATTGACTAGTACTAAAAGGCAAACTGCGTTGGATAATACAGAACGTTGGATAAGCACATGTTGGATAAGCAAGACTCTACTGTACTGTTATTCATGTTGACCCAGCTGTTTTGAAGGTTTCATATCGAGCAATCTTTTGAGGTCTACAGGAGCTACAGTAGAGTCTCACTTATCCAACATAAATGGGCCGGCAGAATGTTGGATAAGCAAATATGTTGGATAATAAGGAGGGATTAAGGAAAAGCCTATTAAACATCAAATTAGGTTATAATTTTACAAATTAAGCACCAAAACATCATGTTATACAACAAATTTGACAGAAAAAGTAGTTCAATGCAGTAGTTTAATACACAGTAATGCTATGTAGTAATTACTGTATTTACAAATTTAGCACCAAAATATCATGATGTTTTGAAAACATTGACTACAAAAATGTGTTGGATAATCCAGAATGTTGGATAAGTGAAACTCTACTGTATTAATGTTTCACCTAAAACAGTAATCCCAAGCAGTTGAAACATTTTGGAAACCGGTTCACCTTTTACAGAATGGGTGCAATATGATCCTTGAGGTGAATGGCCATTAATCCCTTCTGTCGCATTCTATATTTAATGAAAACTGCTTATTACTAGCCTAATATAGAGCATATTATAACAACCAGTTCTGGGTCCCAGTTGCTGCTCAGTCTGATCAGGAACAAATATGATTGTTGCTAGAATCACAGAATCATAGAGTTGGAAGAGACCTCATGGGCCATCCAGTCAAACCCCCTTGCTAAGAAGCAGGAAATCGCATTCAAAGCACCCCCGACAGATGGCCATCCAGCCTCTGCTTAAAAGCCTCCAAAGAAGGAGCCTCCACCACAGCTCGGGGCAGAGAGTTCCACTGCCGAACAGCCCTCACTGTGAGGAAGTATTTCCTGATGTTCAGGTGGAATCTCCTTCGTCTTGCTGGTCTCTTACTGGCCTAAACTAGGATCTATCTCTACATTAAACTAATGTTTGGATTAATTTTCACATTAGGGTCCCCTGTAAATCAGGCATACCACCAACACCATCACAAGAATAATATCAACGGCATAGGTAATGGGAGCAGAAAAGAAGAGCCCACTGTAAGCCCATTGACTGACAAAGACAAATTGCACTGCATGGGAAATTTCAGTTCACTAATGACTCCTTACCTGAACCTGAACAAGAAAACAGACAACTTCCTCTATGTCTACACCACACACAAGACTACACCATGAAGGGCTACACCAGGAGGAGAGAACGGTTGTCAGTGGGTTGGTTGCTACACCAATAGTATGCCATGTCCTCTTGAGGGCTCTAGATTTTTTTAAAAAATAAAATGCCTAATATTTAAGGAACACTTCTGTTGTCCCAGTACTTTCTAGTAATTCCCAGAACCAGCTGCAACACTTTAGATACATTGGGGGGGGGGGGGGGGGACATTAACAGGCAGCTTTAAAAAAGGTAAAGGTTTCCCCTGACATTAAGTCCAGTCATGTCTGACTCTGGGAGTTGGTGCTCATCTCCATTTCTAAGCTGAAGCGCCCGCGTTGTCTGTAGACACCTCCAAGGTCATGTGGTCAGCATGTCTGCATGGAGCGCCGTTACCTTCCCGCTGGAGCGGTACCTATTGATCTACTCACATTTGCATGTTTTGAAACTGCTAGGTTGGCAGGAGCTGGGGCTAACAGCGGGTACTCATTCCGCTCCCGGGATTTGAACCTGGGACCTTTTGGTCCGCAAGTTCAGCAGCTCAGCACTTTAACACACTTCGCCACCAGGGCTCCCAACAGGCAGCTTTACATGGAGCAAATTGCATTAATCCAATCTATGCACAAATTTCTGTCTGACTTCCCAGGAATTGTCACAGTTAGTGCACTATTCTGAAATGCAATAATGCACAGTTACTGAAAGAATATATTTAATCAAAGGACAGATTGCATGGCTGGGGTGTTGGTGTGGATGGAGTTTGTGATCTCTTTGCTGGCTTTCAGATTATATTCCTGGCTTTTTAAAAATCTGAAAGCTAGTGATATATAACCACAGAGCATCCAGGCACGTGCCTTACCTGTTTTCAGCAGATGACTCAGGTTGGATCTAGACTGCCATATAATCCAGTCTCTAATTGCATTATATAGTCAGTGTAGACTCACATCATGCAGTTTAGTTAAATTGAACTACAGTTCAGACCCATAACATGCAGTTCCAAACTACATTATATGGCAGTATAGATCCAGCTTCAGACAGCACCTGTGTGAAGGCAGATTGGAAGTACCAAGTTTTCGAACTTGGTACAAAGGTAGTCCAGTGTACAGCACATGATTGCAGTAGTCCAACCTTGAGGTTACCCATGTGTGCACTACCATCTTTAGGTCTTCTAATTCTATGTTTCCAACAAACTGGAATCTCATTCAGCTCTCCAGAAGGGAGGAGACACTTATAAGTAACTAGCTGTGCCCGGCCACGCGTTGCTGTGGCGAAGTATGGTGGTATGGGAAATAAAGTATTGAGGAATTGGTGGTAGTTAAGGTAAAGGGTCCCCTGGGCTGAGTGGGTTGCTAGGAGACCAAGTGAGTGGAGCTTAGTCTTCTAACTGGCAGCAATTGGATAAAAACAATTATTCCTCTCCCTCTAATTAGGACTTTATTTTTCTTTCTTTTTGTTGTTGTATCAACCTAGAGGCATGAATGAGGGGTTGTGCTGTCAATTTTTGAGGTTGTGGAGTGTTTACTTTTGTTGTTTTGTTTGCTGCCGTGATACCATCACTCTTTTATATATATAGATAAAGGTACTGTCTCAGAAAATCAACCATGACTCCTGCAAAGGGTTTCATCAGCAGAATAGCTAATAACTCTTCAACAGCTGACCATTTATGGCAGGGGTCCTCAAACCTTTCATGGTTCACGGTCCCTTAGACTGTTGGGTGGCTAGACTATGATAAAATAGTCCAAAATTAGGTTTGTTGTTGTGTGCCCTCAAGTTGTTTCAGACTTAAGTCAACCCTGAGTCTAAAGTTTAGGACAGGAGCCAGGTAAATGATCTTGGAGGGCTGCATCTGGCCCACAGGCCTTGAGTTTGCGGACCCCTGATTTATTGGGTAATGGCAGAGTGGAGGAGGCAGTTCCAAAATACAATTCCCTGCTGCCTTCCATCACAAAACAGAATGAGTGAGTGACTTCTAATGGGACTGTATATAAAGGAAAACAAATACCTTCCATGAAGGGACCGTTTGAGGAGTCAACCTGTCTCCACCCGTAATTCTCATCCACTTCAATTGGGAGGAGGAGGCAACATGCAAGGTCCATGCCACAGCCTGGATGGCATTATAAATACTATAAGTGTCTTGAGAAAGGATTCTCTCCATCACATCCTGAGGCACCTCCTTCATGGTGTCTTGTTCTACACATCTCTTCCAGATTTTCACAGAGGGTGATGGCCTTGAAAAGAAACAATGAAATGCTGCTTTACCAAACACTCCAAGATAAACCAGATATTGGTCAAAGTCATCATAGTGTCTCCTTTTATTCATCTGGACAGAGAAGGACAAATAAACATGTTTACGCTGGAGATTAGACATTCTGAATAGCAATCTCAGGTGGAGGTCCGACAAAGCTGTTGCAATCCAAACTTTCCCCACAGTTGAGCTTCTGGTCTTTTCAACATACTCTATAAATACTCCTTGTAATATCAGAGTCAAAGGGTCTGCTTGATAAACAACTACGTTGACTTTTGTATTCTCAAGAAACGTAATCATGGCGAATTTCAAGAACTTTTTAGGCATTTGGTGAACATTCAGTGGAGGGAGCGTCTCTGAGAAAGCAATGCAAACACCATTCTTTGTGGCCACAGAACTGAACATACTCAGGAATATTACACCAGTGTCATTTTCAGGAGCAAAAAGACCAATCCAAGTCCAGCTGAAATGCAGGAGCAGTTTGACAATTTCCAGATAAGGGGGTTCCTGCTTTGGGGCCATTCGATACAAAAAGGGTGCCTGGCTTTTCCCACTAAATGCATGACTACGGAAGCCATAGCTGATCTAGGAAAGAAAGGAAAGGTATAGTGCTTGTAGTCTGATTTTAAGACTTTTTTTCCATGTCAGGAGCAACTTGAGAAACTGCTTCTGGTATGAGAGAATTGGCCATCTGCAAGGATGTTGCCCAGGGGATGCCTGGATGTTTGGTTGTTTTTACAATCCTTGTAGTAGGCTTCTCTCATATCCCTACATGGAGCTGGAGCTGAGAGAGGGAGCTCATCCATGCTCTCCTCAGGTTGGATTCAAAGCGGCAACCTTTCAGGTCAGCAACCCAACCTTCAAGTCATCAGTCCTGCCGGCACAAGAGTTTAACCTACTGCGCCACCAGGGGCTCTGACTTCAAAATGAACCTAAAGTATTTGTAATTGAAGAATATAATTTGCTATCTTTAACACTTTCACTCTTTCTTAAGCTTTGTGTGCTTTATACAAAGCCAGGATTGGTACTCACTCTTGCTTTCAAATATAAAACTCAATTGTTAATTTAAAATTACTATTTTATGAAGGAAGGCTAAACCTGGAGTTCTCCTGGAAGTTGTTATGGTATTTATTTTCCTCCCTTCGTGCTTTGCAGTTCTCTGTACACTTCAAAATCAGGTCCAGATTGTTTTATGCTGAGCACATTTAAGGGTAAACATGTTTAACAGGTAACTGCATATAATCTATGCAGTCACTGCCATATAATCCAGTTCAAATCAAAGTATCTGTATTTTGTAGACAGTGTGGAAGAGGCCTTAGCAATACTGTAGTTACTGCAGTGGTTTGTTTTCACCAGAGAACAATATTTCAGTGTAACCGAGATGGAGCATTCAAGGCAGAGGAAAAGCTCCAGAGATAACAGTTCCAAGAAAACCTGTGATTCTGAGGAAATCTAGATAAATATCCCAAAAAGTTGTTATACTTTTGATAGTATTGGCATGCCACACTGACATAAACTACTTTAAAAGCATTTGCTACCTGGGATATAATTTTTTTCAAGACTATAAAATTTTCCCTCACCCCCAACACGATATCTTTCCAATCAGATCCAAATATTTTTATTTATTTATTTATTTACAGTATTTATATTCCGCCCTTCTCACCCCGAAGGGGACTCAGGGCGGATTACAATGAACACATATATGGCAAACATTCAATGCCAACAGTCAAACAACATACATTAGACAGACTCAGAGGCATTTTTAACATTTTTCCAGCTTCACGATTCCGGCCACAGGGGGAGCTGTTGCTTCACCATCCAGTAGTGGCTGTACTTCCTCATTCCTTCCCTTGTGTTTTGCTGGCAGTTTTATGGTGTTGTAAATTAGCCTCCTGCATAAAGCGTCCCTAAATTTCCCTAATTGACAGGTGCAACTGTCTTTCGGGGCTGCATAGGTCAACAGCAAGCCAGGGCTTTTAATGGTCGGAGGCTTAACCCGACCCGGGCTTTGAACTCATGACCTCTGGGACAATAGTGATTTATAGCAGCTGGTTACTAGCCAGCTGCGCCACATATCACAATAATCTGTGAATTCAAATCCTATAATAAACTGTTAATCAATAAACCATGACAAACCAAAATACAACTGTATTAATACTGTATTAATATTAACTGTATTAATTAACTGTATTGCAACTGTATTAATAAATGACCTAGCTGTTCAAACCATGAAGAAAACAAAAGTTATTATGTGTTGTCGAAGGCTTTCCATGGCCAGAATCACTGGGTTGCTTTGAGCCTTTCGGGCTGAGTGGCCATGTTCTAGAAGTTTTCTCTCCTGATGTTTCGCCCACAGCTGTGGCAGGCATCCTCAGAGGTTGTGTGGTATCACCCACATCTGTGGCAGACATCCTCAGAGGTTGTGAGGTATATATCTCACAACCTTTGAGGATGCCTGCCACAGATGTGGGCAAAACGTCAGGAGAGAAAACTTCTGGAACATGGCCATACAGACCAAAACTGATTATGTCATACATAAACCTGAACAACAAACACAATATTACCTTTCAATAGTAAAAATCAGGGGAAAGAACATCAACCATACTACTAGAAGAAAATATCAAAATCTGGAAAGTGCAAAAGCTGAGCTAAATTGAATATTAAGGGAGAAAATATCATCCACAGTTGTTTTACATATCATTAAAGTGAATGATGAAAACATCAAAATAGTTAAAGATGTCATTTACCTTGATTCTGTTATTAATTAAAATGGAGATTACTATCAAAAATAGGAAAGGAAAGGCTTGAACAGCAACTCTGAAAGAACTATAGGATCTTCAAGTTTAAGGGCATATGAAAGTCAGATTATTCTGTACCATACTATTTCCTTCCCTACATGTGGTTGTGTAAACTGGGCAATAAATAATGTTGTTCGGGAGAACAGGGAGGGGGATAAACTAATTTGGAAGGTTGTGGTGAAAGAGAGTTCTGAGGGTACCACAGATTGCTAAAAAGAGAAATGAATGGCAAATCAAGTATGAACAATTCCGGGAAGCCAAATACCTAAATTCAGGTCAGCACAATTTGTATATATCATAAGACAACATGACTCACTGAAAGACAGTAATGCCCAGTGAAGCAGAGACCCTAGGAAAAGAGAAAGCCCCTATCACAAATTGATTCAATAAAGAAAGCTGTGGTTTGAACTGATCAGGGCTAATGATAGGAGCTGTTGCAAATCCCTCATTCATATGTTGCACAACATGACACCAACATGACAATGACTGGGATCAGAAGTATTCCGTATTTTGGATATATATGTACATATATTTTGGTTGTTCAAATACTTTCATATACACAATCAAGTATTAGAGATGGGATCCAAGTCTAGACATGGAATATACATATTTTTCATAAACACCTCAAGCACAAAGCCTGACGGTAATTCTATAAACATATTTTAAATAATTGGGTTTATGAAACAAATTTTGTATACAATGAGCCATCAAAAGCAAAGGTCCCACTAGCGTGACCACCTTAAACAGACAATTTTGGATTCTCAAGTATTTTGTATTTTGGAATCATAGAATTGTGGAAACGGTAAATACCAAATACCACTATATGTGTGTATGTGTATATCTGTATCTATAACTCCTACTATTTCCCTAAGGGAAAGATGCTTTCTGGCCCAGAGTGGAAGCAATGCAGAAGGTCCTACCTTGAGTGACAATCAGAGAAGGATGCTACTTGCAATTGATATTAACACCATAAAATGACATGCTTCAGTTGACCCCGAGTCCAGCCCTGCTTTTTGAAGTCCTTTATATAAACCCATCCTATAGCCACCCAGCCCCATTCATACCTGTGGGATTTTGTAGATGTCCAAGATCGTTGAAATCAGGCTAGAAATTTTAGTGTCGCCTCCTTCAAGAACCACCAAGAGATTACTCTGCTTCCCACAGCTATAATTTGGAACGCTCTGTTGTCCGGTCGATAGCAGGTCTGTCATGTCGTCATAAGTCATTCGTTCATTGAAATAGTTCTCATGGATGTTGTAGCCCAATGTGATGTTGGGTAAGAGCAATGGATCTTGGTTGATCTCACGAATGGCAAACAAGAATGGCAGGATCTGCCAGAACGCCATATTCGCTGCACTGCAACAAAATCAAAACCGTGAAATTTTCAACCTATGTTTGGTAAAAATACATGAAGTGCTGGAGAAGGAGAGAAGGAGGGGAGGCAGGAGGGAAAGAAGGAATATACACAAACAGCAGGTATTTCCAGGCAGCAGGAGGTTTGCAGCTGCCCAAAGATGCCAGGTCTTAATGGCATCTTAGCAATTCTTTTCTCTGGAAAAAAGAAACAATGGAAGAATATGAAATATCCTGATTTCTTACCTTGTAAAAACCAACTGAGGAGGTTTTGAAAAAACATCCTGTTTATTTAAAATATTTGTTGTGGCTGTGATCCCACCAATTGTGTAGTTTCCGGGTTTGTAATAATTGAATTCGGTATTTCGATCCGCTATCCATTTCATTCGACATTTGGTCTTCAGCCTCCCGTCCACATCACCACGCTGAAGCAAAATTATTAACAGCAACCACCATGGCATGATAGACATGTCTACTACTGCTGGTCACTCACCCTCAAATTTTCTCTTTCCTTCACACCAGAAATACTTTGGATCAAGCCTCAGAACAGAATAATTAAGATGCCAAACCCTCTCAGAAAAGCAGGTCTGCAGCATGCATTTTTAAAACTAATATAGACGTTCAAATGCCAAGGGAGCAATTGCTAGTCAACTTCACATTGGCATAGTCCCTGCCTTCCTTTAGTCTCAGCCCAAGGCTCTCAATGAGAGACAGGACATTTATAATTTATGTGCTCTATTTTGTCAGATTTGATAGCTGCAGCATTAGCAGGTGTTATTGTTTAAAGGTTTCTTGTGATCCTTGGACAAACACCCCTTGAGATGTAAAATTAGTCACCATCATTTTGATAATTCCTGCACAGCAAACATCACTTCTATGACATAATAAGCAGATTGGTCATAAAGGATTCCAAGTGGAGATGTATCTCCAAGAAAAACATGTTTGTTCAACTCAGCAGTGTCGTTCTTTTTCATGGTTTAGAAAAGTTTTGTTTGTCTTTGGTTAAGAAAATAAACCTTGACATATACAATGTCATAACATGTCAATACTGACAGTACACCTATTGTAATACAGTCAGCTCCACATTTGCAGATTTGATGTAAATTCAAAAGGAGGATTAAAAAAATTAGATTCATGAAAAATTGGGAGAAGTATTTATTTCAGCAGGACTTTAAAAGACCCATGGTGTTGTGTTATATATCCAACTGCAATTGAATCCAAAATTGATATTTTCTGATGAAAAATATAGATATGTAGGGGTTGAAATACCTGTGCAAGGGTTTAATAGTTGGGGTTTATGCTCAAAATGACAATAAAATCAGATTTTGTAAAGAAGTCTTAACAAAGTTATTAGACTTTCATTATGAAAAACTGGTGCCTTATGGGAAACTGGAATGGAGTGATATCACCAAAGAAAGACAAACTATCTGGAAAAATAGTTAAAGTAACAAAAGATAAGATATCAAAAGTTTTATTTGGAATTCCCCTGCAGTGAAATGTGTATTATGCCCATGTGGTTCATTTCCATCGTATCTAGGTTTCCAGCAATGGGCTGAAATATTGGACTCGTTGTTGTTGTTGTTGTTGTTGTTGTTGTTGTTGTTGTTGTTGTTCCTTTATTTTATCGCTTTTAAACTTATTTATTATGCAATGCTTTTGACATGAAATAAAAATTATTATTATTATTATTATTATTATTATTATTATTATTATTATTATTATTATATTTATCACTTCCGAAGGAGACTCAAAGTGGCTTGACATAAAAGCATTAACATACAATTTAAAATACTGTATTCCAATATGAAAACATTTAAACACAATTAAATATAAACAGTATTTTAAAAATCCCAATTAAAAACCATTTAAACATATTCAAACTTGAAAACCACAGCAGGCCCTGAATTGATCTTTAAAAATCTTCTTTAAAAGCCTGTCTGAATAAAAACGTTTTAGCCTGTCACTGGAAGGACAGCAGGGAGGGGGCTGTTGTGGCTTCCCTGGGAAGAAGAGTTTCAAAGGGGCATTTGACATCGAGAAGGATGGCCCGCTTGAGATGGAGGTGGGACCGAGAGAAGGAAGGGTCTCTCTCCTGAAGATCTTGTTATCGACTGCGATTTGGTATGGATCAGCCCTGTGAGGGAGATCCGATCCATTTCTCAGAGGAGGGAACGAACCTTGGCGAGCTGACCGAAGAAGTAGAAAATAACCCGGAATATAATTTACTTGAGACCGAAAGAAAAAGGCTCTGCCAAGTTGAAGGAAAAACCGTCAAAGCGTTTTATTAAAGCGATTCAGCTGAAAAGGACATCAAGCCGCGATAATTCGACATGCGAGATGTAACAATTCGGTGAAAATAAAGCCATTTTATACATTTCCAAGTTTGAAGTCTGCTTGAACTTCCCGCCCCGTCACTCCGCCCATCTGGCTGCTGATAGGTCGAGGGCACCGCACTAGGCGGGAGCTTTGTTTCCCGCTCTGCGCCTTGGCCAATGAGGAACAACCTTCGTCTCTGTCAGGGCCAATCAGGTTGGGGAGGCGGGAGTCAGCTAGACAATGGATTTTGATAAATGAATCATTGGAGTTATCTTATGCAAATTGATTACCTGAGGCTAGCGCCTTCCAAGATAATCTTAAGATTATTGCTGTTTTGAATAGGGCCATTTGGAATGTCCGGGGTTTTACACACATACACAGTTCATGAACACCTAAGGTATGATGGAGATGACAGCAAACATTGATAATATGGGGTTATGGTGGCAGGACCAGCGGGAGGCCTTCCTATGGCTCTCCAGGGGTCCAGGTGATTTAGTGGTCAACATTACCATATGAGATTTAATCACCCGGGGGACTGCTCTGATCTGGGGTGGCTCAATCTCTCGCTATGGGCCATGCAGATGCAAAATAGATTAAATTTTATGGTGACAGTTTATTCTCTTTTGTGTGTGAAGCCCAGAATCTAGGGTGAGGGAAGGCGGGAATTTTCGGGGTTAACTGGAGTTCAGGCTATGCCTTCATTGATTAAAATATACCAGGGAATGATATCTAAAGTAACAATTAAAATAATATCTAAGATATGCCATACATTCACCGAGGGGAAGCTTATGTAGAGTATTTGGGGAATTCAGTGTGCGTGTACCAGCAATTCATAATATAATCAAAGTTCATGCACAGAGTTCATAGATAATAGAGGAAGTTTACAGACATGTGGTTCATGGTTCATGGAAAGTTCATAAGCAGCTCAGGCACTTGGGAGTTCATAAAAATAATAAAGTGAAAGAATTCAAGTTGATTTCTGTCCTTGGGAGCCCAGCAATTCATGAAACTGTAGGTAGGTATATGAATGAAGAATCCGTTCATTCATAAAAATGAATGAACGAACAGAAGAAATTCATCCGGGAGCTCTTGCCGCCGTAGAGATCACAGCTGGTCCTTGGAGAAACTACACCTCTCTCCCAGGGGGAATGGCAGTCCACCAGCAGCAGCCCTGGAAAAGACCCCACGTTCTTGCGGAGGCAACCCGCCAGCCGCGAGAGCCGAGGAGCAGCTGCAGCTGAGAAAGAAGCAAGCGGAACCGGCTTTTTGACAGTCAGCTGATTCGGAGCTTTAAAATGGACCAATTCTGGCGCTGTTGGTTGTCCCGGAACCAGGAGCCTCAAAAAGTGTTAGATATAAAAGATAGGCATGCTTGGAATGTTTTTGATGAAGTTATGGGTCAAATTGTCCCATCTGCCATGTTACTCAATGGCAGGGAGAGCCCGGAAGGTTAGTGGAGGAAAAGAGAGAAGTTTCCTATGCAGAGGAATCAGAAAAAGGGATACAAAATAACCACTTGAGAGAATTTCAAGTTAAAAGAAAGGATACTTTTATTTAGGGATTAGTTACAATGTCAGGGCAGGGGAAAGTAATGAAAAGAACTTAATAATAATTTGTTGCGGTCAGAACATTTTCCCACTTTGTTGGCGATCCGGATCTGTGGAACTCCCCACTGCAGGTCAGATGAGTTTAAAAGCGGGGGTCTCCGCTATCAATCTCAGGGCCCTGGCAGGTTCGTACAAGGGGATACGGCCGGCCAAATAGTCTGGACCTGAATCATCTAGGGCAGTGGTTCTCAACCTGTGGGTACTCAGATATTTTGGCCTTCAATTCCCAGAAATCCTAACAGCTGGTAAACTGGCTGGGATTTCTGGGAGTTGTAGGCCAAAACACCTGGGGACCCACAAATTGAGAACCACTGGTCTAGGGCTTTAAAGGTCATAATCAGCCCTTTGAATTGTGCCTGGAGACAGACTGGCAGCCAGCCAGTGGAGCTGCTGCAACTGGAGAGTTGTTCGCTCCCTGTAGCCAGTCCCAATACGTAACCTGGCTGCAGCTCTTTGGACGAGCCAAAGTCTCTGAGCACTCTTCAGGGGCAGCCCCACATAGAGTGCATTACAGTAATCGTGATGGGATCTAAATAAAGGCATGTACCACCGTGGCCAGATCTGGCTTCTCAAGAGATGGGCACAGTTGGCATATAAGTTTTTATTGTGCAAAGGCCCTCCTGGACAATGGCGATACTTGGGCCTCCAGGGTCAGCACTAAGTCCAGGAGTACACATAAACTGCAGACTTGGGTCTTCAGAGGTAGTGTGGCTCCATCTAGCATAGGCTGAATCCCTATTCCCTGATCTACCTTCTGACTGACCAGGAGTGCCTCTGTCTTGTCTGGATAAAGTTTCAATTTGTTTGCCCTCATCCGGTCTACTACTGATGACAGGCACTGGCTTAGGGTCAGGACAGCTTCCTTGGCATTAGGTGGGAAGGAGTAGTAGAGTTGGGTGGCACCAGACTCCAAAACTGGATGACTTAGCGGTTTTATGTATATGTTAAACAGCATGAGAGACAAAATGGAACCCTGAGGAATCCCATAAGTCAACAGCCAGAGGTTCAAACAGGAGTCCCCCAGCACCACCTTTTGGGTATGGCCCTCCAAAAAGGACCAGAGCCACTGTAAGACAGTGCCTCCCAGTCCCATAGCAAGATATGGGACTGGGAGGTATCCCAGAAGAATACCATGGTCAATGGGATCAAAAGCTACCAAGAGGTCCAGGAGAACCAACAGGAACACACTTCCCCGTCAGAAAATTGACCCCATTCAGCTCAAAAATGTTTTATGTTACCCCAGGTATATAGATATATAAAATAAAAATAGTTATACAAATCAAAGAGCTATTGATAATAAACCAGCATTTGCAAGGCTTGTTAAACAGATTGCATTTCTTTTTTGTGAAGCAATTTCTTCGCTGTATCTTTGGATTCCTGAACAAACTGACTTTTCACCAAACCAGAGAACATGTGCCTGTCTGTGTCTTCAGCCAAATCTGTGCCCCTTCGAACTGCTATTGATTACCCCCTTCTTAGATAGAAACATGGTTGCCAAGGTTTTCAAGGCATGTGCTGCTTTACCTATTTAACTGACTATTCTATACTGATGGAAACTGAAATTAAAACTCTACATGACCTTGTTTCATGTTTCCCAATTCACAGAGCTGGATTTTTCCTGGATAATAATAATAATAATAATAATAATAATAATAATAATAATAATAATAATACTTTATTTATGTCCTGCCACCATCTCCCAGAGGGACTCGGGGCAGCTCACAGAACACTCAAGGTGTGACATACAAAATACAAGTGCAAAACAAAACATAGACAATAAACAGTAAACACAACATCATAAATTCACAGCCCCCCCCCCCCCCCGGTAGAAACAATAAAATACACAATTGCTGTCAATAAAACAGCAGTATTTGACCTCAAAATTGTAAAGGGCTAATAAAGAGTCTATAGGTCCTCATATGTATTATTAGAGAGTCAGAACAGGATCAAAGGTTTATTTCATGGCTTCCTAATTTGGCCTGGTTAAGACAGATTATTCTTGATCCCTGAAGATTGTTTATAAGTTATATAGTTGTTTATAAGTTATATTGAGTTTATTTTAGCTACTTTGTTGTTCATTTGTTTTTGGATATTGAATGTTTGCCATTGTTATTTTTGTAAATTGCCCTGAGTCCCTCTGGGGAGAGAGGGTGGGTTATAAATAAAGTTATTATTATTATTATTATTATTATTATTATTATTATTATTATTGACACAAAGACACAGTATGACACAGCAAACGAGATCTATATGTTGGATTTCGTATCACAGAATCACAAGTTGAACACTTCCCAAGTGTTTAGGACTGTGTGATGTATTTTCGGATGATGCACGCAGATCCCAGTAAGGTGGCCTTTTGCAATTGACAGATCATAATTTTGTCAATCTTTATTGTTTTTAAATGCCGGCTGAGATGTTTTGGCACAGCACCCAGTGCACCAATTACCACCGAGACCACCTGTACTGGTTTATGCCAGAGCCTTTGCCGTTTGATTTTGAAGTCTTGATAATGGTTGATTTTTTCTTGTTGTTTTTCATCAATCTGACTGTCACCTGGTATGGCGACATCAATAATCCAAACCTTTTTCTTTTCTACAACCGTGAGGTCTGGTGTGTTGTGTTCCAGAACTTTGTCAGTCTGGGGACCCATAGGTTGAGAACTACTGTTCCAGAAGGTACCATCTATTCCTCATATAATAAATAATGGACATCACACACATGCGAATTTCAGCCCTTTCTTCTGAATCCTGAATAAATCTTTTCCCCCCTCTTGATATAAGAAAAACCAGTATCCATTTTGCCTTTCTTTGAGTCCGCCAAACTGATTGCCCTAGATGTGGAGGTGACAAGAACAAATTCTGTCGTAGGGTTGCATAAAGGTGACATAAAGTCACACAAGCACAACTAAATTCTGGTCACTTCGTCTAAGCTTGAATTTGCTTTCTGGAAAGTCTATAGATTTCTGTGTTTTGCTTGTTTATTTTTCCAATTATATTTTCTCTGTAAACCAATAAGGAAAATCAAGTCGTCATCATCATCATCATCATCATCATCATCATCATCATCATCATCATCATCTAATTACTTATTAATCGCCCTCCATCCACGATGCTCTAGGCGATTTACAAGATAAAAAAGGATAAAAATACATACATACAAATATTGATTAAAAATATTAAAAAAAATTAAAAGCTCTAGTAAAGAGCTAGGTCTTGAGTGCGAGGGTAAAAGGCCCCAACTCACGCATGGCTCTCATATAGGGCGGCAAGGCATTCCATAAGGCAGGGGCAGAAACAGAAAAAGCTCTGCACCTGGTCCTTTCCAAGTGCACTTCTCTAGGACCTGGTACATAGAGTAAGTCTCGTTGGGATGGTCGTTGCGACCTCCGATGATGGGAGAAGGAGAGACGGTCCCTAAGATATGATGGGCCCTGGCCGTAAAGAGTTTTAAAAGTCAGGACTAGCATCTTATATAGACCACGGTAATCAGTTGGAAGCCAATGCAGATGCTGCAGCACTGGTGTTATGTGGCATTTCATGGGTGTTCTTGTGAGTAGCCTGGCTGCCGCATTTTGAACAATACGGAGCTTCCGGGTCGTGGACATCGGAAGCCCAACATACAGGGCGTTGCAATAGTCCAGCCTAGATGTGACCGTGGCATGAATGACTGTTGCCAGCGCCTCATCAGATAGATAGGGTGCCAGTTGCCTCGCTTGTTGTAGGTGGAACAAGGCCTGTTTGCTGGCAGCAGCGACCTGAGCTTCCATTGTCAGCTGCGAATCTAAAACGACACCCAGGCTCTTAACGGTGGGCGAAGGAGATAGGGCAGCACCATCGAAGGTGGGTAGCAAGTGGGTCAGACCAGTTGAACGGCCATGCCAGAGAATCTCAGTCTTTGCCGGGTTCACCTTCAATCTACTAGCACGTAGCCAGTTCGACAGAGCCTCCAGACATAACGTGAAATTTTCTGGTATTGACGTTGCTCCAGGCTCCAAGTGCAGAAGGAGTTGGGTGTCGTCCGCATATTGATAACAGTCTAGGCCGAAACTCCGAACCAAGCTAGCAAGGGGTCTAACGTAGATGTTGAAGAGAAGAGGGGAGAGAATGGCACCTTGGGGTACCCCACATAGGAGGGGAGATCTGTCAGAGACTTGATCCATATACTCCACGCATTGGCTCCGGTTTCGCAGAAATGAGTTGAACCAATTGAGGGCCTGACCGCGAACTCCGGACATGGCGAGATGGTGAATCATTAGATCGTAGTCAACGGTGTCAAACGCTGCGGTAAGGTCGAGAAGTACCAGTAGCGCTGATCCACCGCTATCAGACTGGCGACGAAGTTCATCTGTAATGGCAACCAGGACTGTCTCCGTCCCATGGCCAGGGCGGAAGCCTGACTGGAAAGGGTCCAGGCCGGCTGTATCATCCAGAAATTGTTGCAATTGTCCCAGCACAGCCCGCTCTATCATCTTACCCAAAAATGGGAGGTTGGAGACAGGACGATAGTTGGCAAGGGTCATGGGATCCAAGCTAGGCTTCTTTGGCAGGGGACGAACCCTTGCCTCTTTTAGGTTGTCCGGGAAGACCCCCTGTTCAAGAGAGCCATTGATGATATTACTCAACGGATCGAGTAGACCTTCCAAGCAGCTCTTCACCAGCCAGGAGGGACACGGATCAAGGGAACAGGTGGTTGGTTTTGCAACAGTCAGGATTCTAGCGACATCTTCCTTGTCAAGCAGAGTAAATCGGTCAAAGATAGGCCCACTAAGCGGCCACAAAGTCTCAAGCTCACTTAAGGTATCAACTGTAGGGGGCAGTTCCTGTCGAAACACGGTGATTTTATCAGTGAAAAACTTCTGGAATGCCTCTGCTGTCAATCATTTTACATCTTGTTGTTCAGCTGTTACAATGCATTCATATTTATATCTCAGTCCTGTTAGTTTCTTTCAGATTACTGTTATATCCCAGCTACCTTTGGCCCCTGTACCCAACCCTGGGTTCGCCTTTGACCAGGATGAAGAATATGTTGATATTTCTCTGAGTCAGCAAGACCTGATGAGTTTGCAGCTGCCACTTGTTGACGATACACAGCCAGCTCTAATTGAAAGGGAAAGTGTTGTGGATAACTCTACTCCCTTGCCAGATGTCTCTAGCTCACCGGAGTCTGTGTCCTTCAACCGGAGAGAGTATCTAAACAAGCAGAGATCTGAGAAACAAGCAGGGGAGGAGAAGTGCCCGCTTGGCTGAGCGTGGAGACTCTCTCTAGAAGCCTTTCCCTTGGGAACTTTGGGGAGGAAGGCCCCCCTTTTTGGGGGAGACTCTACAATTCAATAAAAGTTTTGCTCCCAGTAGTTTCACTTGCGATGTCAACGTTGCTTACCACTAAGAACGTGCATTGTCTCCAGTTTCCAGCTCCTAGACTTAAGCGTCCAACAGGTGCCACGGCTCACGAGTAGACCCGGACATAAGTCTACTTTCCTGTCTTTTCGCGAACCAAGATTTATTTCCATGATCTCAAGTTTCTGCCTTGCTTCTAAGAACTATTCTTGAACATTTGGACCTTGTTCATCTGCCTAGCTTGCTGACTTTATTCCCCACTCAAAGGCTAACTTCAGTTTTGAGTGTGTTTCGGTTTCCGGACTTTGGACTCTAATAGCGGACATATTCCTCGACTTTTCTGGACTATCTTATACCTTTTCTTAAAGGGCTACTGCTTGATCAACTTTTCCACCATTTCATTTTGGGATTATTATTTGCTTTAATAAAGATATTAAAAGATTATTGGTCTCTGTGTTGGTTTTCGGTGCTCTGGCTACCTGGGCTGCAACAAATACATATAAAAAGAATACATACATATATTACACAGCACAGATAGTTTATGCATAAAATAAGATGTTGAGCTCCTTCACATGGACACATGACAAACCAGTGTCAAATAAACACCAAATTGAGATAAAGAATCAATTGCCATCTTGGGTTTTCAGCACTAGAAAGTTTTTTGTATTCAAGTGAGGTCTAAATAGTATAATGTAACATTTGGGGATAAATATGCAACCCAGTAACCCCAAACTGGAGGATAACATAGAGAAGAGCTGCACAGCTACCATGTATTTCCCTTTGGTGCTCAGATAGGTGGGCACAAAGGAGATCCAAACACTGCAAAATACCAGCATGCTGAAGGTGATCAGCTTGGCCTCATTGAAAGCCCCTGGCAACTTTCTGGCAAGGAAAGCCACCGTGAAACAGACGGCAGCCAGAAAGCCCATGTAGCCGAGGGCACTGTAAAACATGACCATAGACCCTTCATTACATTGCAATATGATCTGCTCAGGTTGAGAGTGCATGTCGGCATCTGGGAAAGGAGGAGAGACTCCCAGCCAGACCATACAGATGCCCACTTGAGCACCAGAGCAAGAAATGACAATGGAGTTGGCCAAACTCTTCCTCAACCATTTCCTCATCCTGCTTCCTGGTTTAGTGGCCATAAAGGCCACCACTACGGTGATGGTTTTTGCCAACAAGGATGAGACAGCCACTGAGAAGATGGTGATGAAAGCGGTTTGACGAAGAAGACAAGTTGCCATCTGTGGTTGGCCAATGAAGAGAAAGGAGGACAAGAAGGAAAGCAGGAGGGAGACGAGAAGCATGTAGGTGAGATCACGGTTGTTGGCTTTGACCATGGCTGTTTCCTGGTATTTGAGGAAGATACCTAAGACAAACCCTGTGATTAGAGAAAAGAACAGGGCAAAGAAAGCTATGCTGATTCCCAAAGGGTCTTTGTAGGAGAGGTAGCTGATAGACTTGGCAAGACATTCTGTGTGATCCTTGTTGGAGTAATCTTCATCTGGACACTTAATGCAGTGATCAGCATCTAAAAAGAACAGTAGATGTAGAGTTACCACAAAGCAATGTAACATCTGATCTGTATGAAATAGGTATACAAATCTAAAATTTACTGATAATAAACAGATTTGCAAGTCTTCCCCAGCAAGGCTCTCAGCAAGTAGGGCTGGAACATTTCAGTCAAAGCAGACAAGACAGACATCCCTCCATATTTGTGGGATTAACTTCTGCAGATTTGATTTACAGACTTTATTAGGATGTTCTTCAGGAATTTCTAGGTTCTGCACTTTGACTCTGTTTTTCACCAGATGCTGACATTAAATTTCCACAGCAGGACCTGGAGATTTCTAGAGTAGGATTCTCTATGAAGAAAAAGTATTTTTCTTCTTAGTTTTTCTACTTTTGTAGGGACTCTGTGCCTCCAATCCCCGTGAAAATGAACGTAAAGATAAAAGAGCAAGTAGAGGGGTTTTAGAAAAGAAAAGAACTGTATCAGGGTAATATAATTCCTCAAGTCTGACCATAATTCAGCATGATTGGTAGCTCCTTGTCCTTTTTATTAAGCATAGGAAATAACTTCATAACTTTATAATAATAGTAATAATAATAATAATTATAATAATTATAATTACTTTATTCTTATACCCCGCTACCATCTTCCCGAAGGGACTTGGAGCAGCTTACATATGGGGCAAAATGCCCACAAAACACTAATACAAATACAGTAGAGTCTCACTTATCCAACATAAACGGGCCAGCAGAACGTTTGAAAAGCAAATATGTTGGATAATAAGGAGGGATTAAGGAAAAGCCTATTAAACATCAAATTACATTAAGAATTTACAAATTAAGCACCAAAATATCATGTTTTACAACAAATCAACAGAAAAAGCAGTCTCGACTGCGCCCCTGTATGTTTTGCGCCCTAAGCGACCGCTTAATTCGCCTCATTGTTGGGCCGGCTCTGATTGGAGTAAAAACTGAGCTATCTGTCTCTATATGCACGGTACTTCCTCCAGTTAAACTACTGGAAACAAACTGTTTACCAGACTTGGGTATTGCAAATAGTGGATATGTGACCCTTTTGACTACAGTATTTTCCTGGACTGTGTTCTAATTTACAATTTCTTGACCTTGGACTCTTTGTGTTGTCGAAGGCTTTCATGGCCGGGATCACAGGGTTGTTGTATGTCTTTCGGGCTGTGTGGCCATGTTCCAGAAGTATTCTCTCCTGATGTTTCGCCCACATCTATGGCAGGCATCCTCAGAGGTTGTGAGGTATGGATAAACTAAGTAAGGAAAACCCTTTTCCTTACTTAGTTTATCCATACCTCACAACCTCTGAGGATGCCTGCCATAGATGTGGGCGAAACGTCAGGAGAGAATACTTCTGGAACATGGCCACACAGCCCAAAAGACATACAACAACCTTGGACTCTTTGTTGCCCACTTTTGCTACGACCTCTGGACTCTGATCAGGTGAGATCCTTGTTCAGTATTGAAAGCGGGACACCTACCTTCCCGGGTGGAGATGGTTCCTTCCGCACAAAGGGCACAATCATAGCAGCAAGCCTGCTCTCCTTCCCTCATCAGTTTGGCATATCCAGATTGACAACTTTCAGTACATCTAGATATGGGCACAATCTAAGGAACCCCAAGAGAATGTATTAATTAAGAGGTTTGTCAGCAGGAATTGAATGGAGAAAGAGAAAGAAGTCTCAGGACAATGCTTGACCATACCGGTTGATCACCTGAAGATTCAATCATGCAAAAGGCCCAAAGATGTGCCAAGTCCAGTCTGCAATTTAAAACACCAACAATATTCAATCTCCCAGGATCACTGTGGTAACCTGGTCAAGATCTTACCACTCCGATCCAGGAAAGGCTGCAGCTGCATTACAAATCTTACCTACCAGAAGATCCTTTGTGCCATGGATATATTTCTGGTGCATTAAGGGGAATGACCCCTCTAGAATAGGTTGACTATATAATAGTGAGAAAACATTCATTGTGAAAATAGAGATAGTAATGGAAGGGCAGAAAAGTTTCTGAAAGTAATATAAAAGTTAAATAAAAGAAGAAAAGGCAAAATATATCCCATTTACAGATTGAGTGTAGCTTATCCAAAATTCCAAAATCAAAATTATTTACATGTGTACTTGAATAGTGACACCTTTGCTTTTTGATAGTTTAGTGTAAATTGTACATTTTGTTTCATAAGCAAAATTATTGCAATTGTTGTGCACAAAATTACTTTCATATCCATATAAGGTGCATATGAAACATTAATGAATTTTGTATACAGAGGGATGTTGTATGTCTTTCAGGCTGTGTGGCCATGTTCCAGAAATATTCTCTCCTGACGTTTCGCCCACATCTATGGCAGGCATCCAGTTAGTTATGGATGCCTGCCATAGATGTGGGCGAAACGTCAGGAGAGAATACTTCTGGAACATGGCCACACAGCCCGAAAGACATACAACATCCCTGTGATCCCGGCCATGAAAGCCTTCGACAGCACATTTGTATACAGAGTTTACAGCTGTACTCTTGCATCTATATAAAGTCTATTAAAATCAGAAGGGTTGACCTAAGAATAGATAGAAGGATTGCCTGAGAACAGCCATTAGAAGAAATACATAGAAATATCTTATTTGCCCACCTGATTAAACCACTCGGCCCATACAATGGCACTCTGATCTATGGTGAACTTGACCTTTGAGGAGTTCCATCTCTCTATACTTCCGACCTCGATTCCAGCAGTGGATTTGTTGGGGGAAACCACCCAGTTCATGATATGAAAGTCAGCTGCCAGATCACCATTCTCATCTAAATACATACCATGCCTGGAAGTATTATAAAGTTCAAAGTTTCTAAGGAAAGGATGAAGCTAGAATGATGTGGGGGAAGAAGTAAATGTATTACCATCTTTAGGTCTTCTAATTCTAGGACTCCAACAAACTAAACCTCATCTAGCTCCCCAGCAAGGAGGAGACACCTACAAGTAATTGTTTCCATGACCTGGACAAATGTACTGTTCAACAAAATGAACCAGGATGCCTGCACAGTGTTTCATCAACAGAGTATATCTAATAACATAAGCAGATAAGTTGTGGGGTAATGAACAAATGGAGGAGGCACCTCCAAAATATAATTCC
Source organism: Anolis carolinensis (assembly GCF_035594765.1). NCBI lineage: Eukaryota > Metazoa > Chordata > Lepidosauria > Squamata > Anolidae > Anolis > Anolis carolinensis. The sequence continues at coordinate 26,738,807 of NC_085842.1, read as the reverse complement.
CTGCTCCATTCCAGAACAGAATGACTGGGGACTTTCCTATGGAACTTTCCTTTGGGTCTTTATACGTAGAAAAAGAAATACCTTCCATGAAGGGACCTTTTGAGGAGTCATCCTGTCTCCACCTGTCATTCTCATTCCCTTCAGTTGGGAAAAGTGTGCCTCGTGCAAGGTCCGTGCCACAGCCTTGAGAGCATTATAAATGCTATAGGTGTCTTGAGAAAGGATTCTCTCAATCACATCTTGAGGTAGCTCCTTCACAGCATTTTTTTCTACACATCTTTTCCTGATTTTCACAGATGGAAATGGCAATGAAAAGGAACAACGAAATGTCGCTTCTCCAAACTGTTCAAGATAAATCATATTGTGGTCAAAGTCATTATAGTGTCTCCTTTTATTCATCTGGACAGAGAAGGACAAAGAGACATGTTTGTGCTGGAGATCAACCACTCTGTGCAGCAATCTCATGGTGTGGTCCTGAAAAGCTGTTGAAATCCAAACTTTCCCCACAGTTGAGTTTCTGGTCTTTTCAACATGTCTTATAAGTAGCCCTTGCGTATACACAATAAAAGTGTCCAGTTGATAAACAGCTACATTGACTATTTTATCCAAAAGAAATGAAAGCATATTGAACTTGGTGCTGGTTGGGAATTGCTCTCCGAAATTCAGCACAGGAAGCGTTTCTGAGAATGCAATGCAAACACCATTCTTGGTGGCCACAGATCTGAAGGTACTCAGGAACTTTTCACCAGTGTCATTCTCGGGAGCAAAAAGGCCAATCCAAGTCCATTTAAAATGCAGGAGCAGTTTGACAATGCCAAGATATGGGGGTTCCTGCTTTGGGGCCATTCGGTACAGGAACGGTAACAGGCTTTTTCCACCAAAAGCATTACTAAGGAAGCCATAGCTGACCTGATAAAGAAAGGAAAAGTTTGGTGCTATGTTTTGATTTTGAAGATGAACTCCAAATTTGTGTAATGAACTATGTACTTTAGTTTAGCTTTAACAACTTCACCCTTTCTTAGGGTTAATGTGCTTTATACAAATATAGGTTTGGCATTCTCTTGCTTTCAAATATAAAACTGAATTGTTCATTTTAAAATATCATTAAAAGAAGTAAGTTAAACGCCAGCTTCTGCCGGAAGCTGCCACAGGATTTTGTTCTCTTCCTTTCTCACTTTACAGCTCTCTGCAATCTCCAAAAGCAGGTATAGGTAACTGCTTAGCCATTTTGAACTCATTTAAGGATAAACAAATGATCACAATAACAAACAGGTTCAACCCTTTTGAGTCCTGCCAGGAGGAGTCCAGCGTTGGATAGTCTCCTCACTCAATGACAGAAAGCTTTAAAATTGCCATGTTGCCCTTTTCCCCATCAGATGGGGGAAAGAGGAGAAAAAATGTGGGTAGCTCAATTGGAGCTACCCAAAACACGCCTTACCTAGAGATCAATGGGGTGGGGCCAAACTAGCGTCATCTGATGTGCTCACCAGACTCGATCCCCAAAGAGGAGAAAGGGGTCAAAAGCCCCAAGTGTGATGAGGTCCATAGAGTCTGAACCAATTCAACATAATTTGCAACAGCCACAAAAACAAAGTTTCTGGAGTATAACAACTGCTTTCAAAGTACATTCAATTGGAGCTACCCAAAACACATCTTACATGGAGATCAATGGGGTGGGGCCAAGCCAGTGTCGTCTGATGGCACTCACCAGACTCGATCTCCAAAGAGGAGAAAGGGGTCAAAAAGCCCCAAGTGTGATAAGAATCATAGAATCATAGAATAGTAGAGTTGGAAGAGACCTCATGGGCCATCCAGTCCAACCCCCTGCCAAGAAGCAGGAAATCGCATTCAAAGCACCCCTGATAATGTCCATAGAGTCTAAACCAATTCAATTACTTTTACTTGAGGCATCCAAACAACAGCTCAGGTAAAAGCGAATTGGATACCTGGTAAAACCCAGATCCGGGCCGTACCAGGTATGGACCAAGTGTGGATTGGGCCTGGGGACTGCACCAGGCGATCCCCAGGCCTAATCCATACAGCCCTCTTTGCTATCTAAAAATAAGAAAGGGAAGACTTGAAGAGCAACTATGAAGAAACTACCAATAGATAGGTAAACACATATAATCTACCAAAGTCAGATACGTTTTTCCTTTTCTACATATGTGAAAACTGTGTGGTATAATCATGATGAGGGAAATGCACTCATTTGAAATGTTGTGGTGCATAAGACTGCTAAAAAGACAAATGAAGAACAAGATATGAATCATTTCAAGAAGCCCAAATAGCTAAACTGAGGTGAGCACACTTGGTGCATATCATAAGACAACATGACTCACTGGAAGACAGTAATGCCCAGTGAAGTAAACACCGTAGGAAAAGAGGAAGACTGAGTACCCCTTATCAAAAATGCCTGTGACTAGAAGTGTTTTCTATTTAGGCTTCTTTTGGTTATTAAAATACCTGCACATGAGATATATAAGAGAGGGACCCCAAGTCTAAACAGGAAAACCACTTACTTTTCACATACACCTTAAACACATAGCCCGAAGGCAATTCAATAAACAATATTTGAAACAAAGTTTGTATACCGTGAACCATCAAAAAGCAAAAGAACAACTAGCTCATTAACTAATGAGATAATTTTTCATTTTGCAGTATTTTGGATTTCAGAATCATAAAATCATCGAACTGGAATAGACCATAACTAAAGAAATTTTACCACACTCACACACACACATATATACATATACAGTGTTCCCTCACTACTTTGTGGTTCACTTTTTGCGGATTTGCTGTTTTGCGGTTTTTCAATAAACTCTAAAAGACTATTATAAATAATAAAAAATACAATTTACAACCTAAGGAAGGGAGGAAGGAAAAGCCAGAGGGAGAGAAAAGCAGCCCAAGTGGCAATGGGAGGAGAAGAAGGTGATTTATCAACACACGATTGGTTGAGAAAGACTTAAAATAGTGTATAACTACTAAAATAACGTATAAATATTAAAATAAATATAGTGTCTGTACTTTGCGGATTTTCACTTATCGCGGGTGGTCCTGGAACCTAACCCCAGCGATAAGCGAGGGAACACTGTACATACACATACACATGGGGTTTGTTTTCAAAAGACAGCATTAAAACAAATTTTACAAGAATAATAATATGCAGAAGGTGTGCATTCTTTTGCTTTAAAATGTAATTTTCCAAGCCTAGTACTGAAGTGATCTGATACATTTTAGTATTTTTAATCTGTACATAATATCTACTCTTGGCCAACAATATGCTGCCCCCATAACTCAATTTTTCAAGTTTTATGGATTTGGTATTAATAAAAATGGTTTCTGTCCCAGGGGTGGAAGGAACACAGAAGGTCCTAGATGTGGTGTATTTTTAGGAATGACCAAGGAAGGATGCTATTTGTTAATGATATTAACATCCATGAAATGACATGTGTTCGTTTCACCCCGAGTCCAACCCTACTTTTTGAAGGCTGTTATATAAACCCATCCTGCAACCATTCATACCTGTGGAGTTTTGTAGATGTCCAAGATGCTTGAGATGTGTCTGGAAATTTCAGTGTTGGCCCCTTCAAGAACCACCAAGAGGTTGCTCTGCTTCCCACAGCTATAATTTGGAACGCTCTGTTGTCCAGTTGATAGCAGGTCTATCATGGCGTCATAAGTTATCTTTTCATTGAAATAGTTCTCATAGACATTATAGCCCAGTGTGATGTTGGGTAAGAGCAATGGATCTTGGTTGATCTCATGAATGGCAAACAAGAAAGGTAGGATCTGCCAGTATTCCATATTCGCTGTACTGCAATGAAATGAAAGCCATGAGATTTTCATCCTCTGCTTGGCAAAAATATATGAAGAGGAGGAGAAGGAGAAGAGTGGGAAGGGGGAGAAGGAATATAGATGAGCAGCATGTACATATTACCAGAAAAGTGGAAGGTTTGCAGCTGCCCAAAGATGCCAGGTCTTGATGACACCTTAGCCATTCTTTTCTCTGGAAAAATGGAAGCCATTTCTGTCCAAAAGGAACCATAGAAGAGCATGACATGTTTTGGTTTCTTACCTGAAAGAACGTATCTGAGGAGGTCTGAAAAACACATATGGATAAAGCATGCGATTTGCTGTCTCTGTGATCCCACCAATTGTGTAATCTCCAGGCCTGTAATAATTAAATGGGCTAATTCGATCTGAGATCAATTTCATTTGGCATTTTGCCTTCACCATCCCATAGACATCTCTGTGTAGCAGCATAAGCAGCATCAGCCACCACCATATCATGATGGAGATGCCTATTAGCATTGATCCCTCAAATTTTCTCTCTCCTTCACAATTTCTCATATGCAGACACCACAAATACTTTGGTTCAAGCCTCGGAGCAGAATAATTAGATGCCAAACTAACATAGTCTAACCGTGGCCTCAAATGTGAAGGGAGAGATCACTATTCAACATCACACTGGCATCGTCTCTACCTTTCTTTAGTCCCAGTCCAAATTCTCAATGGAAGAGAAGATATTTATAATTTATTTGCTCCAGCTTGTCAGATTCCGCAGCTGCAGCATTACTAAGCATTGTTATTGTTTTGAGGTTTCTCCTGTTAGTTTCAAGGATGATCTTTAGACAAATAGCCCCTGAGAAGTAGAAAAAATCACCATCATTTTGATAATCCCCAAACAGCAAAAATATAATAACTCCTGTCCTGTGGCATAATAAGTAGATAGGTCATAAGTGATTCCAGGTAGAGATGTTCCACCAGGGGAAAAAAAACACGTCTCTTCAACTTAGAAGTGTTGTTCTTTTTCAAGGGTTAGAAAAGTTTTGTTTGTTTTTGGTCAAGAAAATAAACCTTGACATATACAATGTTATGACATGTCAGTGCTTCCAGTACACCTGTTGTAGTATGGTTGGCTCCACGTTTGTGGATTTGAGTTCTTAAGATTTGATTATTCATCGATGTGATTAAAATGTGCTTGCTAGAAAACTTGTGGTCATCCAGTGTCAATTTATGGTCAGTTTCTACTACAAATTGATCATAGAGTCATGTTGGATGACCTAAAGATTACTAGAGTAATGGAATATTTCTCTAGAAATCTCTAAATACCCAGTACAAATATAGAGTCAAATTGTGCACTGGTCCGTTTTTGGATTATTGAATTATGTTTTATGTTTTTTATATATTTATGTATTAATTTTGAAATGTAATTTTATGCCATGTAACATTGTGTTTTTAGGGCTTGATCACCATGTAAGTCACCCCGAGTCCCTTCGGGGAGATGGGGCAGGATATACTAATAAAGTTGTTGCTGTTGTTGTTGTTGTCGTTGTTATTATTATTATTATTATTATTATTATTATTATTATTATTATTATTAAATTCATGTAGAGTTGTGCTGAAGAACCTAGACATTTCTAGAGAAGTGTTTTCTCATGTTAAAAAATAGCAATTTTACTATTACTTTGTGTGTGTTTTTAGGAACAGCTCTATATCCTTAACCCCAATGACAGCAGATTTGACTTTACAGATTTGATTAAATATGAACTTGTTTAAAAGGTTCTTCTTAAGAAATTCTGGGTTCTCCAGTGTGAGTTTATCTCGATGCCATTGAAACGGCAAAGGTTTGAGGTAATGAGACAAAGAGAGTTCTGAGTGCTGAAGGAAAATGATGTTTATTTTCAGTGGTCACAGAGAATAAGCATAGGAAGGACCCTCTCCTGTAATCAGGAAAGCAAGGGTAACAAACAAAGAAACACAGGGCTTTTTATACCATTTTGCACCCTTCTGCATACGTCATATGGGCATCATCCATCATCAATTAGTGTCACTTTACTAAAACATAGGCTACTTTCAAGACCTCTGACCCTTCCATTAGGCCTTATCTAAGGAATTCTTATCTTGGCTTTTAGGGGTCCCACTTAGTGAGGAATTCCCTCCATCTAAGCTTTTAAGGTGTCATTAGCACCCCTTCATGGCGCCAGGTTACCTTAAGCTTATTTTGACATCCCAAACCCTTGATTAATTTCCCGTTGCCTGGTACGGAAGCTTATCTGGTCTTGTTGACACTTTAACATATGTCTCTGCTACTTAGGGTGAACTTTGGTCTCTGCTATGAGAAGACTAGGCAGAAGGTATTTTGGAGAATATATGCACACATTCTGCTTGTGATTATATATATTTTCTATTCCCATTTCTAATATGATTACATTCAATATATAGTTTCCAATACAAGCATTATATTTTCCCAATACACCTTCATCACCATCTCTATACAGATGACACTCAACTCTATCACTCTTTTCCCCCAAGCTCCAAGGAAGCCTCCCATGTCCTGACCGCTGTGGTGGACTGGATGAGAGCTAACAAGCTGAAGCTGAATCCAGACAAGACAGAGGTCCTCCTGGTCAGTCGCGGGAACGATCGGGGTATCAGGTGGCTACCTGTGTTCGATGGAGTTACACTCCCTGTGAGGACCCAGGTCCTCAGTCTGGGGGTCCTCCTGGACTCAATGTTGGCACTTGATTCTTAGGTCTCGGCGGTGGCCAGGAGGGCCTTTACACAAACTTGTGCACCAGCTGCAACCGTACCTTGAGAAATCTGACTTGGCCATGGTGGTCCTCGCCTTGGTTACATCTAGACTGGATTATTGCAATGTGCTCTATATGGGGCTGCCTTTGAAGATGGCCCAGAAATTACAATTGGTGCAAAGATCGGCAGCCAGGTTGTTAACAGGAGCCAGCTACAGGGAGCTCCATTGGCTGCCGATAATTTTCTGGTCCCAATTCTAAGTGCAGGCTATGACCTACAAAGCCCTCAACAATTTGGGTTCTGCTTATCTTCATGAGTGTATCTCTCCCTACAAACCAGTGTGGGCTCTTAGATTTTCCGGGAAGGCCCTTCTCTCACTCCTGCCTCTGTCACAAGCACGGTTGGTGGGGATGAGAGAGAGGGCCTTCTCAGAGGTGGCCCCCCGACTCTGGGACTCTCTCCCCAGGGAGATCAGATTAGCCCCCACCCTGTCCACTTGCCGCAAAGTCTTGAAGATGTGGATGTTTCAACATGCTTTTGAACAAAAGGTTAATTTGTAATTTATTACTGCCCAGTCTTAATTGTTTACTGCCCTGATCTTCAGCACTTTATTTATTTATTTATTTATTTATTTATTTACAGTATTTATATTCCACCCTTCTCACCCCGAAGGGGACTCAGGGCGGATCACATTATATAAATATAGGGCAAACATTCAATACACATAGAACCGAGACAGAGATAGACGCAGAGGCAATTTAACCTTCTCCTGAGGGGATATTCGATTCTGGTCATAGGGGGGAGCAGCTGCTTCATTATCCACTGTGACAGCCCTTCCTCATTCCAACGTCGTAAATTAGTTAAATTTACCTCCCCACTTTATAAGTGGTACCTTATTTCCTACTTAATAGATGCAACTATGTTTCGGGTTGCTAGGTCAGCAACGAGCAGGGGCTATTTTTTATTTTTTAATTGACGGGTGCTCACCCCGCCACGGGCTGGCCTCGAACTCATCACTTCATGGTCAGAGTGATTTATTGCAGCCACTTTACTCCCACTCCTGATTTTACTGTCTTCCGTTTTGCACATGCCTGCCTCTCCCTTGTAATTTTTAATAACCCCACCTTTCAGTTTCGATACTCTCTGATGTATTTTATGATGTTTTATTTTATTGCTCAACTATTTTAATTATATTGTTCTTGTGTTTTTAACTTTTATCTGTTTTGACAATACATATAAAACCATTGTTCTAGAAGACACAATTTGTTTCTCCTATAATAAATAGTGCCAGCAGGACTGCTGACCTAGAGGTCAGTAGTTCAAATCCAGGGAGAGTGCAGATGAGCTTCCTCTGTCAGCTCCAACTCCCCATGAAGGGACATGAGAGAGGCCGTCCAAAAGGATGATAAAACATCAAACATCCGCTCGTCCCCTGGGCAACGTCAACAGGTCAATTCTCTCACACCAGAAGCAAATCGCAGTTTCTCAAGTCACTCCTGACACGAAAAAAGCACACACACATATGACTTTCAGCATTTTATTCTGAATCTTTTGAGTACATTTTTTTTGTCTTCCTATAAAAAACATCTGTGTCTATTTTGCCTCTCTTTGAACCTGCCAAGCAGGTTGCCCTAGACTTGTGGGTAACAAGAAAGAATTATCCCTTACAGTTTTAAAAAATTAAAGCTGGCATAAAGATACGTAAACACAACGATGTTCCTGACCACTTAGTCTAAACATTAAACTGTTATCTGGAAAATGTACAGAATGTTGCCTATTTTGTCTTCCAATTATATTTTCTCTACATACCAAGAAGAAAAATAAAATCAATCATTTTACATCCTGTGGTTCTACTGTTCCAATACATTCATATTAATATCTCAGTCCTATTAGTTTCTTTCACAATGCACAGAAAAAGATGAGATAAATAGTTCCTAAAAGAAGATGTGAGTTCCTTGACATGCCTGATAAGACAGTGCCAAATTAAGAGCAAATTAAGATGAAGTATCAAGTGCTATCTTGGGCTTTCAGCATCATAAAGTTCTTTGTATTCAAGTGAGGTCTAAACAGTATAATGTAGCATTTGGGGATAAAAATGCAACCCAGTAACCCCAGACTGGAGGACAAAATAGAGAAGAGCTGCACAGCTACCATGTATTTCCCTTTGGTGCTCAGATAGGTGGGCACAAAGGAGATCCAAACGCTACAAAATACCAGCATGCTAAAGGTGATCAGCTTGGCTTCATTGAAAGCGCCTGGCAACTTCCTAGCAAGGAAAGCCACCGTGAAACAGACAGCAGCCAGAAAGCCCATGTAGCCGAGGGCACTGTAAAACATGACCATAGACCCTTCATTGCATTGCAAGATGATCTGTCCAGGTTGAGAGTGCATGTCGGCATCTGGGAAAGGAGGAGAGACTCCCAGCCAGACCATACAGATTCCCACTTGAACACCAGAGCAAGAAATGACAACAGAGTTGGCCAAACTCTTCCCCAGCCATTTCCTCATCCCGCTTCCTGGTTTAGTGGCCATAAAGGCCACCACTACGGTGATGGTTTTTGCCAACAAAGATGAGACAGCCACTGAGAAGATGGTGATGAAAGCGGTTTGACGAAGAAGACAAGTTGCCATCTGTGGTTGGCCAATGAAGAGAAAGGAGGACAAGAAGGAAAGCAGGAGGGAGACGAGAAGCATGTAGGTGAGATCACGGTTGTTGGCTTTGACCATGGCTGTTTCCTGGTATTTAAAGAAGATGCCTAAGACAAATCCTGTGATTAGTGAAAAGAACAAGGCAAAGAAAGCTATGCTGAATCCCAAAGGGTCTTTGTAGGAGAGGTAATTGATAACCTTGGCAATACATTCTGTGTGATCCTTGTTGGAATAATCTTCATCTGGACACTTAATGCAGTGATCAGCATCTAAAAAGAACAACAAGAGATGCAGTTACCATAAAGCAGTGGTTCCCAAACTTATTTGGCCTACTGCCCCCTTTCTAGAAAAAATATTATTCAGCGCCCCCTGGAAATTAATTTAATTTTTTAAAAATAGCAATTAAACTGAAATATATATATACAGTATATTAATGTTTCTACCTCTTTCGTAAAATATATTAAAGAAAGGTGTAAATTAGAAACATTGAAGTTTGAAATTATGAAACTATTTTTTGAATTCAGAATAGAAAGGTAATACAGTTATTCGTTGCCCCCAAATGTACCTGTGGCCATCACCGCCCCCCTGGATCACTGCAGTGCCCACCAGGGGGCGGTAGCGCCCACTTTGGGAATCACTGCCATAAAGCAACGTAACACTTGATCTGTAGTCTATAATAGATATCCTTAAACTTTTCTACTCAAGACCCCTTTTGGCTCAAGGACATTTATGCGACCTAGAGCATATAGGCATATAAAACCAATATAAAAATCCAAGTATTTGCTGATAGTAAACAGATTTTCAAGGCTTGTTAAATAGGCTGAATTTCCCTTTTATGAAGCACAGCTGAAGCATCTTCCGCAGAGTCCATTGTAAATACTGCTCAACAGTTTCATATAAATGTCGAAAACAGCCAATAGGTGAGGTTTAGAAAACTTTTATTGCTGCCAAATGTTTTGGGGCCCCAGCATCGATTTTAAAACACCTCATTTGACCCACAGTTTAAGAAGCAGTGGTCTATATAATAAGACACAGGAAGGAGAGATGAGATCCTGCATATGTTGTTGGATTACAATTGTTCTAGCCATTACAGCCAATGGTAAGGAAATACTGAAGTTGATTGACAGCTCCTTGTCCTTATCCTTTTGTTTGTTTGTTTGTTTGGTGTATGCAATAACGTCATGATTTTATATACTTCTAGGCTGTCCCCGATGGTGCAGGAGATTAAACCACTGAGCTGCTGAACTTGCAGACTGAAAAGTTGATGGTTCGAATCTGGGGAGCGGAGTGAGCTCCTGCTATTAGTCCCAGCTTCTGCCAACCTAGCAGTTTGAAAACATGCAAATGTGAGTAGATCAATAGGTACCGCTTCGGCACAAAGGTAACTGCACTCCATGCAGTCATGCTGGCCACATGACCTAGGAGGTGTCTACGGAGAACGGCGGCTCTTTGGCTTAGAGATTGAGATGAGCACCAGCCCCCAGAGTTGGGCACACCTTATATCAGGGCAAACCTTTACCTTTACCTTAGGCTGTCCCCTTTCCTTCATACAGTAAAAGACTATGTGTAGATAGCATTTCGGATATGAATCATTGCTATCTAGAATGGGGGCAAAAACTGAGATATAAAACCCAATGTATTCTTTGGATTAATGTGAAGTTGAATACAGACTGACTCTGACTTTTGGCCCAGTGCTACTGGCCCTATTGTAACGGTCACACAAAGTTTTACTGTTTTAATTGGGTATGATATTGGTTTTTAAGTATGTTTTACGATTGTTGGTTTTTACTATATTTTGTATTATATGTGGCATTAATCTTGCCATTAGGAGCCCGGATGGCAAAGTGTGTTAAAGCACTGAGCTGCTGAACTTGCAGACCGAAAGGTCCCAGGTTCAAATCCCGGGAGTGGAGTAAGCGCCTGCTGTTAGCTCCAGCTTCTGCCAGCCTAGCAGTTCGAAAACATGCCAATGTGAGTAGATCAATAGGTACCGCTCCGGCGGGAAGGTAACGGCGCTCCATGCAGTCATGCTGGCCACATGACCTTGGAGGTGTCTACAGAAAACGCCAGCTCTTCGGCTTAGAAATGGAGATAAGCACCAACCCCCAGAGTCAGAGATAACTAGACTTAATGTCAGGGAAAACCTTTACCTTTACCTAATCTTGCCATTATGTAAGACTGCTCTGGGTCCCCCTGGGGGAGAAGAGTGGTATATAAATTAAATAAATAAACAAACAAACAAACAAACAAACAAATTATCTGTCTTTATATGCAGGGTACTTTCTCTAGTTAAACTACTGGAAGCAAACTTTCAGTTTATCAAATTTTGCTATTGCAAATAGTGGATTTATGTTTTTTAACTACAGTATTTTGTTTGAACTGCCTGGACTGAGCTCTGATTTAAAACTTCTTGACGTTAGACTCTTTGTTGCCTTCTGTAGCTACAGCCTCTGGACTCTGATCAGGCAAAATCTTTGTTCAGCATTGAGAGTAGGACACTCTGGGATCCAGGGCTGTAGCCAGAAAAATTTTAGGGGGGCTGGTTTGAACCCCTAGCCCCCCCCCCCCCCAAAGCTAGAGGCCTGTCAATATCTGCTTGAGATAGTGGCTGGAGGGACTCTTAATTTTTTTGCATCTCATAGACTTAGCATGGGGATTTGGTTAACCAGTTACAATTCATGAGTAAACCAGGCCTGCTGGGATCACCTACCTTCCCGGGTGGAGATGGTTCCTTCCGCACAAAGGGCACAATCATAGCAGCAAGCCTGCTCTCCTTCCCTCATCAGTTTGGCATATCCAGAGCGACAACTTTCAGTACATCTAGATATGGGCACAATCTAAGGAATCCCAAGAAAATGTATTAAGAGGCTTGTCAGCGGGAACTGAATGGAGGAAGAGAAAGGAGTCTCAGGACAATGCTTGACCATATCAGTTGATCACCTGAAGATTTAGTCATGCAAAAGACCGAAAGATGTGCCAAGTCCTGTCTGCAATTTATAACACCAACAATATTCAATCTCCCAGGATCACTGTGGTAACCTGGTCAAGATCTTACTACTCCGATACCTACTGGAAGATCCTTCATGCCATGGATATGTTTCTGGTGCATTAAGGGGAGTGAGCCCTCTAAAATAGGTGGACTATATAATAGTGAGAAAATATTCATTGTGGGGATAGAGATAGTAATGGAAAGGTAGGAAAGTTTTTGAAAATAATATAAAAAGCAAATAAGAGAAGAAAAGGTATTAACAAAAATATACCCCAGTTGAGCCTCCCTTATCCAGAATTTCAAAATCCAAAATACCCCAAAATCCTGAATATTGAGATACTGACAACTTTACTGTTCAATGTGCATACATTTTGTTTCATCCTCAAAATTATTACAACTATTGTTGTAAACAACTATTATGTGCTTTTCCTGCATCGCAGGGGGTTGGACTAGATTGCTCGTGTTGTCTCTTCCAACTCTATGATTTTATGATTGTGTATAAAATTACCTTCATACTATGTAAGTAAGATGCATATGAAACATTAATGAACATTATGTACAGTTTAAAGCTGCACTCTTGCATCTATGTGGAGCCCATTAACGTTAGTAGAGTTAAGAGTAGAGTAGATTGGAGAAAGATTGCTTGATAACATCCATTAGCAGAAATATAAAGAAATATCTTATTTGCCCCACCTGATTAAACCACTTGGCCCATACAATGGCACTCTGATCTATAGTGAACTTGACCTTTGAGGAGTTCCATCTCTCAATACTTCCAACTTTGATTCCAGCAGTGGATTTGTTGGGGAAAACCACCCAGTTCATGATATGAAAGTCAGCTGTCAGATCTCCATTCTCATCTAGATAAATACCATCCTTGGAAGTATTGTAAAGCTCAAAGTTTCTCAGGAAAGGATGAAGCTAGAACGAGATTTTATTTATCATGTCAGAAGCGAATTGAGGGTATAGTTATAATGTATTTTTTTTAAAAAACACAAACAAAGTTAAACACTTGACATTATACTAGATTTCCTTTGACAAGAAACTGGCCACTTGGAGCACCTCTGGTGTCGCTGTGAGAAGGTCCTCCATTGTGCATGTGGCAGGGCTCAGGCTGCATTTTTGTAAATGGTCTGTGGTTTGCTCTTCTCCACACTCGCCATACCGTGGACTCCACTTTGTAGCCCCATTTCTTAAGATTAGTGCTGCATCTTGTGATCCCAAAGCAGAGTCTGTTCAGCGCCTTCCAAGTCGCCCAGTCTTCTGTGTGCCCAGGAAGGAGTTTCTCATCCAGTATCAGCCACGGATGGAGGTTCTGGGTTTTAACTTGCCACTTTTGGACTCTTGCTTGCGGAGGTGTTCCTTGCAGAATGAGATAGGAAAAGCGGTATATATTTGAGATAGGAAATCCTTTTTCACGTCTTGGACCTGCCATTTGAATAGATGGCTATCCAGCCTCACCTTAAAAACCTCAAGTTGGTGCACAATTCTTAATTCTTAACTGTGATAATGCATGTCTATTGAATGCATAGCTTTTAAATGAGCATCCAGGGACCTGCCAGGGAACAGGATAAGTCCCACTAGATTGGAGGAAAACAAATGTGTTCCCTATCTTCAAGAAGGGACAAAAAAAGGACAACCCAAACATTTGCAGTTTGATAAGGCACTAGTAGCAACCCTTGGAAGAGAAAGTTAAAGATGTTGAAAAACTCCAAGATTTCATAGCATTTAGCAATGGCAGTGAAAGTGGGAACAAACTTCATTAATTTTACAGCATTTCATTGCCTTAATGTGATGAAGTCCACAGATAAATATGTTATATGCCTGACTTGAACAATTCAATGGATGCAATCAATTATGATGTCTGGCAAAACAGTCACACCTTGATGAAGGATCTCCTTCTTCCCCAATTTACCAGGTCCTTGAGAGGATACTCCTTGGCTGTTCAGCAACTTGTTCTGGTGGACAATTCAGGACCAATGCCATTGTGACAGAAAGGTAATCTAACATTGCTGTCATAATCATCACAGATCTTAGCAGCCATTTGTGTTTGAATGAAGCTGCTTTGGAGATCTCCCTCACTGCAATTCTCGCCACTATCTGTACTTTTTCATCATCCTCAAGAACCTTGGAAAATAAGGACATCTGTCTCATTCCACCAGATGAAAAACAAGCTGTTATGTCAACATAATAATAATAATAATAATACAACTTTATTTTTGTATCCCGCCTCCATGTCCTCGAAGGGACTTGGGGCGGCTCACATGGGGACAAGCCCAACAACAACATAGGTTAAAAACACAGATTCATAAATTAAAACATTGTAATGACATAAAACAACATAAAACACATCAACAGCCTAACATTTTATCAAGTACTCTAGCCAGTCATGATAAATGCAATGGTGGTAGAAAAGAAAAATTACTTTGCAAGGGTCAGAATCAGAAAACAGATTTTCAGAGATGCTTCCAGATATGTTTGGTTGCAACTTGTTTAGAGATCTCCCCCCATGGACACTTTAGTATTCCACTACCATTTTGTCACCATTACTATTATTGTTATCATCATTATCATTTACTACCTGCCTCTCCCTATGGTTCAAGGCAGGTTTAAAACAGAAAAATACACCACCATTAAAATGCATATATCAAAATACAACAGTCTGAAACCAATATTAATAAAATGCAGATTAGAATTCATAGTTTAATATTGATTGGGTAGTTATTGTTTGTACTTGTCTATTTATTGTCTGTACTGAAAGTAGAAGTATACAGGGGCATCCAGATGTGGATTTTTTTGCCATTGGTTTCGAACTCTCCTCCATGGACACTGCATTCCACAGGTGCCAAACCTGCTGCGCTCCTGATGTTTGGGCCTCCAACTCCCAGAAGCCCCAACAAGCTTGTTCAATGGCCAGGAATTATGTGAGCTGAAGTCCAAAACGCCTGTCCACAAGTTTGACACCACTGTTCTAATCTATAAATGCCATTTTATCACAATAATTTTGATTTTACCCTTCTCTCCCTATAGTTTAACGTGGGGTACAACATCTTAAACATACAAATGCATATATTAAAATTCACATAATAAAGACTTATATTAAACATGCATGGGGTGGATTATATGGGAGAAGGTGATCCTGTAGGTCAGTGGTTCGTAAAGTGTGCTCTGTGGAGCCCTTGGGGCTTTGCAAAGCATACTGAGGGGCTCTGTAAAATATTGTTAAGTTTATGTTGGTCAAAAAGTTTGCCCATGCATGATATAAATATATATAAATATAAATATATATAATAAAATATATACATAATATACATAAACATTTATTGGGGCTCCACTAGAAAATCAAACACTTCATGATTATCACCAAAACTAAATGGCAACCAATGGAGTGACTTTCATAAGTGTGTAATATGTTCCTGTAGTCCGTCTGATGACAAATTTTGAACTAATTTGAGATTCTGAACTTGCTACAAAAGTAGGCCAATCTGCAGCACCATGCAGTAGTCCAACCTTGAGGATCATCTTTAGGTTTTCTAATTCGAGGACTCCATCAAACTAGAAGCTCATCTAGCTCCCCAACAAGGAGGAGACGCCTACAAGTAGTTGTATCAATGAGCTGGAAAAATGTTCTGTCCTACAAAATAAACCAGAATGTCTGTACAAGATTTCATCAACAAATTAACTAATAGCTCTTCAAGAGCAGACCATTTGTGGGGTAATGGACGAGCGGAGGAGGCAGCTCTGAAATGCAATTTCCTGTTCCGTACCATCCCAGAAAAGAATGACTACATCCTTTCCGATGGGACTGTATATGAAGGAAACGTAATACCTTCCAGGAAGGGACCCTTCGAGGAGGCAGCCTGTCTCCACCTGTCATTCTCATTCCCTCCAATTGGGAAGAGTGTGCCTCGTGCAAGGTCCGTGCCACAGCCTGGATAGCATTATAAATACTATAGCTGTCTTGAGAAAAGATTTCCTCAATCACATCCTGAGGCAGCTCTTTCACTATGTTTTTTTCTACACATCTTTTCCAAATTTTCACTGATGGCATTGGTCTTGAGAAGAAACAACTAAATGCCGCTTTCCCAAACTCTTCAAGATAAACTATATTTTGGTCAAAATCATTGTAGCGTTGCCTTTTATTCATCCAGATGGAGAAGGACAAAGAGACATGTTTGTGCTGGAGATCAACCACTCTGTGCAGCAATCTCATGGTGAGGTCCTGAAAAGCTGTTGCAATCCAAACTTTCCCCACAGTTGAGTTTCTGATGTTTTCAACATGATTTATAAGTAGTCCTTGTATATACACAGTCCAAGCATCCACTTGATAAACAGCTACATTGATTTTTGTATCCACAAGAAACGAAAACATATCTAACTTGGTGCTGGTTGGGACTTGCTCTCCATACTTCACCACAGGAACCGTTGCTGAGAATGCAATGCAAACGCCATTCTTGGTGGCCACAGATCTGAAAGTACTAAAGAACTTTTCACCAGAGTCATTCTCTGGAGCAAAAAGACCAATCCAAGTCCATTTAAAATGTAGGAGCAGTTTGATAATGCCCAGATACGGAGGTTCTTGCTTTGGGGTCATTCGGTACAGGAACGGTAACAGGCTTTCCCCACTGAATGCATTACTAAGAAAGCCATAGCTGACCTAATAAAGGAAGGAAGGGTTTGGTGCTCTGTTTTGATTTGGAAGATGAACTTCAAATTTGTATAATGGAATTATATAATTTGCTAGCTTTAACAACTTCACCCTTTCTTAGGGTTAATGTGGTTTATACAAAGCTAGGTTTGGTATTTTCTTGCTTTCAAATATAAAAGTGAACTGTTCATTTGAAAGCATAATTCAAAAAAGCAAGTTAAATGCCAGCTTCTGCTATAAGTTCCCACAAGATTTTATTCCTTTCTTTTCCCACCTTGCAGCTCTCTGCAATCTCCAAAATCAGATTTAGATTCTTTTTAACCATCTTGACCTCACTTAAGGGCAAACAAGTGACCACAATAGTGAACAGAGACAACTTCTTTCAGATCTGTTAGGGGAAGTCCAGTATTGGATATTCTTCTCACTCAATAACTGAGAATTTTAAAATTCAAACCAATACACTATGAGTACAACTCCTGTTTCCTTGAAAGATACATTCCCAGATTTCATGTGGATATACAGAACTGCAGTTAATAGCACACTGTATTGAAATGAAAGACATCTGGCCCAAGAGTGCCATAAAGTTGCACTGAAGGATCTTGGAAATACTAGAGATGACAATTTTTATGGAGGTGAAATCCCTGATACAAGTCTCTTTCTCCAAAAATGATAGCACACATTGCTTTTGTTGAAAGACCTTCTAAGGCTCTTTGGCCTGTTACATACACACACACACACACACACACACACACACACACACACACACACACACAGTAGAGTCTCATCCAAGCTAAACGGGCCGGCAGAAGCTTGGATAAGCGAATATCTTAGATAATAAGGAGGGATTAAGGAAAAGCCTATTAAACATCAAATTAGGTTATGATTTTACAAATTAAGCACCAAAACTTCATGTTATACAACAAATTTGACAGAAAAAGTAGTTCAATATGCAGTAATGAGAGCAACTATGAAGAAACTACCAATAGATCTACCAAAGTCAGATTATTTTATGAAAATATCTTTTCCCTTTTCTACATATAGTTGTGAAATCGAGCAGAATAAAGCCGACAGGGGAAAATACACTTATTTGAAATGTTGTGGTGCAAAAAATGTTCTGAAGATAACATGGGCTTCTAAAAAAACTTCCTGAATTTGTCCTGAACAAACAAGACATGAACAGTTCCAAGAAGCTCAAACAACTAAACTGAGGTCAGGATCTTTTGTACACATAATTTTTAATTTTTTTTTAAAAAAAAATATCTTGTTAGAAGCGACTTGAGAACATATTGCAAGTCGCTTCTGGTGTGAGAGAATTAGCCGCCTACAGAGACGTTGCCCAGGGGATGCCCAAATGTGTTACCATCCTGCTGGGAGGCTTCTCTGATGTCCCAGCAAGCTAGAGCTTCCAGACAGGAGCTCACCCCATCTCGCAGATTCGAAACAGCAACCTTCTGGTCAGCAACCCAACCTTCAGGTCAGCAGTACACAGCATAAGACAGCATGACTCATTGAAAGACAATAATGCTCAGTAAAGTAGAATGCTGTAGGAAAAGAGGAAGACTCTACTGGGAATTGGTTCAATAAATGAAGGTATCAGGGCTGTAAATTGAGTCTGTTGCAAATCTCCATAATGGAGTCTGTTGTTCATAAGCTACATAACAAAAATCCAACATAGCAACAATGATCTACATATACACCATGAGATATATTGGAGACGGGAACCAAGCCTAAAACCACTTATCTTTCACATACACCTTAAACTCATAGCATAAAGGTAATTTTATAAGCCTTCTGTTTCATAATTGTGTGCAAAGTTAGTATACATCAAAAAGCAAAAGTACTACTACTTCACTAAGCAATGAGACAATTTTGGATTTTGAAGTATTTTGGATTTCTTAATTGTAGACTCATATAATTGGAAGAGACCATCTGAACAAATTTTACAGGAATTTTAAAAAATGTATTGATGATATACAGTAGAGTCGCACTTATCCGTCATAAAGTGGCAGGCACTGGGGCCCGGCTTGGCGAAGAAGCGAGCTAGCAAGGGAGGGCCTTTGCCGCCCTCCTTCGCTCGCCTGTCCTCCGTCCCTCGCTCACTCACCTGGCTGGGTTCCGGCAGCACTGGGACCCGGAGGGGTGAGTGAGTGTGTGAGAGAGAGAGAGCAGGGGAGAACATTTGCCTCGGATAATACGGAGTGTCGGATAAGCGAAACTCAGATAAGAGGGACTCTACTGTACATTCTTTTGCTATAAATGCAATTTTCCAACCCTTATATTGAAGTGATCTGATACATTTCGGCAGTTTTGTTATGTACATAATGTTTTATTCCTGCCCAATAATGTGTTGCCACCTATAACACAATTTTTCTGTTTTTAAAAAATTTGGAACCAGAAATGCTTTTTGTCCCAGGGTGGAAGGAACACGGAAAGTCCTAGATGCAGTGTACCTTGAGTAAAGGCTGGGGAAGGATGGTATTTGCTAATTACATTAACATCCATAAAACAGCATACCTTTCGAATTCCTTTATATAAACTCGTCCTACAACCACTCAGCCCATTCATACCTGTGGGGTTTTGTAGATGTCCAAGATGCTTGAGATCTGGTTGGACGTTTCAGTGTTGGTCCCTTCAAGAACCACCAAGAGATTCCTCTGCTTTCCACAGCTATAATTTGGAACAGTATGTTCTCCAGTCGATAGCAGGTCTAGCATAGCATCATGAGTTATTCTTTCAGTGGCATAGTTCTCATAGATGTTGTAGCCCAGCGTGATGTTGGGTAAGAGCAATGGATCTTGGTTGATCTCACGAATGGCAAACAAGAATGGCAGGTTCTGCCAGTATTCAATACTCCCTAAACTGCAATAAAATGGAAGCCATGAGATTTTCACCATCTGGTTTGTAAAAATATATGAAGAAGAAAAGAGAAGAGAAGATGGGGAGGGGATGAAAAAGGAATGTACATGAGCAGCACTTGACATACACAACACTGAAAAAAATGAAAACATGGGATTTTCACTCTTTGTGAAAGAAGACAAGAAGGAGACGGAGAAGAAGAAGGAATATACACAAGCAGCAGGTATTGCCAGTCAGTGGGAGAGTTACATCTGCCCCAAGATGCCAGGTCTTGATGGCACCTTAGCAATTCTTTTCTCCGGAAAATTGAACCTATCTCTGTCCAACAGGAAAAATGAAAGAGTATGAAATGCTCTGATTTCTTACCCATAATAATACATAGCAGGAGGTTCGAAGAAATCATATGGAAAAAGCATAAGATTTGATGTCTCTGTGATCCCACCAATTGTGTAGTCTCCGGGCTTGTAATAATTAAATGTATTTCTACGATCAATGATTAATTTCATTGGACATTTAGCCTTCAGCCTTCCATAGACATCACTGTATAGCAGCATAAGGTATAGCAGCCAACACCATATCATGATGGAGATGCTTTTGGATTTTCTCTCTCTGTCTCTTTCATATGCAGAAAGAATAGTCGCAGAGCAGAATAATGAGATGCCGAAGCCTCTCACAAAAGCAGAGCCGGTGTGTGTGGTTTTACTTATATTGGTAAAATTGACCTCAGACCTCAGATGTGAAGGAAATAAACATTAAAATTGGCCTCTGGCCTCAGATGTGAAGGGAATAATCACTATTCTCAATGGCATAATGTATATGCTCCAGCTTGTCAGGTACCACAGTTGCAGCATCTGCAGCATTGTTTGGAAGTTTCTCATGTTAGTTTCAAAGATGATCTTTGAACAAACATCCTTTGAGAAGTAGAATAGATTGCCCTTATTTTGATAATTCCCAGATATCAAAACCACTTTTGTGACATAATAAGCACAATTGGTCATGGGTGATTCCACGTGGAGATATGCTGCTGAGAAAAAAATCTATTTAACTCAGCAGTGTAACTCTTTTAATTGGTCAGGAAAGTTTTATTTCTTTAGTCAAGAAAACATACTTTGACATATACAATGTCATGACACCAATTGAAATTCAGTGAGCTCCACGTTTGATTATTCATGAACTTGATTAAAACGTTTTTTCTAAGAAACTCTGAATCTTCTAGTGTGAATTTATGGTCAATTTCTGCTAGAAATTAATCATAGAATCATGTGCCATTACTTAAAGATTCCCATACAAAGCATTTCTCTAGGAAGCTCCGGGTCCTTCTGTACAGTTGTATAGTCAACTCCCAGTAGAGTAATTCTGGAGAACATAAAGATCCCTAGAAGAGTGTTCTTCTAGGTTTTAAAAAATAGCAATTTTACTATTTCAGTTTTTTTTTCAGTCAGCTACCCTTGTCAAAACATACAGCCTCCAAAACTTTTTACCACCACTGCCATCCACGTCTGCCTTCATGGCAGCAATTACAGTATTCCCACTCATTCAGGAAGCTGTTGGAAACCTTGAAGACCTTCTGTACTGATTTGAGAGACTGAAAAAATCTAACTCCCACTACTATACAGAAGGTCTCTAAGGATCCTGATAGCCACCTGGCTTCACCTTGCTCTAATTAATTAATTAATTAACTAACTCTATTTATACCCTGCCTTTCTCTAACCCGAAGAGGACTCAAGGCAGCTTGTTGTTGTTTATTCGTTCAGTCGCTTCCAACTCTTCGTGACCCCATGGACCAGTCCATGCCAGAACTCCCTATTGGCCATTGCCGCCCCCAGCTCCTTCAATGTCAAGCCAGTCACTTCAAGGGTACCATCCATCCATCTTGCTCTTGGTTGGCCTCTCTTCCTTTTTCCTTCCATTTTCCCCAGCATCATGGTCTTCTCCAAAATGTCCTAACTTCTCATGATGTGGCCAAAGTACTTCATCTTTGCCTCTAATATCCTTCCCTCCAGTGAGCAGTCGGGCATTATTTTCTGGAGTATGAACTGGTTGGATCTTCTTGCGGTCCAAGGCACTCTGAGAATTTTCCTCCAACACCACAGTTCAAAAGCATCTATTTTCCTTCGCTCAGTCTTCCTTAAGGTCCACATCTCGCATCCATAGGTTACTATGGGGAATACTGTTAGTGTATGTTTATGTTTTGAGGTTGAAATGTTATATCAAGTTAAACTGTTTGGTGTTTTGCAACTGTGTTTCCAGCAAAGCATTTCAGCAGTGCAGGAGTTAATCACTAGACTGCTTGAGTGATTGGCCACAGGACCTATGGGGCACAGTTTCCGTTTGAACTGTCTGGCCGGAACTCATGAACTGAGGAATGTGCTTCTTATCAGTTGAGCTGCGTGTGCCGAGCCGAGAGGCAAAGGAAGAATGCCTGCTTCCAGTGATGGTTTTTGCTGTTTGTAAATATGCTTTGTAAATATTGGATAAATGTTTGAATTGCAGACTTCTGCAGATGTCTGTGAGTCTGTACTGCTACTCAGAATGAGAGCAACAGTCTGACATTGGAGAGGAATTGGTGAGGGCAGAAGTTCACCAATTCATCAGGGTGCTGATCTGGAGCTGGTTGATGGATGGTTTTTTTAAGTAACCCACCCACACGAACCCTGCTGCTGACAAATACCATTGCTTTAACTATGCGGACCTTCATTGCCAATGTGATTTCTCTTCGAGATTGGTCATTGCTGTCCTCCCAAGAAGTAAACGTCTTCTGATTTCCTGGTGGTAGTTTGCGTCTACAGTCTTCTTCATGCCTTGAAATATAAAGTCTTTCCCTGCCTTCACATTTCCCCCCTCTATTTGCCAGTTATCAACCAGTCTGGTTGCCATCATCTTGGTTTTCTTGATGTTTAACTGCAACCCAGCTTTTGCACTTTCTTCTTTCACCTTGGTTATAAGGCAGCTTACATAGAGGCAATTATTCAGTGCCTTAAAACATAAACAATTCAATAACTGAAATTAAATTAGATCAAAATCAGACATATTTAAAATTTAAAACATTGTATTACATAATAAAATCATGCCATCTATAGTTATTGCCCAAGCCTTTCCATAGTCATTAAATATTTCCAAATCTGTCATTGCACTGCCCTATTATCTAAAAGCTTGATCCCATAACCAGTGTTTACCTTTCTTCTAAAGGCTAGGAGGGAGGGGACTGATCTATTGTCACTGGGGAGGGATTTCCATAGCTGAGGGGCCACCACTAAGAAGGCCCTGTCTCTCGTTCCCACCAGTCACGCCTGTAAATACTATTACAGAGTATTTTTCATTTATCAAAACGAAGGAAATCTAGGTCCATCCAGTTCTAATGTTGTCCTTTGGAATGACATCTTAACAAGTCCATATAAAATGCAGAGTGGCATTGCTGATATAGAGTGGCATATATCAATTGAAGGATAAACAAGCGAATGTACCCCTGATGTTGCAGGTGACATTACTAGGACTCAAATTGTTGCTGCCAGAATAAATGTGAGGACAGAGTTGGTATCTAAGTTTGTTGCAAAGTCATTGGGGGACAACATAAAGGCTATATTGTCAGAGTAATTTACACAGTGCAGCAGTAGTTGGATGGAATTAATGGAACGCAGAATGAAGAGACATCAGAGACGATAGTAAAACTATATACAAAGTTTTACTGTACAAGACAAACAGACTTGCAGACAATGGACACAGGACTTGACTTCTCACTCTAGGCAGACAGAACAGAACTGAACTGATGCAATCAGTAAAGCATACACACTTGTGTCTGGACACTCCCCAGTTCCAGCCACACATCAAGGTCATCACAGCTTCTCAGTAATTAACTCTTTCCAGACTATAGTACACTCTGGATGATGCAATCAGTATGCAATACAAACCAAGACACAAATTGCATTTAAACACTATCAATACACAAATCCCACATTAACATATATACAGCTTCAGAACTAACTGTAACTTGCTGCTAGTGTGTTTGAGTTGTCTCCGCTGAGGCTGTAAATGACAGCTAATAATGTTCTAACATTTTCTGCTTTGGTTCTTCCTTAAAGCAAATTGTTCCTGGATATCCGCCTTACTTTATTAATCAGTTTGTTTCGTTTCTTCAGTTCCTTATTGCAGTCTGAGAAACCCCTGCTGCAAATCCAAAAAATTTTGAATCTCTGGATGCATCTCTACTAATGGACCTTGATACCACTTTAGTTGTCTTGGCTGGATGCTATGGATTCATGGCTGAGGTGATTTTCAAGGTCTCAGCCTCTCCAAACTACAGACTGCCGGATCTCACAGTATTGAGACATGGTAGTTAAAGGGCCCATCTACACTGATGATTTAATGCAGTTCGAAGCCAGGTTCAAATTATCATGTCTAGGCAACTAACTCTTACAAAAGAATACAAAATTAAGCCTTTAATGTACACCAGTGGTTTGTGGAATCACCATCTGGACCTCAAACTAGTTTCAGGATTTCCTATGTCATCATCTGACTGCCCAGCATAACGACTTTCTTCACTAGTGGTTTGAAACTGAATTAAATGGTCAGTTTAGATGGGGCAAAAGTAGCATCATGCTGCATTAATTCTACAGTGTAGATGTTCCCTCCATTGTACAGTTCTGCACAGAACCTGTTATGTTGGAGAGCCAGAACAATGGTAATGTAAAGAGAGTCCCTTTATGGGACATACTGGGGTCAAGGGAAAGAAGAACATACATCTTTACAGCATCCTCTGATGGCAGGAGGGCTATCACTGGAGTAGGGTGTGGGTTGTGCCCACGTGGTCATCTCTAGGGTTACAAATGGGGTGGCATTACATTAGACTCATTGGACAACAGAAAGGTTGGCTGATGCCTTGATCTGGAACCCTATTTACAACATTAACCAATAAAGTTGTGCCCTTCATTGTGCCATGGAAGCATTATGTGTGCTGATTCAACTACACAAATAATAACCATATCAAAAAAATAAAATAGACCAAAAATGTTTGGTGCATACAAAATAGCATGATTAATTTTTTCTTATTGAAACAGAAACCCAAAGTGGTGAATGTGCCACTTTCTTTACACTCGCCAATGTTACTCCTGAATGCCGCTCAAAACAAAGGTGAAGAAGAAAACTACTTTTCTTTATCCAGTTTAGACAAGGAAAGAGTAATGGTGTAGGAGCACTCCCTGACATGTCAAAAAGACTTCTTACTTCTGCCTCTTGACACTGTTTTCGCTGTGTCCCATTCTAGCATTGACCCATGTGTACGTCGAACCAGGTTTTTTAAAGCTGATATTATTACCAAACCCGGCCCCTCAAATTACCTATGCACAAGTATACAGTAAAGTCTCGCTTATCCAACATAAACAGGCCAGTAGAACATTGGATAAGCAAAAATGTTGGATAAAATGTTGGATAATGTTGGATCAAGGAAAAGCCTACTAAACATCAAATTTTTTGATTTTACAAATTACGCACCAAAACATCATGTTTTACAACAAATCAACAGAAAAAGCAGTTCAATACATGGCAACATTATGTAGTAATTAACTGTATTTACGAATTTAGCACCAAAACATTGCAATGTATCGAAAACATTGTCTATAAAAAACATTGACTACTAAAAGGCAGACTGCGTTGGATAATACAGAATGTTGGATAAGCAAAGGTTGGATAACCGAGACTCTACTGTTTATAGTAATTCTATCATATCTATTGTAATAACAAATAAACTATTATAGAGATGGTACTTTACAAAGTTCACTCCAGGCTGACAGATCTGTCCCCATTAAGGGCACAAAACAACACCGATGAATCTTGAAAACATATTTTCTTCATCCGTGCAGCTGTGCATTAAGCAACAGAGAGCAACCAGGCTTTTGCGTAATCTTCATCATTATCAAGATCATAATCATTGTAAAGAAATTGCAGGTGCTCTGAGGTTTGCTCCAACCTTTGAAACTTTAATGAGCATCACAATCATGAGCAACATACAATTCACTTTCTATACAGGTAATGAAAAACACCACTTTGAAGATGCTCTTAGCCCTCTGTTAATTAGAGAATTTTGGAGCTGAAAACTATCATGGAAAAAGTAACTCTGGCAAGTGCATTGGAGTAAAAAAAAATGGAGTAAAAATGTTGGGCTACTGAGCTGCATATTCAATGCATAATTTTTAAATTTTAACTAGACTTTACATAAAGCAATTTCATCAAAGCGAGAAAAGCAAGTTTATTTTATTTATTCATCCATCGTGTTAGATGGATGGTATAGTTATAATGTTTTTTAAAAACACAAGCAAAGTTTAAAACTTGACATTATACTAGATTTCCTTTGAGCAGTAGCTGGCCACTTGGAGTGCCTCTGGTGTCACTGTGAGAAGGTCCTCCATTGTGCATGTGGCAGGGCTCAGGCTGCATTGTAGTAGGCGGTCTGTGGTTTGCTCTTCTCCACACTTGCATGTCATGGACTCCACTTTGTAACCCCATTTCTTAAGGTTGGCTCTGCATCTCCTAGTGCCAGAGCACAGTGTTCAGCGCCTTACAAGTCGCCCAGTCTTTTGTGTGCCCAGGGGAGAGTTTTTCATCTGGTATCAGCCATTGGTTGAGGTTGTGAGTTTTAGCCTGCCACTTTTGGACTCTCGCTTGCTGAGGTGTTCCTGTGAGTATCACTGTAGATCTTAGGAAGCTATTTCTTGATTTAAGGCATTGGCTTGCTGGCTGATATCCAAACAGAGGATGGGCTGGAGATGTCATTGCCTTGGTCCTTTCATTACTGACTGCTACTTCCCAACGGATGTGAGGTGGTGCAATACTGGCTAAGCAGTATAGTTTCTCCAGCGGTGTAGGGTGTAGACGTCCTGGGATAATGCGGTATGTCTCATTAAGAACCACATCCACTGTTTTAATGTGGTGAGATGTATTCCACACTGGTCATGTGTATTCAGCAGCAGAGAAGCAAAGCGCAAGGGCAGATGTCTTCACTGTTTCTAGTTGTGAGCCCCATGTTGTGCCAGTCAGTTTTCGTATGATATTATTTCTAGCATCCACTTGAAATTCAAGCAGTGCTTCTTGTAAGTCAAAAAAGCAAGTAACATATACTGTAACATCCCTGAAAGTGCAACCAAAACAAAATAACACAATGTTTAAAAAAATCAGAATGAGAGCAGGAACACAAATATTTTTGTCAAAGGCCCACCTTGAGCCTTAAGCAGAGGCAAGGAATGAATAAAATTTATTATTATTATCAATTCCTCCCTGGTCTTTTTTCTCCTGGCAGAAGCAAGCAGTGGTGATTAGGTGGAGCAATTTATGCATGCTTTGATTTAATGTAGAGCCCTTCCACACAGTTGCATAATCCAGAATATCAAATCAGATCATCCACATTATTAGCTTTGAACTGGATTATATGGCAGTATGGATTCAGATAATCCATTTCATAGCAGATAATATGAATTTTGTACAGCGGTGTGGAAGGGGCCGTAGTCAAAGGAAATTCACTACATAGGAAGGGAGAACATTCTGTGTTAAGGAAAACTATTTCAGTGTTGGATTGTCCTCCACTAAGAACAATACGAAGGATTAATGATCACGGGTAGGCATGGGATAGTTCTGCAACAGAAAGGACAGAGAGGAAACTATGCTTAGGATGAAACTAAAGTTACCAGAATCCCTTACATTTGTCCCTGTTAATGAAGTTCAACAGGGACAAATGCAAGATACTTCACTTTGGCAGAAAAAATGGAAATCAAAGATACAGAATGGGGGACGCCTGGCTTGACAGCAGTGGGTGCGAAAAAGACCTTGGAGTCCTCGTGGACAACAAGTTAAACATGAGCCAACAACATGATGCGGCAGCTAAAAAAGCCAAGGGGATTCTGGCCTGCATCAAGAGGGGTATAGTGTCTAGATCCAGGGAAGTCCTGTTCCCCCTCTATTCTGCCTTGGTCAGACCACACCTGGAATACTGTGTCCAATTTTGGGCACCACAGTTGAAGGGAGATGTTGACAAGCTGGAAAGCGTCCAGGGGAGGGCAACTAAAATGATCAAGGGTCTGGAGAACAAGCCCTATGAGGAGAGGCTTAAAGAACTGGGCATGTTTAGCCTGCAGAAGAGAAGGCTGAGAGGAGACATGATAGCCATGTACAAATATGTGAGGGGAAGTCATAGGGAGGAGGGAGCAAGCTTGTTTTCTGCTGCCCTGCAGACTAGGACGCAGAACAATGGCTTCAAACTACAGGAAAGGAGATTCCACCTGAACATCAGGAAGAACTTCCTCACTGTGAGGGCTGTTCGGCAGTGGAACTCTCTCCCCCAGACTGTGGTGGAGGCTCCTTCTTTGGAGGCTTTTAAGCAGAGGCTGGATGGCCATCTGTCGGGGGTGCTTTGAATGCGATTTCCTGCTTGTTAGCGGGGGGTTGGACTGGATGGCCCATGAGGTCTCTTCCAACTCTACTATTCTATGATTCTATGATTCTATAACCCGCCAGTATTCAAATTTGGGCATATCAGGTATACATGCCAAGTTTGGTCCACATCCATTGTTCTTTGGGTTCACTGTGCTCTCTGGATGTGAGCTATAACTCCTATAAATCAAGATAATTTTTCCCCAAACCTCTCAAATATTTTTTGTTGGTCATGGGTGTTGTGTGTGCCAAATTTGGTCGAGGCCCATTGCTGGTGGGGGTCACAGTGCTCCGTCTTGATGCAACTTCCATCATGTTGAGTCAACCCCCCAAACTCTTCCAGTATGTTCAGTTGCTGATCAATTTCTCTGTTTGCTGTGCACCATAGAAAAGAGTGGGAAAGGGTTAAGGGAGAGGCAGTGGGCGGGGTCATGCAAATTCCACACCAATGGAGAAACTAAGAAACACTGAGATGGCTGTGGTGGTGGAAAAACAGAAAATCTAGGATGAAATTGTCCCTGGATGGTGGGCAGTCTTGTGTTTGTTGTGGGCAGTCTTGTATTTTGTACATGTGCGGTAATCAAATCTTACTGTACTTAATTCAAATAGCCCTAGACTGGCAGGGGTTATACGTGTTCACAGTGCTCGCTATAACCTGCAATGTCATTGGAGGGAGGGCCATTAGTGTCTCCTGCAGTGGGAGCTATAGCTGTTTGTGGAAGTGGGAGCCTTTCTATTTGAGGAAGTGGACATCCCAGCCACATACACACATATTTTGACTTTTATTATGTGTATAGATGTCAGTGGTGGCTTAAAAAAGAGAGGATGGGATTAATGTGACTCACAGGTGCTTTCTCTACCCGAAACAAATAAACAGACAGCTCAATTACAATAAAAAGAATGCATTTATTAACCACAGTGAAGACAAGGTGAGCAAGGTATAAAGTAAATTATACATAACCACTCCTTGAAACAGAAGTCAGTTGATTTCCATGCTCTAAACATTCATCTCTAAAGACTGAGATACCATCTACTACATGACTGGATTGTGCGGATCCAGTCCGTCATTGACGAAAAGGCACCCATGGGAGTCAGCTCTCAATTGTGGAAATGTGAGGCTCCGTTATCCCAAGAACATGGCATTCAAGTCTTCCACAACCTAGGATGCTCCAGGTGAGATTGAACTGCAACTCAGTCTATCCTCAGGCAGCATGCTGGCTGGGGATGGTAGGAATTATTGTCTAACATCCAGGCTGGGCTGAGTTGATGTAATCCCTTTTCTTTCTAATTTTTCTTGGCACTTTCTACCACCAGGCTCTCTCACAAGCCACTTCAGGTCCTCCTCAACCACACACAAGTACAGTAGAGTCTCACTTATCCAAGCCTCACTTATTCAAGTCTCTGGATAATCCAAGCTATTTTTGTAGTCAATGTTTTCAATATATCATGATATTTTGGAGCTAAATTCGTAAATACAGTAATTACAACATAACATTACTGCGTATTGAACTACTTTTTCTGTCAAATTTGTTGTATAACATGAAGTTTTGGTGCTTAATTTGTAAAATCATAACCTAATTTGATGTTTAATAGGCTTTTCCTTCATCCCTCCTTATTATCCAAGATATTCGCTTATCCAAGCTTCTGCTGGCCCGTTTAGCTTGGATAAGTGAGACTCTACTGTACACATATTTTGTGCATTTTTGTTCTACAGTATTTGAATCTTACTCTTCTTCCAGAGCTCTGAAAATACACATGGCTTAGAAGTGGGCCAGCAAAAAATATGTGACTGGCCCAAGGTTGGCTCCTTTCACAGCCGAAGGGGATTTCAACCCAAGACTCCCCTATCTTAGAATCACAGAATTGGAAGAGACCTCAACAGCCATCCAGTCCAACCCCACACTGGCTCTAAAACTGAGCTGTCCAACCAGAAGGTTTCCAGAGCTACAACAGAGCTTTCCAGACTCTGGGTCTTGACACATTTATTTGTGCATTGGCTGCCATATGCAGATGTGTTGCATGAATCTAACAAGAAACCTCTAAGTCTATGTGAAATAAGAAGTAAATCATATTTTTATAAATACGTTTTTATGACATAGATGTTATTACAATTGATGAATGTGTCCGTCTCTCTTATAAGGAGTTGGTTTAATCTCCGGCTTGTCAGTAAGACTGAATTACTGTATTGCAAAATGATGTACGAGTCAAAAATATGAATTGATTGGAAAGCTCTGCTCTAGAAACAATCTCACTGAACTTGGCAAAAGAGCCGCAGTAGCACAACGGGTTAAACCCCTTGTGCCGGCTGGACTGCTGACCTGAATGTTGCTGGTTCAAATTCACGAGACGGGGTGAGCGTCTGTCTTGTCAGCTTGTGGGGACATGACAGAGGCCTCGCAGCAGGATGGCATCCCCTGGGCAACAGCCCTGTAGGCAGCCAATTCTCTCACACCAGAACCGACTTGCAGTATGTTCTCAAGTCGCTTCTGAACCTGAACTTGGGAATGAGGTACACACTTCTTTGTCGTTGTAATGTCTTTCTTGATGCCATCCCTTACACCAAAGAGGGTTCTTTGTGCATTTCCAAGATAAGACTGGAAAAGGATATTGGGTGCCTGAGGAAAAGTCCCAGATAGTTTGCTCACCATGTCCAAACACCAACCCAGTTGGCAGATTTAATCCTGGTGACAGGATGGTCTCCTCCGCTACACCTGAGGAACAGTAGCCCAGTTTAGATGGGGCATAGTAGGCTGCGTAGCACACGAAAGACCCACATTCGCTATATCCACAAGCAACGAAGAAGGCAGGAGGTGGTCTGGAAAGCCTTTGTCTAAGGCAAACTACTCACAGGGGTTCCAAATAAGTGGAAGACCACATGCTTTGCATAAAGAAGGTTGTGAATTCAGTTCCGGAAAGAACCCTCTCAAAAAGCCCTGGAGTTTACAATAGACAGAGCAGATGATACTCCACTAGAATGGGCCCATGACCTCATGGTACAAAACACCTTCTTATAACTAGAAAAAGTCGAAATCTTTAACCTGTGTGTGACCTCTCTCAAATCTGCTGAACAGAACTCCAAGCCCTATGCAGATCCTGGGAAATCTATTTTTGTACATTCTGAAAAATGCCCTTCAAAGTTGGAGCAGAGTCCAATAGGCAAAATGTGAAATCTGTAGTGCTAGTAAATTTGTAGACCCCATATGATATCTCCCAAAGGGTACCTGAAAAGATTTCATTTGCATGCAGAAGCACTACTAATTAATAGCTGACATGCAACAATAACAGCATTTGACTATGTTTCCGAGTTAGCATGCAAAGGTATTATGATAAATCTGACCGCTACCATGCAGAGGTATGGAGATTTTAAGTATATGTAAATAACCTTGCATACAAAATACTAGTACTTTTATCACTGACATGCAACACTCTTTATTGTTCGGCAGATGAAAAGAAGTGAAATGTATTGTTTGGGAATACTGTAGTCATGCAATAGCATCTACTAGTCAGTCCTCCATATTCACTGAGGCTAAAGGACGAGCCCTGTGAAAGTGAAAAACCATGAATAACGTATTTTTTCCTTTTATCTGAGAGAAAATCTTTCTGGAAGCTGATCATAGAATTGCACTGGAAGACCTAGGGATTCCTAGCAATGATATTTTTAAATCAAATTTATGAATAATCAAATTTGCAAAAGTCAAAACCACGAATGTGGACAACCAACTGTAGTAGTTTTTCACAGCTGACAAGCAATGCTAAAGTCACTAGTTTATAACATCTAAATCAATCATGCTTTGAATATCAAAGTCAGTATCTGAGTAATGATATCTGAAACAGCAACAATTTTCAAAAAATTGTCACTAAGACCGATGAACTTAGAATGGCCCACTTTGAGTTCTTCAACCAATGCACCATTGTTTTCAGGATGTGCCCAAGGTCTTCCCTTCTGTGTGGACTCCTTCCTTCTGAGGAAGGGCGAGCCATTTGCCAGTTGAGAGCCATTCATACAGTTTCTTCTCCTGAACAGCTTCTCCAGTGTCACACAAAGTTTGTTTGGTCAACAAAATGTTCTCCACACATTGTGTCAGAGGATAGCCTGGAAAGAAAACAAGATTCAGAAATGAAATTACTGTAGATACTCATGCGTTAAGTTTAGACATTTTAGTAAACGACATCGACCCACAAACCTGAGTTGATGTATCCATGGAACAATGTAAGTGCTGTATCTTAAGTTTTATTAAAAAAGGATCAGTCTTGTGAGTGACATGGTGAAAGGTGAGAGCTTAGGTGAGAACCTAAAAGCAGCACTGGCCCTCTCTACTGCTTTTGGCCTTTTTGAATACCTGAGTGGGAAAATAGTGACAGCATTCAGAGGTGGCCAGCTCCCAAAGGAAGTACTAGCACTCCCCTTCCTCTGAACCTTCGACTGATCCACAGATCACATCAAAATCTATAATTCTGTCCCCGAAATCTACCCACAATTTAAACATGAGTTGGACTTACATTTGAATCAAATCATTTATGTTAACTGAGAGGACAGTCAAAGGGAATAACTTGCAATGTCATATCCTCTCCCTCTCCAAAAAGGAGAAGGGAAAACCGGCAGTCCCTGAGTTACAAATATTTGACTTACAAACAACTCATAGTGAAAAATGCGGTAAGACAACAGGAAGTGAGAGAAATCTACCCATAGGAAGTGAAATTCACTACTTGAAGAGTTAACATGCAGAAAAGATGTCTCCACTGAAGCTTTATCACCAATCCTTGTTTCCACAAGACAACTTTAAAAAAATCCAGTCCAGAAAGTGAGGGAAAATCTTCCGGACAGATGCATAGACTGCAAACCAAACACCACAGAGGTGTTAATCCTTCCTTATGTCATCCAAAGCTACAAAATATGTATTTTGGGCCGGAATTACAATTTAAAAATGTATCTATTCCGACTTACCTACAAATTCAATTTAAGAATAAACCTACAAAACTTAACTTGTTCATAACTATGATCCTACCTCCATACCAGTTCTAGGCAATCTCTGGGGGATTCAGGGACTATTTTCGGCCCCTGGGACACACATTCAGCTGTTCCATTGCCAGAGAAGAAAAATTAAATTGCCCCAAAATATATTTGTAATTTCATATGACAAGGTCAACTATGAGAGAGATGGGAAATGTGCTTGTTCTAAACTAGAAAGTTAAGAATCTCCCAGAATCTCCCACTTCCTCTCCAATGTTTCCTCTCCTCCCTATTTTCTCTCCAAGAAACTGGAAAGAATAGGCAGGACACAACAGTAACCAAAAAACAAATAAATGAAAACAGTAAATAAAATACGAAACACATGAAATAAATTATGGACCATATTGCCCAAAGGCAAGTTAGCATTTCTATCACCATGACATTTTACAGGCATGTATCCACATTTGTGAGTTGGTCAGTTGCAGATTTGATTATGCATGACTAGGCCAGTGGTTCCCAACCTTTGGGCCTCCAGGTGTTTTGGACTTCAACTCCCAGAAATCCCAGTCATCTTACCAGCTGTTAGGGACAGTGGGAGCTGAAGTCCAAAACACCTGGAGGTCCAAAGGTTGGGAACCACTGCTGTAGGCCAACGTCCTATAGTCATGCTAGCAGGCCCAGAGATTTCTAGAAAGAACAGCTCTGTAGAAATTTCTAAATAATCCTATGCAATTCTATTACTAATTTTCAGTGGAAATCAACTATAAAGCCATACTGGAAGAACTAGAAATTCCTAGAGGTGATCTCTCAAATAATTTTTTAAAAGGAATTTCTTTATTCATAGTTTGTCACTTTACCGGGGATCCTGTGCCCCTAACTCAAGTGAATGTGGAAGGATTACTGTATAACAGGCATTGGCAAACTTCAGCTCTCCAGGTGTTTTGGACTTCAATGCTCACAATTCCTAACAGCTTACCAGCTGTTAGGAATTGTGGAAGTTGAAGTCCAAAACACCCGAACGGCTAAAGTTTTCCCAATATTGCTGTATTAGCTTTGCATAATAAGGGGCAGCTCACCTATGTGTTGCCTCTGATGGTGAATGAGGCTTCTATTTGCGCTGAATTTTTTCCCACATTCTAGACAGGCATAGGGTTTCTCTCCTGTGTGGACCCGCTGGTGGGTAACAAGATGTGTCCGGTTAGCGAAGCATCTCCCGCACTCGATGCACTTGTAGGGCTTCTCGCCTGTGTGGACCCGCTGGTGCTTCACAAAAGCCGAGCGATCGGCAAAGGCTTTTCCACACTCCAAGCACCGGTGGGGCTTCTCACCCGTGTGCCGCCTGTGGTGCCTTGTGAGGTGGGACGGGGAGCCAAAACATTTCCCACAATCTAAGCACCGATAGGGCTTCTCTCCCGTGTGTGTCCTCTGGTGCCGTACAAATGTCGAGCGTTCAGAAAAACATTTGCCACACTCCAGGCACTTGCACGGTTTCTCCCCAGTGTGGACTCTCTGGTGGCTCACGACGTGGGACTGACGGGCAAAAGTTTTCCCACACACCAAGCATTTGTAGGGTTTCTCCCCAGTATGAACTCTGCGGTGGCTCCCAAGGTGTTCTTGGCGGGCAAATGTCTTTCCGCAATCTGCACATTTATAGGGCCGCTCTCCGGTGTGGACCCTCTGGTGTTTGGCAAAGACAGAGCGATCGGCAAAACATTTTCCGCACTCTGGACACTGGTACGGTTTCTCCCCAGTGTGGACTCGCTGGTGTTTCAAAAGGTGGGACTGTTGGACAAAACTCTTGCCACACTCCAGGCACTTATGAGACCTCTCCACCGCATGGATTCTCTTGTGGCTCACCAAGGCAGATGGGTCAGCAAAACCTTTCTCACACTCTAAGCATTTATACGGTTTCTCCCCCGTGTGATATCTCCGGTGGATCACAAGCTGCGACTGGCAAGCGAAATGTTTCCCACACTCCAAGCATTTATAGGGCGTCTCCCCTGCATAGATCCCTTGGTGCCTGGCAAGGTGGGCTTTGCGCCCAAAGTATTTATCACACACCAAGCATTTGTAGGGTTTTTCACCAGTGTGGACGATCTGGTGGCTCATGAGGTGCGAATGGCAACCAAAGCATTTGCCACATTCCAGGCATTTGTACGGCTTTTCTCCCGTGTGGATTCTCATGTGTCTGGTTAGGTTTGGTTTCTGAGTAAAACGTTTGCCACACACGGTGCATAAGTGCTTTTTCCGAGGGTTATCTGCATAGATAAGCAAAGAACAAGCAGAGAGAAATTGTCAGTAAAAAAAAAAAAAACAACCTGATGCTGTCACAAATCATATCAACAGTATCAAAATATGGGATGAGGTCAATAAATACTGGCCAAATAAATTATTTTTTATGTGTTGGTAGCGAAAAAACATGTGGACTCTACCCTACATGTATTTTGAGATTTAAAAAAAGACAAAAACACATATACAGATATTAGTTCCCTAAAATCTGTTACCAATTACAGTTTGTTCATTATATAGAGTCCTTTAGTGCTCCCACCAAAACACTTATTCATTTGTTTTTACAAGGATGAGTTAACAATTGATTAGCACTGTACAATCCCCACATTCATGGGGGATATGTTCCTGAACTTTGCATAGATATGCAAAACTGAGGATGACAGCAAACTATATTGAAATGTCACACTGAAGGATTGAGCAAATCTTTAGAGAGGAGATATCTTGTCAGATGTGAATAAATGAGACTGCAAACACTGGTCTCATGGATACAGGGATTATACTGTGCTGTCTCACCTTAAGGGCAGAAGCTCTTAAGGAACTGCTGCCAATTAGAAGTTTTTACCAGACTTCTGGAAGATGTGAAGGACTGACGTTCAGATCTGAATGCAAGATACACACCTTGTAACTGGGTATGGTGCATGCACATATATTTCTGAATTAACATAGTAAGGGAGAAGAGCACAGTCGTACCATTTCTTAGGATGCATGTACACTCTAGCATTAATTCAGTTTGACACCAGTATTGAACTGCCATGGTTCAATAGTATGGAATCATGGGTGTTGTAGTTTGAAAAAAGTCTTTCACATTCTCTGCAAAGAATGCTGATGCCTCACCAGACTACAAATCCCAGGATTCAGGATTTCATAGCACTTCAAAGCAGTTCAAGTAGTGTCAAATTGCAGTAATTCTAGTGTAGATGCACCCCAATCAGGTTTAACCCAAAACAGCTGTTATTTCCTACTCTCCAAACTGAGATTGAGCTCCTTTTCCTCTTGCAAAAATCTGCTGTTTTAAAAGCATCCTCATTTTATTTGATTTTATGTGAGCTGCTCATTAGCTGAAGAATGAGCTGAAATGTATAACACCAGAGAATAAATTGGGAAAGCCACAATATCTTACCTGAGCTGGTGTCAAAGATTTTCCTTCCATCAAACGTGTGAGCCTCCGGCACACAAGGGTCCTCTCCTTGTTCCAGACGTAAGACAAGCCCAGGTTTCGGAGCTGGAAATCCTTCTCCGGAAAAAGGAAAGAACAGGTATCAATGGAATTTGAAAAGGATGCAAGAAGATCTCGGTTGGTTCAAACCAAGAGTGCAACGTTTCCAATAACACCGTCTTTCCCAGAGCAACCAAGGATGCATCTCCACTGTGGCAGTTAAAATTGTGTCAAACTACATTAATTCTACAGAATATATCAGGCATGGGGAAACTTCGGCCCTCCGGATGTTTTGAACTTCCACTTCCACAATACCTAATAGCTGGTAAGCTGTTAGTAATTGTGAGAGTAGAGGCCCAAAAGTAAAGTTTGGGTTAGGGAAGGCTGTAAGAAAGCAAAAAAACCATTTCCTTAGCATTAAAAAGAAGGGAGGGGTGAAGACAAAAGATAATATCATGAAGTTACTAATTTATTTGACTTTGACCAAAAATGGAAAAGGAACGCACAAGATCGTATATTTTGAGAAATGGTAGGTTTGTTTTCTGATGCACTTTATCTCATCCCTCAGTTGAGAATAACCTCATTGTTTATCCTACCTGGGTTTCCCACTAAATGGAGCACTTTATCTACCTCACCCATGGGTTTTACAATTTTCACTCCTCGCACTTTGGCCCAGCTCGGCCTCGTTTAAACTTTTGTACTGTTTCTATACTCTGCTTTATTATGTTATTGTTACAGTAGAGTCTCACTAATCCAGCCTCGCTTATCCAAGCCTCTGGATTATCCAAGACCTTTTTGTAGTCAATGTTTTCAATATATCGTGATATTTTGGTGCTAAATTCATAAATACAGTAATTACAACATAACATTACTGAGTATTGAACTACTTTTTCTGTCAAATTTGTTGTATAACATGATGTTTTGGTGGTTAATTTATAAAATCATAACCTAATTTGATGTGTAATAGGCTTTTCCTTAATCCCTTGTTATGATTGAGCCTCGTGGCTCTGTTACTGACAGGCGTGGGCGTAAGACTCCTCGAGAGTCAGATACTCTCGAGGAGCGAGAGAGAAAAAGACTGCGAGACATATTTGCAGCACCATCTGACGAAGAGTCTTTCGAAGGGTTTACGGAGAGAATGGAGGAGGGGCTGGTTAGCTCAGAGGAGGATGAGATGGATTGGACTCGGGTAAGGGAGGAATTGGGTGCCACTGGCCATGATGGGACAGAAGATGAATGGGGACCTTCAGGATTAGACCCATGGCTTAGCTGGAGGGATGGGACGGGATCCACAGCTGGAGATGCTGTTGGGCGTAGTCAGAGGTGTTCCAGCTCTGACGAGGAAAGTGATGAGGAAACGCCCGGGTTAAGGAGGACAGCTGACAGTGATGAGGATTTGTAACTGGCATAAAATGGGGCTTGGGAGCAATTGCAAATTGCGTCGGGCAAGGTAATCTGGGCAAACGCTTGGGATTCGTGTGTGTGTGTGTGGGACGCTTCCCTGAAGACTTGTGTGCTTTCCTGTGCTGAGACCTTGACCTTCCGTCGTCTTCTTGACGGACGCCATCTCCTGCTTTGAGAACTCGGACTGAACTGACCACGGCTTGTCTTCCCCCCTTCTTGGACTTGGAAAAACTACAAACGTCTGCTTCTGGCTTTGATCTACGGAACGGAACTGGTCTACTCTACTGCTAAAATCCCTGGCTGATTTGTTCGTGTTGGAATCCTGTCTGCTGTGTGTGTGTGTGGGAGCGACGCAAGTTACTCTAAACACAGTGTTGGCAGCAGAGAGGAATCTGCTGCCAATTAGTTGCATTCTTTGTATCTTTTGTTCCTTGGCTTTCGTTTTGTTTATACCCAGGCTGAAGAAAGCAGTTTGTTTTTACCCGGATTAAACTCCGGTTTAATCCGGTTTATCTTTTGAACATTTACTTTTGTCCCTTTTTGCTCCTAAAGGCAAAAAATTGCCTGGCCCTTGTGTTTTTCGGGCATTTTTGAGTTCTGTAATCTAATAAACTCTGTTACTTTGAATCTTGTGGCGTTCTGTCCTTGACAGATTGCCCGACGCCCATAAAAGGTTTATTGCAGCAATAAACCCGTCAGGAAGACGATGGATGAGTTAAGGGCCAAATTAGACCAATTGCAAACGGCTTTTACCGTTAGCCAAACAGCTCATGCCGTGAAAGGACATGTTTTGACTCCTGAACGCTTTGACGGAACCAGGTGCAAGTTGCCAACCTTTTTGGCACAAGTGGAGCTTTATTTTTCTCAGCTCAGTGCTCATGCTTTTCCTACAGACACTAGCAAGGTGGCCTTTATTTTGAGTTTGTTGACCGGTCCCGCAGGACAATGGGCCACTAATTTAATTTTGGGAAATGACCCAGTCAAGGACAATTTGAATAATTTCAAAAAGTTGTTAACTGATACTTTTGGGGATCCTCTCCGCACGGAGAACGCTGGGTGGGCTCTGTATCGGTTGAAACAGGGAAAGGGGACTGTTTTGGATTACTTAAATAAGTTTAACCTGTATCGCCACCAGCTGGATTGGGGGGAAAATGCATTCATGCTTTTATTTACTGCCGGGTTAAGTGATATGCTCCAGGATGAATTAGCACGCTTGGAGCCGGCTGAAAGCTGGGACGCCTTAGTAGCTAAGGTGCTGCGTTTAGACGCAAGGTTCGAGGCTCGTAAACACTCAAAAGCAATGTGTGCGCCACCCATGCATGTAACCAGGGCACCTGTGGTGATGGG
The DNA here is from genome assembly GCF_035594765.1 of Anolis carolinensis. NCBI lineage: Eukaryota > Metazoa > Chordata > Lepidosauria > Squamata > Anolidae > Anolis > Anolis carolinensis. The sequence goes on along the minus strand of NC_085842.1, from coordinate 26,699,566 downwards.
GGAAGAGCCCATGGAGCTTGGGGTCTTTAAAAAGCTGTCTACAGAGGAAAAGAGCCGTAGGAGGCAGCTGGGCTTGTGTTTGTACTGTGGGAATGCTGGGCATTTTGCCAAAGATTGTAATGTGAAACCTTCCCAGCTTTCGGGAAAAGGCCAGCCCTAGTGCGACGTGAGTCCAACGCACTAGGGCTCCTCAAGCAGTCAACTGAGGGGAGGAAGCATGTTTTCGTACCCATTACATTATCTGTTGGGGGAAGGGAACTTGTTTCTACTTTGGCACTGCTGGACTCAGGGGCTACGGTCTCTTATGTAGATATTGAGTTTGCTAAGAAGCATGGCATTCCTAGAGTGCGCAAGGCATGCGACGTGTGGGTGGAAGGAGCAGATGGGAGACTGCTGGAGACTGGGGTGGTTAACCAGGAAACCTCAGCAGTAACGTGGGAGGTGCAGGGAGTAACGGGAACGTTTGTGTGGGATATTACGAGCTTGCCTAGATATGATGTGATCCTGGGGATGGATTGGCTAGCTGTAGTAAACCCACAAGTAGATTGGGCAACACGTAAAGTGATCTTAAAGAGGCAGGATTGTTGCACTTTAAATGTTACTCATTCTGATATGGAGGGAGTGCCTGCTGAGTATGGGGAGTTCTCTGATGTATTTTGTAAAAGAGAAGCGGACAAATTACCACCGCACAGGCCATATGATTGCGCCATCAAGTTGGCAGAAGGTGCGAAACTGCCAGCAGGGAGGCTGTATGCCTTGACTGTACCGGAAAGGCAAGCTTTGCGGGAGTTTCTAGATGAAAATTTAGCCAAGGGGTTTATTCGCCCATCTAGTTCTCCAACTGCGGCACCAGTATTCTTTGTAGCCAAAAAGACTGGGGAACTTAGGCTGGTCTGCGACTATCGGATCCTAAACAAATACACCATTCGGGATAGGTACCCGCTCCCTTTAATCTCGGAACTGTTATCAAGGGTGCAAGGGGCTAAGGTCTTTACCAAGCTTGACCTACGGGGGGCCTATAACTTAATCCGTATACGGGAAGGGGATGAATGGAAGACGGCATTTAACACGTGTTTCGGATGCCACGAGTTCCGAGTCATGCCTTTTGGGCTTTGTAATGCTCCTGCGGTCTTCCAGAGGTTCATGAACGATGTGTTCAGGGACCTAATTGACCAATTTTTAGTGATTTATTTGGATGATATCTTGATTTTTTCTAAGGACGAGAAAGAACATCGTCAACATGTCAAGCAGGTTCTGCACCGACTGCGGGCTAATGGGCTTTTCGCCAAGGCTTCCAAGTGCGTCTTTCATGTGCCTGAAGTGGAGTTCCTAGGTCATGTAGTGTCAGGTAGGGAACTTAAAATGGACCCACATAAGGTTGACGCCGTCAACTCATGGCAGGAGCTGAGGACTAAGAAGGATGTACAAAGGTTCTTAGGTTTCGCTAATTACTACCGGGAGTTTATTCCGAATTTTGCAAAGCTCACGGTACCTTTGACGCAGCTTCTGCGCAAGAAACAGCCATTTGTGTGGGGGCGGGAAGCTCACGAGGCGTTTCTACAACTTAAGTCTAGTTTTCAATCGGACAACATACTAACCCATCCTGATGTTGACAAACCGTTCGTGGTAGAAGCGGACGCTTCTAGCTACGCGTTGGGGGCTGTATTGTCTCAGAAGGATTCCTCAGGGACCTTGCGTCCCTGTGGATTTTACTCGCGGCAACTAACACCCTTCGAGCAGAACTATACCATATGGGAGAAGGAGTTGTTGGCGATTAAGGTGGCGTTTGAGGTGTGGCGGCACTGGCTTGAAGGGGCACGGCACCAGATCGTGGTCAGGTCTGATCATAAGAACTTAGAGCACTTGCAAACAGCAAAGAAGTTAAACCAGCGTCAAATCCGCTGGGCTTTGTTTTTCTCCAGGTTTAACTTCAAGGTGCAGTTCGTGGAGGGGAAGGCAAACTTGCGGGCCGATGCTTTATCCCGCAAGCCAGAATTTAAGACCAATGAGCAGGTAGTATGTCAGACCATCTTGCCTACTGCCTCGCTGTGTGTTGTAGATAATGAGCTCGGGTTACATGACCAGATCCTTGAGGCTCAGAAAGATGATGTGTGGACACAGGAGCAACTGATGCTGCTCTCAGCAGGTAACCGTACCATACTGCCGCATCTCCAAGATCAAGACGGGGTATTGGTGCGTAGGGGGCAGGTTTACGTACCAGTGGGGGCCCTCAGGTTGGAGGTGATTAGAGCCCACCATGACGAACCCATGGCTGGGCACTTTGGCAGGTTCAAGACCGTACAGCTTATCACCAGGAGCTACTGGTGGCCAAAGATGCGGCAAGACATTCTGCGCTTTTGTGACAGCTGCGCCGTTTGCCAACAGAGTAAGACGCCTGTTGGGCGCCCTAGAGGGTTGTTGTCGTCTCTACCTGTTCCGGAGAGGCCATGGCAAATCATTTCCATGGATTTCATTTCAGATTTGCCTAAGTCTGGGGGTTATACTTGTATTTGGGTGGTGGTGGATTTATTTAGTAAACTGGCTCATTTTATTCCTTGTTCAACCATTCCGGCGGCCCCTACGTTGGCCTTACTATTTACAAAGCACATCTATCGCTTGCACGGAGCACCCGAGGTGATTATTTCCGATAGGGCTCCGCAATTTGTGTCACGCTTTTGGAAACACTTCCATGAGTGCTTGGGGACTAAGTTAAACGTGTCGTCCGCCTTCCATCCGCAAACGGATGGACAGTCGGAACGGGTTAATGGGCTCTTAGAGCAGTATTTGCGTTGTTTTTGTTTAGATCAACCCACGGCTTGGGTGAAGTGGTTACCGGTGGCGGAATTTGCTTACAACAATGCGGTGCACACGTCTAGTCAGCATACGCCGTTTGAGCTTACTTATGGCTTTCACCCACGGGGAGGTGTGGCGCCGTCGACCAATGTGGTCTCTTCGGACCCTGTGTACCGCTCTACGGAAATGGCTGCACTGCATGATGTTGCCCGTCGCTTACTGTTGGAAGCTAAGGCAACGCAGAAGACTCAGGCTGACCGCCACAGGCAGGCAGGGGAGGAGTTGGAAGAAGGGGATTTGGTGTGGTTATCTTCCAAACATATTAAACAGGCTGGGGGAAAGTTTGCGCCTCGGTATTTGGGTCCCTTTCCTATCGTTAAAAAGATTTCTTCTGTTGCGTTTCGTTTGCGTTTACCGTCTAGTTTAAAGGTCCATCCAGTCTTTCATCGTTCGCTGTTGAAACTTGATACCTCTAGTCGTCGTGGTGCTATAGCGGAGGGTATCACTGCCACTTCTCCGCCATCGGAGGAGGAGGCCTTTGTGAGAGGGGATAGTGTTATGATTGAGCCTCGTGGCTCTGTTACTGACAGGCGTGGGCGTAAGACTCCTCGAGAGTCAGATACTCTCGAGGAGCGAGAGAGAAAAAGACTGCGAGACATATTTGCAGCACCATCTGACGAAGAGTCTTTCGAAGGGTTTACGGAGAGAATGGAGGAGGGGCTGGTTAGCTCAGAGGAGGATGAGATGGATTGGACTCGGGTAAGGGAGGAATTGGGTGCCACTGGCCATGATGGGACAGAAGATGAATGGGGACCTTCAGGATTAGACCCATGGCTTAGCTGGAGGGATGGGACGGGATCCACAGCTGGAGATGCTGTTGGGCGTAGTCAGAGGTGTTCCAGCTCTGACGAGGAAAGTGATGAGGAAACGCCCGGGTTAAGGAGGACAGCTGACAGTGATGAGGATTTGTAACTGGCATAAAATGGGGCTTGGGAGCAATTGCAAATTGCGTCGGGCAAGGTAATCTGGGCAAACGCTTGGGATTCGTGTGTGTGTGTGGGACGCTTCCCTGAAGACTTGTGTGCTTTCCTGTGCTGAGACCTTGACCTTCCGTCGTCTTCTTGACGGACGCCATCTCCTGCTTTGAGAACTCGGACTGAACTGACCACGGCTTGTCTTCCCCCCTTCTTGGACTTGGAAAAACTACAAACGTCTGCTTCTGGCTTTGATCTACGGAACGGAACTGGTCTACTCTACTGCTAAAATCCCTGGCTGATTTGTTCGTGTTGGAATCCTGTCTGCTGTGTGTGTGTGTGGGAGCGACGCAAGTTACTCTAAACACAGTGTTGGCAGCAGAGAGGAATCTGCTGCCAATTAGTTGCATTCTTTGTATCTTTTGTTCCTTGGCTTTCGTTTTGTTTATACCCAGGCTGAAGAAAGCAGTTTGTTTTTACCCGGATTAAACTCCGGTTTAATCCGGTTTATCTTTTGAACATTTACTTTTGTCCCTTTTTGCTCCTAAAGGCAAAAAATTGCCTGGCCCTTGTGTTTTTCGGGCATTTTTGAGTTCTGTAATCTAATAAACTCTGTTACTTTGAATCTTGTGGCGTTCTGTCCTTGACATCCCTCCTTATTATCCAAGATATTTGCTTATCCAAGCTTCTGCCGGCCCGTTTAGCTTGGATAAGTGAGACTCTACTGTATTATGTTTTGTTTCACTATGTTATTGTAGAAGTATTTTTACTGGATGTTGTCGTCTGTCTTGTATGTATTTTATTCTGTTTTATTGTAATTGCTTGGGCTTGGCCCCATGTTAGCTGCCCTGAGTTCCTTTGGAGAAATGGAGGTGGGGTATAAAAATAAAGTTGTTGTTGTTGTTGTTATATTATGATGATGATTATTATTATTATGTTTGCATGAAGCCCAAAGAAGTGGATCGATGACAAGTCAGATAGTATAAGATAGGATTTGTCTGAAGAATGTATATGCCATGTTTTGGAATAAAGCTCTCATGAGACCCAGTAGGCAGAGTAGTCACAACATCTATGAAATTCAAAGAGGCGTTTTCTTACCCAGCAAAGTGAGATTCCCGTAATTCTCTATCATGACCTCCTTGTACAAAGCTCGTTGGTTAGGATCCAGCAAAGCCCATTCCTCCTTTGTGAAATACACAGCCACATCTTCAAAGGTCACAAGGCTCTGAGAGAACAGTAAGAAAACCCATGTTTAAATGCCACCATTGTTGGGTGTCTTCAAATCATTTATGATTTAAGCCCATCATGGGGTTGCCTTACCAACATCTAGCTAAATATATTTTTATAAATCACATATATAATTCCACTATATATACAATATAGAAACATGACAGCAAAAACACAAATATGCAACAAGATAGATGGTGGAGTCTCCTTCTCTGGAGGTTTTTAAGCAGAGGTTGGATGACCATCTATTCTGGTGTTTCTCAACCTGTGGGTTCCCAGGTGTTCTGGCCTACAACTCCCAGAAATCCCAGCCAGTTTACCAGCTGTTAGGATTTATGGGAATTGAAGGCCATAACATCTGAGAAGCCATAGGTTGAAAACCACTGATCTACTGGGAGTACTTTGACTGTCGTTTTCAGCATGGCAGAATGGAGTTGGACTGTATGGTCCTTGGGGTTGCTTCCAACTCTATGATTCTATGACAAATTGACATAAATGACCACTACTTATTTAAACTTGAAGGAGGAAAAGTGGTTAAAAACATTCCTTTTGGAGTCAAACAATTAAGAAACTCAATCCAGATGGCCTTCCAGCTCATAATCTAAGTTCACCATATGGTTCATATTAAAATATATTAACTGCTAACCAAAGCTAGCAATCGGTCAAGTGATGCTTATCAACTGCATTCTCCAGTGCTGTCCTAATACAATGATGTTTCCATTCCACATATTTCCAGACAAACAGCTGAAATCTGAATGTGCTGTCAAATAATTTAGATGGAAATCCCCCCAATTTTTTTTAAAAAAATTCTATGAATATGCAATTGTAGCTATACAAGAACTGGACCAAACAGCTTCAACTTCTTTGTGTGTTGGAAACGCAATACAGAAATATAACTTGTTCTGTCTAACAGTGACAAATCATATGTGTTGTTTCAAGTTGCCCACTGTTTTGTTCTTTGATCTCTGCCCTAGAGTATTTAGATATAGGATGAAAAATAATTCCTTCAGTTAAACAAATAAATATCACTGAGTATCTGGTTTTAAAAAAGGAAGACAGAAGAACTTCTAGTTATGTATATTCCTGGCATCTGACAACTGCAAGGGATACAACATCTTAGGAATTGTATTTGTCCTGGGAGACTACTTCAGTCCCAACTGGAAGTGCAGGTACACTGCAAAATTAATGCAGTTTGAGACCACTTTAGCTGCCATGTCTCAATGCTACAGAATCCTGGGATTTGCAGTTATACAAGGTCTTTAGCTTTCTCTGCCACAGAGTGCTGATATCTCTTCAAACTACAAATCCCATAATTCTATAGCATTGAGCCATGACAATTAAAGTGGTATCGAACTACATTAATTTTGCAGTAAAGATGCACCCATATATGACACTTTTCAGACACAAAACTTAGGCACCTTCCCCAAGGATCATACAATCAAAACATTAGACACACATGAGCAACAAAGGGATGCATACAATATAGTGGTGGAACATTATCTTGTTAGAGAGAAGATTGGAGTATTCTCTGCATGGAAAAATGCTAAGGATCCATGGCTTCAATATTTGCTTCTTTGCACCACTGCAGCAGGGATTTTTACGATGTTGCAGAGATTTTTATTATGATTATTACGATGTTGTTGCCAGCAGCAGCAGGCAAAGGGATGAAGGAATCAATCGATGGACGGGAGCTCTAATCCACATAAACTGATGGTTACACCATGGTTTTTAAGGCATCACAAGCCTCATGGGAGTTAGAAGAAGGCAATGTGGCGAAACTTACATGTAAACATCATAAGGATGTACGCCTCCAAACTGGGCTTTTATAGCACTGCAGCACCAAGGCAAACTAAACACATTAGTCAATTTCATTTCTCTCTCTCTCTTAATGCTACGGTTAGACAGCCAAGGATTCAGGGTTAATTTTGAGGGTAGATTTTGGTGGGTAGCAACATGTCAAAACAAATCACAAAGAATCTCAGATCCAGACGCTGCAGCAGAGCACTGGATCCATGGATAAAAAATATACACTGCAGGGAGAGTCAATCAACTTTTAATGGCAACTTTTGTTTGCTCTTTTATATATGGATGAGTGCAGCTCTACATTGTAGAATAAAGGAGGTTTGACACCACTTCAACAACCATGAAGCCACGGTATGGAATCCAGGGATGTTGTAGTTTGGCGAGGCACCAAAGACCTTGTAAAACTGAAGCTCCAATGCTTCCATAGCATAATAATAATAATAATAATAATAATAATAATAATAATAATAATAATAATAACTTTATTTTTATATCCTGCCCCATCTCCCCGGAGGGACTCGGAGCGGCTTACATGGGGCCATGCCCGACAACAATACAACAACAGCAATAAAACAATAAAACATTGTCATTGACAATGTCATTGACAACATTGTCATTGACAACATTGACAATGGCAATTAAAGTGGGGTCAACATGCATCCATTCTACAATGTAGATACAGCCAGAGTACATGTACGTACTCATTCTCACTCTTTCTATAGGTATATATTACTCTCAGTTGATTGGAATTCAAGCAACCAGAACTCTCAAGCAACCAACCAAAAGAAAAATCAAAGAAGGCTTTCATGGCTGGAATCACAGGGTTGTTATGCGTTTTCTGGGCTGTATGGACATGTTCCAGAAGCATTCTCTCCTAACATTTCACCCACATCTACGGCAGGCATCCTCAGAAGTTGCAAGATTTGTTGGAAACTAGGCAAGTGGGGTTTATATATCTGTGGAAAGTCCAGGTTGGAAAAAAGAACTCTTGTCTGTCTGAAGCAAGTGTGAATGTTGCAATTGGTATCTTGATTCGCATTGAATGGCCCTGCAACTTCAAAGCCTGGCTGCTTCCTGCCTGGGGAAATCCTTTGTTGGGAGGTGTTAGCTGGCCCTGATTGTGTCCCGTCTGGAATTCCCCTGTTTTTTGAGTGTTGTTCTTTATTTACTGTCCTGATACCAGATTTTGTTCATTTTCATGGTTTCCTCCTTTCTGTTGAAATTTGCCGCGTGCTTGTGGATTTCAATGGCTTCTCTGTGTAGTCTGACGTGATAGTTGTTAGAGTGGTCCAGCATTTGTGTTCTCAAATAATATGCTGTGTCCAGGTTGGTTCATCAATTGTTCTGCTATGGCTGACTTTTCTGGTTGAATTAGTCTGCAGTACCTTTCATGTTCCTTGATTCATGTTTGGGTGCTGCATTTGGTGGTCCCTATGCAGTCTACATAGATATATAGTCATTCCACAGTTATATAAACCTCACTTGCCTAGTTTCCAACAGACCCCACAACCTCTGAGGATGCCTACCATATATGTGGGTGAAATGTCAGGAGCATGGAACATGGCCATATAATCCGGAAAACTCACAGCAAACTAAAGAAAAAAAAATCAATTTTTAAAAGCTGTTTTTTTTTAAATAATACAGTAAAACAGGAAAAGCAACTGGAAAAACTTTGAAAAAAATAATACTTTAAATAATGTGTGTGTGTGTCAAAGTATGTATGTGTGATACCAACCAACACACATACATGTGTATCACATAGGTAAAGGTAAAGGTAAAGGTTTTCCCCTGACATTAAGTCTAGTTGTGTCCGACTTGGGCATTGGTGCTCATCTCTATTTCTAAGCTGAAGAGCCGGCGTTGTCCATAGATATCTCCTAGATCATGTGGCCGGCCTGACTTTATGGAGCACCGTTACCTTCTCCCTGGAGCGGTACCTATTGATCTATTCACATTTGCATTTTTTTGAACTGCTAGGTTGACAGAAGCTGAGGCTAATAGCGGGAGCTTACCCTGCTCCCTGGGGATTTGAACCACTGACCTTTCAGTCAGCAAGTTCAGTACCTCACCTGTTAACCCTGCTGCAGCACCGCGGCTCCGTATCAGAAACACACACAAACACATATACAGTAGAGACTCACTTATCCAAGCTTCACTTATCCAATGTTCTGTTTTATCCAATGCAGTCTGCCTTTTAGTAGTCAATGTTTTTGTAGTAAATGTTGCAACGTTTTGGTGCTAAATTCGTAAATACAGTAATTACTACATAACATTACTGTGTATTGAACTGCTTTTTCTGTCAATCTGTTGTGAAACATGATGTTTTGGTGCTTAATTTGTAAAATCATAATGTGATTTTATGTTTAATAGGCTTTTTTCTTAATCCGTCCTTATTATTCAACATTTTCACTTATCCAATGTTCTGCCGGCCCGTTTATGTTGGATAAGTGAGACTCTAAGTTAAAGGTAAAGGTTTCCCCTGACGTTTAGTCGTGACTGACTCTGGGGGTTGGTGCTCATCTCCATTTCTAAGCCAAAGAGCCGGCGTTGTCCATAGACATCTCCAGGTCATGTGGCCGGCATGACTGCATGGAGCGCCGTTACCTTCACGCCGGAACAGTATTTATTTATCTACTCACATTTGCATGTTTTCGAACTGCTCAAGTGAGACTCTACTGTATATAATATTATATTTTATCTATAGTCTAAGCACAAGACTCCCACTGAGTTGTAAAAGACCCTCAAGTCCAACACCATTCTAACATTCAGGAAGACACCATCTAATCACTCCCTACAGATGGCCATCCACCCTCTGTTTCAAAAACCTCCAAAGAAGGGTTATTGAGTGCCTCTACCCAAACCTGACTTTTATTTCCCTCTCCGCCATTTTTAAGAGGTCATAACTGCTCTTTTCCCCTTGCTTTTTTGTGATTTTCCCCCTTTCCCTATTTCTTTTGCATTTGTATTTTTAAGGAGACAGCCTTGAGTGGGGGGAAATAGGTCCAGGGACTCCAGCAGACAAAGCCACCTCTGCTTTGCCCAAGTTCTGATCAACATGTCAAAACCACCCACAAGCCCCCAATTCCCTTCTTATCCCAAACCCCAGGCCTTCTTGTCACTTTCTTTCCCCCCATTTACCTGCATTGAAGGAGATTCAGCTTCTTGCCCTTTGCAACTCAAGCCTCTCCAGTCCTGGGGCTTCTCTGCTCCCGAGGCTCCGCCCTCCTCCCGTCGAGACATTATGCGTCTTAGCCAATCAGCGCGCCGCCTCTCCCAGCTCAGCCAATGGAACGCCGGGACGTTCTAGGACTCCTGTAAGCGAGAAGCCTAGTCGCTGCTGGGAAGCGTAGTCCTTTTCTGCCTCTTTCAGAGAATCATAAGCTTAGAGATTCCACAACCTCTTCTGTGGAAGGACACAATCAAAGCACTCCCGACAGATGGCCATCCTGACTCTAGGTAAGGTGGAGTCTCCATAGGAGATTCCACATTAACAGGCAGCATCTTAGGATGGAATGCTGCCCATCATTGTTGCATATTCTGCCCCATTTCAGAAATGACACCACTTTAACTGTCATGGCTCAATGCTATGGAGTCATTGGGAAGCTAACACCTCCCAAAAAAGGATTCCCTAAGGCAGGAAGCAGCCAGGCTTTGAATCTGCAAGGCCATTACATGCTAATCAAGGTGATCAATTGCAATTTGACTGCAATTGCAAAATTGCAAAATTCACACTTGCCTCAAACACACAAGTTCTTTCTTCCAACCTGGATCTTCCATACTTACAATCCTCACTTGCCTAGTTTCCAACAGACCTCACAACCTCTGAGGATGCTTGCCATCGAAGTGGGCGAAACATCAGGAAATAATGCTTCTGGAACATGGCCATACAGCCTGGAAAATTTACAGCAACTCAAGTTGCAATAATATTGGTAAATCATTTGAAAACCATTCCATTCACTTTAAGTAACAGCCCATTATGCCAGAGCTTTCCAAAGTTTTCGTGTTCCTGTCACACTTTTTCAACAAGCATCCTTTTGCGACATGGGAATTCAGTTTTACTAACAAACTGGATGTTAAACCAACATTTCAGACAATACACACACACACATATTATACGTGTTTCCTATAATCTTTACTGTTTAAATAAGGTTTGAAACTTTTCCCTTTACATTTAATGCCCGACAGTTTTGTCTAGTTTCCTCTATTGCTGCTCATCACAAACATCTTTGTCAACATTTTTTTCTTAATTGGAAACTTATAAATAATAATAATAATAAATTTTTATTTCTATCTTGCCCTTTCTCCCCATGGGGACTCAGGGCGTTTCACAACAAACAGTGGCAAATGTTCAATGCCATAAAGTGTGATCAGAAACATTTTTTATCATGTCAGAAGCGACTTGAGAACATGCTGCAGGTCGCTTCTGGTGTGAGAGAATTGGCCATCGAATGCCTCATCACACTAATAATAATTTAATAATAATAATTTATTCTTGTACCCCGCCCCCTCTCCCCGAAGGGACTCGGGGCGGCTCACATGGGGCCTTGCCCAACATCACAATATAAAATCAAAACAAAAACACAAATTTACAACAATAAATCAACAATATCGGTAAAACAATCGAAAAGGACAATCTTACAAGATAAAATGTTAAAACAGGTATATCAAACACAAGTCTGGGCCGAAAGGTGAATGTGTCAAATCGGGAGGAGATAGTTACATAATTGACATAGTCAATGAAGAGCATGAATACACTTTAAATCCGGTTTCTGCTTCCTGCAGAACTCTGGGGTTTGTTGTTTGGTGAGGCCCAGGACCTGTCTGGCAGAGCAGTTTAAAGCCCCCTCCCTAAAGTGGATTTAAAGTGGATTAAAAGTAGATCCAAGCTCCAAGTGATGAGGTCCCTACAGAGACATTGCCCAGGGGACACCCAGATGTGTTACCATCCTGTGGGAGGCTTTTCTCATGTCCCCACAAGCTAGAGGTGACATATGGGAGCTCAGCCTGTCTCGCGAATTCGAACCGGCAAGCTTCGGGTCAGCAACCCAATCTTCAGGTCAGTAGAAACATAAACAGCCATAACTTAAAGTAAAACGTATTAAACATCAACATCAAGCAAAACTTACCCATTTTAGTGGTAATTACTGCAATTCAATCAACAAATTGTGCAAATTATATAAATTATAACAGTACCTAAGGTTGAACAGCATCAGCACTCCACTTCTGTAGTGATTAAACTTCTCTGGATGTTGTTAAACAGAGGCTGGTTGACTGTGTCTTCCTACCTAGATTTTTCTGGCAACACACCTAGGGACTACAGGCCCCCTCAATGGATTGTCACCTTGTCATGTGAGGGGTCTTGCATATTCCAATGAAAATGCGGACATAACTACCGGAGTCATGCACTCCCAGAGGGGTCACAGGAGAGGTTCCAGACTGAGCACAATCTGAAGACCTCAATGGTGGATCAAGCAGAAGATAACATGCTACGTATTACAACTGCTGTGAAGGCGGAAGAAGACTGCAACAGATTGAGAAGCCACATTTGTCATGTTAACTACACCACTGATTGGGACCCTCACTCTGTGAAAACCGTGTGTTGATCAGCTGTGCACCAACCTCCACACATTAAACAAACTCATGCACAGGCGTCTTCCAAGAACTTGGAAGGCCATCAGACAACAAGGGATCGCCTAAGTAAGTACAGGCAACACACTCACACAGTCTGGAAAGCTGTGCAGAATGGCATGGGGATTTGAACTCTAGAGAACAGGCTTAGCCACGAAACTATCTTTCAGCCTCAGAAAACCTCATGGTAAGTTCACTTCAGGGTCTCCATTAATCCAGTAGTTTTCTCAAGGAGACAATTACAACCAGAATATTCTGGCTAAATGGCTGGATTAGATATTTCCTCCATTCCCAAGATTGAAATAAGGATAGCAGTAGCAGAGAAACCAAAACACTTAAAGGAATTATCATTGAAATCATCCAAACCTGGAGCTTTATTATGTTTAACCTCACTGATGGCCAAGTGAAGTTCATTGATGTGGTATGTTTCCTGATATAACTCTTATAAAGGTAATTGAGCTAAATTAACTTTTCTAAGATCTTGATTCATTGGTAAGTTATGGAGCCTGAAATAAAAATGAAGTTTTTATCTTTGTTACGGTAACAGTGTTTATTTAATTGAAATCATTGTAGCTCTTTAAACATAAATCAAAATTTTGTTTCCAAACTCATAACATTTTATTCAATTCCACAAAAAAGGAATATACATTTTGATTTTGATGATTTCTGAAACACATGAGCAGAACTTCCTAGGTTCCTCACGGTTGCCTCAAAAATGTTTAATTCATAAATGGGTACAGCACTAGGCAAACACTGTCTCATAACACCCCTCTTGCTGTCCAATGTGGACTCCTTTGTGTCTTTCCAAGGCTGAAGAAACATCAAAACACTCCCCACACTGCTTTCCTGGGTGGACATTCCCAGGGTTCAAAAGACAGGATTTACGAGCAAAATTTTCCCCACTCTCTAAGCACTGATAGTATTCCTTTTCTTCATGGGCTTTCTCATGCTTTGTTAGACAGGTTTTACGAACAAAACACTTTCCACACTGAAAGCACTGGTACGGTTTCTCTCCCATGTGAAGCCTCTGGTGTCGGATAAAAATCGCAGATCGGAAAAAACACTTTCCACACTCCAGACATTTATAAGGTCTCTCGCCCGTGTGGGTTCTTTCGTGGACAATGAGATTTTCCTTCCGGGTGTAATGGTTCCCACACTCCCTGCATTGATAGGGTTTATCTCTGGCCTGGAAACCCTGGTGACTCCTCTGGTGCCTCACAAGGTGTGACTTCCAACCAAACGTGTCTCCGCACTCTGAGCATTGATAGGGTTTCTCCCCTGTGTGAATTCTCTGGTGCCTCCGAAGTTCAGATTCCCAAGGAAAGCACTTCCCACATTCCATACATTGACAAGGTTTCTCTGTCCTGTGGACCCTCCGGTGGGTCCGGAGACCTGCTGCCTCAGCAAAACATATCTGGCATTCCGGACATTTATACGTTTTTTTCCCAGAGCATTCTGCACGCTTAGATTTCTGAACGAGGTTTCTTCCATGGAGTATGTAGGGATGCTTTGTCCTATCTTCACCTGCGGGAAGAAGCAAAGCAAAGTATGTTGCAAGTCCTCTAGCATGACTCCATGGCCAATTTCTGTTGGAAACTGAAATAGCACTAAAGAATCAAGAGATTACTAGGAAGAATACAGGATTATTACAAAACAATGCCCCAATTTAAAATATTCATGTTAAACCTTTTAGTGAATGCACACATATGAAACCTACATCAATGTGAAGGGGAAGACTTCAAGTTTTTTTTTCCCACACTCATACTTGCCACCCTGACAGGGGAATTGCAATAGTGCCCACCAGGCAGTGTTTGCATGTCCAGCAGTACAAAATGGTTGCAACCCAGCAGAAAAAGGCTTTCTGTGTCCTACAGTTTCAAAAGCACTAAGTCTGTAACTACCATGCAATTGGTGTTTAGAATTTGTTCAGAAAGTGGAGCCAAATGGAAAGGCAATTAGATGCTGGTTCACACCGTTTAACTAAAAGGGCTGAAACAGGTGACAATTGATAAGCTAAAAATAATCACCAGAGTGGTGAGTGCCATTGACCACGACACGTTGCAATGCAAGTGGCAGGAGCTGGATTACTGTTTAGATATGTGCCACGTGACTGGCGGCAGCCATATTGGACATCTTTTAAGTGTGGGAAAAAACTTGAAAACTTCCCCTTCACACTGATGTAGGTTTCATACATGTGCATTCCCTAAAACATTTACAATGAATTTTTGAAATCGGAGCATCCTTTTGCATAGCCCTGTATTTTAATCAATTCCACAAAACTCAAATGTGCAAATGTAGAGCCAGCTGTGTTCTCTTATTAGGTAGAGGGTCATTTCAGGTTTCTAGTTTTGACTTTTGCAGATTTGGACAGATTTAATTTAGCGAACATGCAAGAATCTGGCTAAATCTTGCAGAGGCTTTAGTCATATGTAAATAACTCAGCATGCAAAATATTAGCATTTTATCATGGCAACATTCTTTACTGTTTGATAGCAGAAATGGAACAGTGTGTACTATATGAGAACAGTTATGCAACAGCATCTCTACTAATCAATGCTCAACTTTCACTTGGGTTAGGGAATAGGACCCCCATGAAAGTGAAAAATGAATAAAGAAATTGCCTCTCGAGAAGAGAATCGGAAAGCTGACTACAGAATTCCACTGGAACACCTAGAGATTCCTAGAAGATTTTAATCAAATCCACAGAAGTTAAATCTGCAAATGTGACATGTCCGTTGTTTTCCCTTATTGGGCAGAGGGGTTGATAGAGTTCTCCCTCCACATCTGCGATTTTTACTTTGGCGGATTTGCTTATTGAAATATCTGATTTAAAATGTTCTCTCTAGTCATCTTTAGGTCTTCTGGAATTTGACATTTGTCCAGTCATGCTGAATGACCTAGAGATCTCTAGAGTGAACACTTCTCTAGTTTTTCCAATACAAATAATAGTTTCCACAAAGGTTGACTAGAGAGTCATGCTGGAAGACTCGGAAATTCTTAAATAGAAGTTCTTTTAGGTTAAAAATGTAATAATTTTATTAATGGCTATTTTTCATTTTTACGGGAACCTTGTGCCCCTAATGCCAGCGAATGTGGAGGGATAACTGTACTTGCTGTGTCAACATAGGCAACAAAATGGTAACTATGTTTAAATATTTAGAAGGATGTCACATTGAGGAAGGGACAAGCTCACTTTCTGCTGCTCTGAAGTCTAGGATATGGAAAAACAGATTCATACTGCAGGACAATTAAAACTGTTTAGTGGAATATGCTGAATGGGGGTGTGGTGGAGCTTCCATCTCTGGGGGTTTTTTAAAGCAGAGAATGGATGGCCATCTATTGAGGGTGCTTTGAGTGTGTATGGCCCTTTGGGTCTCTTCCAACTCTATGATTCTAGGACTGAAGAATACAGGCAATCCCAATATTTTAAAAAGGGGGATCTGTGTTCCTAAGACCCTTTGTTGAGATGGCTCTCTCACCTGAGCAAGTGCTGACATTCTCAATTTCATTTAATTCCTGCAGATCTTGCACCCATGGCTCTTTCCTTTGTTCCAGCCAGGAAATGAGTTCAGGTTTGGGGAGTAGAATGCCTTCTTGAGAAAGAAGAAAATATCAATAAATGTCACCAAGCTGTCAAATTCATTCCATGCACCTCCAAGAAGAGTGTTTTTTTGTTTTTTAGGGGGAAGCCCCACAAATGTCCTTTTAGAACCTGACAGGCTAAGTTTTTATTATAGTTAAATTAAAAAAACCCGTGAATATCTAGTTTTAGTATGCTCTCAGTTTATTTTTTCTCAAAGGTAACCAATATAAAGATTTAAGTGGTTGGTCATCTCTGGTGTGTGACTTGAAGCTCCATTTGAAAGTCATGCCAACATTTAAAAAATAACTTCCATAGGAAAAAGGATAGAAAAGGAAGTTGCTTTTACTTGTAGGCTACAAATGAGGAACTTGTGGCCCAGCCAAATGTTCTGAAACAAGAACTTTCACCACAGCTGAGCAGAGGAACGCCGACTGTGCCCAATGAAAGTTGATGTTCTGCAGCATTTGGAAGACCGTATGTTCCCTTCCCCTGCTAGAGGCCCTTTCACTGGAAATTGACAGATGAAGGAGGGAGGGCAAATAGATTTGAGAGCTGCTCTCAAACACTTCTTTCTTTGTGGGTTTTCTCGTAGATCCCCTGGAAAAAGTCTGCAAGGGCAAGTAAGGCACAACCCCACTGTATCCATCCCATAGAACAGTGGTTCCCAATCTTTGGTATTCCAGGTGTTTTGGACTTCCAACTCCCAGAAATCCCATCCATTTTAACAGCTGAAGTCCAAGACACCTGTGGGATCAAAAGTTGGGGGCCACTGCCATCGAGAATGAAAAAGACTCATACTGTGTGAGAGATTCTCCCCTCTCTCCTGATTACTTTGATAAAAAAGAGGAAAGTGTGCTGACAGCTGGACAGGCATTTGGGAATATCTGTTTTTTAGAGGGGTTTGGTATAAGTGGAACCCTTCTCGTTCTCCCATCAGGGTTCCTTGAGAAAATAACTTATGACTGGATCTACACTGCCCTTTATCCCAGGATCTTATCCCAGATTATCTGCTTTAAATTGGAATATGTGTGTCAGAAAATCTAGGATAAGCAGATAATCTAGGATCAGGTCTTGGGATACAGGGCAATGTGGAAGGGGTGTTAGTAGAAGCAGGACATGTCTCTAGTTCCATTTCCTCCATCACTCATTTGCTATGTATATGCAAATACAGGGTTTCCAAAATCAAAAAAATAAAATCTGGCCTCAAGCAGGGTTGTTGTGTGTTTTCCGAGCTGTGTGGCCATGTTCCAGAAGTATTCTCTCCTGACATTTCGCCCACATCTATGGGCAGGCATCCTCAGAGTTTGTGAGGCATATACCTCTGAGAATGCCTGCCATAGATGTGGAAGAAACATCAGGAGAGAATGCTTCTGTAACATGTCCATACAGCCCAGAAAACACACAACAACCCTGTGATTCCGACCATGAAAGCTTTCAACAACACATTGGCCTTAAGCACTCTGGAGGAACAGGAACTCAATCGGTATAGATAAATAAATAACTCAAAAGGCAGATTCCATCTAAACTTGGAAGCTAAACAGATTCATACCTAGTTAGTAATTGGATAGGAGATGGCCAACCGATACCAGATGCTCTGGGCTAATTTCAGAGAAAGGAACTTGAAAAACCACCTCTGTGTGTTCCTTGTCTATGACACCTTCCACACTGCCCTATATCCCAGGATCTAATCTCAGATTATCTGCTTTAAACTGTATTATATTAGTCTCCACTGACAGATAATCTGGGATCAGATCCTGGGATATAGGGGCAGTATGAAAGGGGCCTAAGAAAACAGTGTGATATTCACTGAGTTGCCACAAATTAACAGATGACTTGAAGGCCCACACAGAAAAAAAATCTCATATGTTTGCCTCTTTCAGAACTATAGGTTGACTTCCTTTAGGAGTAAAAGGAGTAAGCCAAGAGTGAATCACTGAATCATTCTCTTCTCTCCAGCCATTGTCCCAAGAACTACTTTACTCCCAGCTTTGAAGTCAAGAGAGCAAAACAAATGGAGAAATAAGCAAAGGGAACAGAGTTACAAAACTAGAGGGAAATACGTTACACAGTACACACCACAATTCTCTATGCATAAAAGGTGCTCCATTAATATTTAGGTCTTACTCCACTGCAGTCTGTAGTTGTAAGGAGTTATTTAGCTCCATATATCATGGTTTCTGGGGTCAGAGTGAAACAAAGCTGGCTGATTAAACTAGGATGTTGTCAAACAATAATGACCACTGTAATTTCTAAAACACATTCATAAATTGAAGGGCATAAAGATTTCCAGACACCTACCAAACGGACAGCCAAGCTCCTCGCCCAAGGCGGACACATTTGCATAGTTCTCCATCATGACTTCCTTGTACAAGGTTCTCTTATCTGGATCCAACAGAGTCCACTGATCCTCCGAGAAATACACCGCCACATCTTCAAAAGTCACTGGTATCTGGAAGAAAAGAAAGAAACCATCTTTCCTTCCAAAATGTACATATAATTTTAAGATCCTGACTGCAGCCATGAATGGAAAATCATCAGACACGTGTACCCTTCTGGAACTTGACATAAGGGTTGAGTATCCCTTAACTTTTGTTAATGTGCCTCAATTCTATTTCAGTGCTTTTCTTAGTACAGGTTAATCATTCCTTATCCAGAATTCCAAACTACTCTGAAATCCACAAAATTATCCACATTGGACAGCTGTAATAGTATACTTTTGCTTTTAGGTGATGTAATGGGCACTAACTTTGTTTCATGCACAAAATTATTGCAAATATTATGTACACAATTGCCTCCAGGCTATGTGTATAAGGTATCTATGAAGCACAAACACATTTTGTTTTTAGACTTGGGTCTCTTCTCCAAGATATTTGTAATTATGTATGTGTAAATATAGGCATGCCAAAATCTGGAAAAAAAATCCAAAAAAATCCCAAACACATATATTGTTTTGTATTATCTTTTATATAATGTTGTGAGCCGCTTTGGGTCCCGTTTAGGGCGAAAAGTGGGATATAAATAAAGATTTTATAATAATAATAATAATAATAATACCAGGTGACAGTCGCATTGACAAAAAACAACAGGAAAAACTCAGCCGCTATCAGGACCTCAAGATTGAACTTCAAAGACTCTGGCAGAAACCAGTGCAGGTGGTCCCGGTGGTGATCGGCACACTGGGTGCCATGCCAAAAGATCTCAGCCGGCATTTGGAAACAATAGGCATTGACAAAATTACGATCTGCCAACTGCAAAAGGCCACCCTACTGGGATCTGCACGCATCATCCTAAAATACATCACACAGTCCTAGACACTTGGGAAGTGTCTGACGTGATTTTGTGATACGAAATCCAGCATATCTATCTCGTTTGCTGTGTCATACAATGTAATAATAATAACAATTATTATTATTATTAATAATAATAATAAGTTACCACCTCCATAGAGGAATGATTCTTACATGAGCCCGGTTACTTGCACGGACAGGCTCTGCTGTCTCAGATGCAGAAAGAAGCTTTGCTCTGTGATGTGTGTCCTTCTGCAGACTGCCTACAAGGAATATAGTAGAGGTGCCCAATAGGGATAAACAATGAACCCAGAAAAAAGCTTGTCCAACATTAGCCTGGAAATGCTGTGCGCTCTGAAGTGACAAGAAAAAAAACCTGGATCACCAAGACCTTTATGTAGTTGAGCCTCATTTCACTGATAATGGAACATCTTGCAAGAAGGCAAAATTACTAACAATGTGCCTCCCAGTGTTGAGGTCCCCAGGGTTATTCAAGATACATGTTCTTGTATATCTAGCAACCTAAAGGATAAGGCAGCCATTCAAAGGAATGTGTCAATTGTTCACTTCTGTCTTCAGTCTCTCTTCACATATCCTGCTTCTTTACTCACCTTTATTCTCCTTCTGATAAGCTTTTGGAGAACTTCGTCTACTCCAAATCGGTTTTCTCTCCTGGAAGGAGGACACAGTTTCGGTTGAGACTTTGACGCCATTCTTCTCTCTTTGAAAGCAAAAGGAAGGGGGGATATTTTAGAATTAGAAAATTGCCTCCATTGCCTGATGTTCCCAGGGCAGGGGGTCTACTTGATGCTTTCCTCAGCAGATCTTATTGGACTAATGGATCATGACCTGTTAGGATCATAACCTAATGGGTAGCAAAGTTTCAGGAGTGTTCCTTGAGTTTATTGGGTAATGGATGATCACTGGGTGCATAAGTATCTTGTTTCTATTTGATGCTCTCAGCAGACAAAGATTCAAGCAGACTTCTTCGAAATAACATGTATGTTTTACTCACAGCTTAATGTATTTAAATATACAGGTACATTTCTTGTCAGGTTAAACTTTAAAACGTTTCCGTTTGTATCTTTAACTTATAATCTTTAACTGTCTCTTCAAAACTATATTGCTCTGTATAACTCCCCTTTATAACAATCTATTTCCAAGGAACTCAAGCTTCAAAAGGCTTCTAACTTCTAACATTGGCTTCTGTACTCAAGCATCAACTGTCATTTCTCAACTGTCTCAACATTCACTGAACCAATCACATGGTCTGCAGCCCCTCCCACTGCCTCAAATACATAGAACTAAGGAAACTGCAATCCAAAGAGGACATACACGTCAGGAAATAAACAACACATTATAAACTGACAAAACATTGGATAGAGGAGGCTTGTTGTTGTTGTTTATTCATCCAATCGCTTCCGGCTCTTCGTGACCTCATGTACCAGCACAAGCCAGAGCTTCCTGTCAGCTGTCGCCACCCCCTGCTCTTTCAAGGTCAAGCCAGTCACTTCAAGGATACCATCCATCCATCTTGCCTTTGGTCAGCTTCTCTTCTTTTTTCCTTCCATTTTCCCCAGCATCATTATCTGCTCCAAGCTTTCCTGTCTCCTCATGGTGTGGCCAAAGTACTTCATCTTTGCTTCTAGTATCCTTTCCTCCAGTGAGCAGCCGGACGTTATTTCCTGGAGTATGGACTGGTTGGATCTTCTTGCAGTCCAAGGCACTCTCATAATTTTCCTCCAACACCACAGTTCAAAAGCATCTATCTTCCTCTGCTCAGCCTTCCTTACGATCCTGCTCTCACATCCATAGGTTACTGCGGGGAATACCATTGCTTTAACTATGCGGACCTTCGTTGCCAGTGTGATGACTCTAATCTTCACTATTTTATTGAGATTGGTCATTGCTCTCCTCCCAAGAAGTAAACATCTTCTGATTTCCTGGCTGCAGTTTGCGTCTGAAGTAATCAGGTTAATGTTAGGTTAAACTTCAAAACATTTCATTTTATATGTTTAACTTATCAGCCTCTCCAAAACTATATTGCTCTGTACAGCTCTTTTATAACAGTCTACTTCCAAGGAACTCAAGCCTCAACAGACTTCTAACTTCTAATATTGACTTCTGTACTCAAACAGACTCAAGCCTCAACTGTCATCCTTTTTAAAAACTGCATTCTAAACAGTCACTGAACCAGTTCCACTGCCCCTCCCACTGCCTCAAATATTTAGAGCTAAGAAAACTGAAAGTCAAAAAGGACATACACATCAGGAAATAAACAACAGATTATAAACAGGCAAAACTTTAGATTGAGGAGGCTTGAGAAAGTTTCTATCTCCAACAGCCTTTCCACTCCAGATACTAGAAGGTTAGAGTCCTGGGCCCATAACCTGTGTTAGGATATTGTGCTCATTATATGGAGTCATGAAAGCTATTTCTACATATCTAAGGGCCCTTCCACACAGCCATATAACCCAGAATATCAAGGCAGATAATCCACAATATCTGCTTTGAACAGGGTTATCTGAGTCCACACTGCCATATAACCTAGTTGAAAGCAGATAATGTCAGATTTTATACAACTGTGTGTAAGGTGCCTAAGGCTTTGAACTGCATTAACAGTAGACTCATATAATACAGTTCAAAGTAGATAATGTGGATTATCTGCTTTAATAATCTGTATTATATGTCAGTGTAGAAGGAGCCTAAGTAATCTGGAGGTACCTGATTGAACAGCACACACAGGCAAATACCAGAGGTTTCGTTTCAAAAAGTCAGGTAGGCTCTTATCTTGCAGTTCAGTAACACAAACAAAAACAGCTGTGTATAAAAATCGCATCTTCTCAACAAATCCTCCAACACAGATCTCGCACTCCAACATCCATCAATGTCTACACCAACAACAACACTAGCAACCACCACCATGTTGGCTGTCCTTTTTTTATACAAGACCCAGCCAATCAAATATTGTATCACGTCATCCCTGGTGCTTTGGCATTACCTTGTGGCTTCATCAGACACTTAGACTTGCCTTGTCATTTTGACCTTGCAATTAGCCACCTGGATATGCCGTCACATTTCTGATTCCAAGCATTTTGGATGATGCTCAATCTGTATCTAACTTCTCTCCCTATTTCCTCCCAGGCTTCTATTATTTTAAGAAATCATATTTGCTCTCTATTATTTTTGCACTTGCTTTAGGTCCGCTTTTCCAAAATACTGCAAGTCCTATCTGCCCTAAACAGAAGAACCAATTGAGAATACTGGGAACTGCACTGCTGGCATATACAGAGAAGCACTAACTGTAGGTTTAATTTTACATTCATTGTAGCTTTGGGTCTATTTTAATTTCTATATGTTGAATTTAAAATATATTTTTTTAATATTGTGAGCCACTTTGGGCCTCCATCAAGAAAGAAAAGCATTACAAAAATATCAGCTGCATCATCTCTGAAACACCTTTCTACATTTCACATGCTAATTCTTGTCTTTGAAGTTTTTGATCTTACTTAGTTTCCCATTCCCCAAAATACACAAAGAGCAACTATTATCCATTTACTGGGAGAAAAAATATACATACATAAATATAATAATAATAGCAATAATAGTACTAATTTTAGATTCATTCCATATTTGGGGGTTAAAGGAAAAAACCATTCCCTTGCTGTACATTTTGGAAACGTTTTGGATAATCCACTTCCCTTACCTGCACATGTGATCGCAGTGCAAAAGATCCACAGATCCCTCCAAAATCTTTTTGTCTCTCCCTTTTCTGCAAACTCTTCAAATGCACACTGTCTTCCTTCCAGGGAGTTTGCTCCCATCACGCCACGCCCACTTTTCGTCTCAGCCAATGGCTGGCGTCCGGGATTCCCATGTTTTCCTGTTTTAGCCAATCAAAAATCAGGACATGCCAGCATCAGAGAGAGGAAGCTCAGCTGTCGCTGGGAAATGTAGTCTTCCTCCTTTTACATTTACAACCCCATCCCTATATTATAGCAAAAATCTGAAAAGGGGCGCATCTATACTGTAGAAATTAATGCACTTCGACTCCACTTTGATTGCCATGGCTTAATGCTATGGGATCCTGGGAGTTGTAGTTTGCCAAGGCGCAGCACAGAAAGACCTTGCAAAACTATAACTCCCAGGATTCCATAACTAAGTCATTGCAGTTAAAGTTATAATGAATTAATTCTACAGTGTTGGCTGGATGCACATTGCCATATAATCCAGTTTCAGAATGCAAAAAAACTGCATTGAACTGGATTATGTGGCAGTGTAGATGCATCCAAAGTCTCTTTAGGGATCAAGGATATTTAATAGAGGATCAGCTCAATATGAGTCAGTGGTGTGATGCAGCACCTAAAAAGCCAATGCTAGGATGCATCATAGGAGTAGAGTGTCCAGAACTAAAGAAGTCACAGTCCCATTCTATTCTGCTTTGGTCAGACCTCACCTGGAATAATGCTGTGTCCAATTCTGGATTTGGATTTTTTAAAAAAATATTTTCAGTCAATGGATGATTGAATCTGGAAATGCAAAATCCATGGATACAGGGAGCCAGATGTATAAAACATGGCATGCCAGGCTTTTTTAAAAAAAATATATCCCAATAGAGTGTTCAAAACTAAGTACAGATCCGTTGATTAAACTATTTCCAAGTTAACTGCTGCAGATTGTGGCTATAAACATGGGAAGATGAGTCTGGATCTGCACTGCACTATGATGCAGTTTGAAACTGCTTTATATCGCAGTGTTGGTAGGGGGGTCTAAAAAAAGCAACTCTCCCTGTATGTTGACATCTAACAGAATGGCTATTTAGTGCAGTTCGAAGCTATATTCACACTGGCCCCATCTACACTGCCATTATCATGCGGATTGAACTATATTATATGGTCAGTGTAGACTCACATAATACAGATCGTATCTACATTGCCATATATTCCATCCAGTTCAGTTTGGATTATGTGGCCAGTGTAGACTCATACAATACAGATTGGACTGCATTGAATTCGATTATATGAGTCTACATGGTTCAATCTGTATTGTAATAGTCGTGTAGATGGGGCAACTGCAGCAGCCAAACAACAACCTCCCATAAAAGTGCATTTAAAAAGGCCTTAGCGCACACCAGTGCTTTGTGGTTTGTGTCATCACCATCCGAGACTCAAAAGTGGTCCCAGGATTTCCTATGTAATCACCTGCGTAGAAAAACCACTTTCTTCAATATCAGTTTGAAGCTGATTAAAATGGACTATGTACATGTTGCTTAGGAAGAACAGCTCCAACTGAATCTCCTAAGGATCATTTTCTATATGTTGTGTTTGTTGACAGGCCACGATGACCCCCTCCGCAATGACCCCACCTGCCAAGGGCTCCACAATAAATATATTATTATAATACTTTTTTTAACTTTTGCTATTTTGAAGTATCAGAAATTGGGAACAGACTGGAGGCAGTTTAACATCCCCCAAAAAAAGATTTTATCATTTCTAACCCTTTAATAAATTGTATTTGCTTTCCTTGACTTTCTGTGTAACTTTCCATGTACTGTATCTATTTCTAGAAAATATATACATCTATATATATAAAAGGGTAATGAAATTTCGGCCTAGGACAAAACAACAAAACTACACATCCCAGAAACACAAACTTGGCAGCACAACCCCTCATCCATGCCTCTACGTACATACAACAAAAAGCTCCATCTACTTCAGAAAACGGCCAGGCTTTGAGGCTGCAAAGCTATTCACTGCTATTCCATAAGGATTCCCATAAGCCACAGCAACGCGTGGCCGGGCAAAGCTAGTTCCTTTATAAAAAGTAACAAGATGTAGCCCAGAGACCATCACTTTTCCATAACCCTGATGAGATATTTCCATGAGAACAGACAAGTTCGATAAATCCCACCTGTTGTTTTCTAGACAGGCAATCATCAAAATCACATATGCAGGCATATCTTTGTCAATACAGAACTGGACCAGCTGAGCTAATCAAAAGCTTATTATCTTCTCTTTGGCATTGTCTTCATGGTAATATCTCCTCCCAGGGTGGCATCACAACAGCTGATTGGTCCCTTGGCTGACCAATCTCTAGCCATCATTTTCCTACCTGGAGGTGGAAACGTCAGTGGGATTCCAGGTTTTACCCGTGCCGCGCGAGCGAACTTCTGCGCATGCGCAGAAGAGTCCCAACGGCCATTTTTGGACTCGTGCGCATGCACAGAGATTTGTTTGCCTCAGTTGAGGCCTTCTGTGTTCGGCGGGGCGGGAGCCAATGGCTGCCGCCGCCGGCGCCGTCGTCGCCGCCGCCGGCGCCGCCGGCCTTCCCCCCCCCCCCCCCAGCACCACTATCGGTAAGTGCGGGGCCCTCGGACTACACGGCGAAATTACCTAGGGCCGCTTCTGTTTGCATCCCTTCTGAATAAACCTCTGTGGCTTGTCTTCAGCATGCTGAGTGTTCCTTTTATCCGTGGTCCTAGTTAATCCACTTCATGTCTGTGTGTGAACGTCAAGGTGTCACACTCCCAAGCCAGGAAGAGTCTTTCCCAAATGTTTTGCTTCAGTGGCATTGCTGTGAGACAGACATTACAGTGTGCAATTGCTCAGCAGGCTGGATAGAAAGTCATGTGCGCCTACATCTTACAACACAAAAGTGACGCTGACATCACTCGTCTATGGGTCTGGTGAGTTCTCCTGCTGTACGTCACTGATGCAAACTCTGGTGATAACCTCTAGTCAATGCATTTCAATCCATTGTGGGGGGGGGGGGGGGGGGTATTGCAATGAAACCTTTGAGGGTTCATCTACACCAGGGGTGTCCAACTCATTTTGATCAAGCACCACATCAGCCATATGATTGCCTTCAAAGGACCATTGAATTCATGGACAGAAAACTTCTGCATGCAGTGGACCAACAATGTTTTTACGCAGTGGTTGGTATTTTTTAGTTTTTACCCAGTTTGGGTCCCCAGATATTATTGAACCATAACTTCCATCACTTTGGATTATCCGCCATGCAAACTGGAGATAATGGGAAAGGCAACCCAACAGCACTTGTGGCTTTGAGGTTGGATAAAAGTTAAAGAACATTTAAAAGTCAGACATCGACAAGCCTTGTATTTAAATTCAAACCCAACTCTCCTGACTAAACAGAACAAATTTCAGGTGTTACTGTATCACAACTCCCATCAGCTCTGATCATGATGTAATACAGAAATCATAGTCCAGCATTGGGAGGGCCACATAAAATGACACGATGGGCTGGATTCGGCCCGCGGGCCTTGAGTTTGATACATGTGATCTGCGTTGTAGAATTAATGCAGTTTGATACTACTTTAACTGCCATAACTCAATGCTATAGAATTCTGGGGGTGGTACTTTAACAAAGCCTTTAGACTTCTCTGCCAATGAAAGTTGGTGATTCACCAAACTACAGCTCCCATGATTCTACAACATTGAGCCCTTGCAGTTATAGTGGTGTCAAACTGCATTAATTGTGCCAGATTCTTGGTACTTTCTACTTTGGTTCTGCATCTGTTTCTCAGATCTGTGGGATGTCGTTGGGGTTCTTGTGCAAGCAACACAAGCATAAACCTGAGAGAGGAAGAATGCATTGCTAAACACATGGGTGTATTTAGTTCTATATTCCTCCATTGCAGAGGCTTGAACTAAATGATTCTGTATGATTGTATGAATCTCAACCAACAAGGCTCTTTGAGTTCTCAATTTATAGTTTAAAAAACGTAATTTGTCCATGATTTACTCAAGTCAGATCATCAAACCACCTCACCAGTACAGTGGGTTGACTCAATCCACTTGGGTTTGGTTCCAAGACCCCCATGGATACTGAAATCTGTGGATGTTCTAGTCCCACTAGATACAATTGTGTAGTGAAATGGCATTCCTTATATAAAATGGAAAAATCAAGGGGTGCTTTTAGGATTTAAAAAAATAGACTATGGATGGTAGAATCTGTAGATGCAGAATCCGTAGATATGGATTACTGACTGTACTTCTTGTTGCTCTTGGCAAGAATGGCAAAGTCAGAGGCTATAAGACAAAGGCCATGTTTAGTTCTGGCACCTTCTCTGCCTTCCCCAAGAGTTCATCTGATTGTCTATGTCAGTGGTTCTCAACCTGTGTGTCCCCAGGTGTTTTGATCAACAACTCCCAGAAATCCCAGCCAGTTTACTAGCTGTTAGGATTTCTGGGAGTTGAAGGCCAAAAACATCTGGGGACCCTAGGTTGAGAACCACTGGTCTATGTCTATATTGTGGTTTTTGTGTGATTTGGAAAAGAACATGACCAGCGAATAACAGGAAGACCCCGTCCTAAAATGTTTTGTTGTAGACCTCACTCAAACCTGTCTTCAGTCTAATCTTCATTAGAGATTGCCTTATCCTCAAGAGAAAACTATAAAATGCCCCCCCCCCCCCGCCAAAAGTTTAAAAACTTGGTATTATACTAAATGTCCTTTGATCAGTAGCTGGCCACTTGGAGTGCCTCTGGTGTAGCTATAAGAAGGTCCTTCATTGTGCATGTGGCAGGGCTCGGGCTGCATTGTAGTATGTGGCCTGTGGTTTGCTCTTCTCCACACTTGCATGCCGTGGACTCCACTTTGTGGCCCCATATCTTAAGGTTAGCTCTGCATCTTGTGGTGCCAGAGCGCAGTCTGTTCAGGGCCTTCCAATTCTTTTGTGTGCCCAGGAGGGAGTCTCTCATTCGATATCAGCCATGGCTTGAGGTTCCGGGTTTTAGCCTGCCACTTTTGGACTCTCTCTTGCCGAGGTATTCCTGCGAATATCTCTTTAGAACTTAGAAAACGATTTCTTGATTTAAGGCATTGGCGTGAGAACCTTTTATAACTTACACCCAACCGATAAAGAACGTGAGTCTACTTGTATGGTTTGAAGATTTGTAAGAAACAAAGTAAACTAGAAAATAGAATATACATAGTATGAGAAATGGGACAACACATAATGGTGCTTAACATGACTCTGTAAGGAGAGGTGGCAACTCAACTTCACAGTATTTCTTATTTTTAAATGTATCTTTTAGTATCACTATACCTGAGAAAGAAGGGATTAGTTTAGGAGGAATCTTAAAGTAAATGTCTAAGTAGGATTCAGATGGTCTATTATGTGAAGTAAATGAACAATGTGTAAAAACCTATACTCAATAAAAAGGTTTTAAAAACAAGAATGTCCCCAGGAAATGCTGAATCCAGAAGCTTGCATGATACCAAGAAAACACCCTCCTGCTGACTAGATCTTGTGCAAAGACCTGCAGTGAGGAAGTTCCCCAAACTAAATGTGTAGTATCCTTTTTGGAAATGTGTAATGCCTGCTGTTACATCATAGCCTTAGCCATTAGTCTTTTCATAGTTAGCACTGTTTTTTTTCTCAGTGCTAATGACTGATGACTGTACTTACCTTGTTCAAGACTGCTAGCAAATGGGTAGTGTTTTGCAGGCTAGATAACCACCCTTGGATCTTGTCTCTGAAAAAAGACGAATAAACAATAAATACATGGAGTCTGCAGTAACTTGAAACAGAACCACCCTCTGACTTTATTCCCTTTATCTTGGTTTAAAATGATCTTTACCATTTAAAATTATTTTGTACAGATCCATCTTCCAAATGTTGCAAAATCACAACGGTCGTTTTCCTGGTAGGAAGCTTTGTCCTGAATGTGGCTCTAATTATTCTTGTAGTAGGTAGGTTTCCACCAAATTCTAATATGTTGTGTGTTTGGCCCACCTTTTCCAAACACCATACCTGTTATGATTGAGCCTCGTGGCTCTGTTTCTGACAGGCGTGGGCGTAAGACTCCTCGAGAGTCGGATACTCTCGAGGAGCGAGAGAGAAAAAGACTGCGAGACATATTTGCAGCACCATCTGACGAAGAATCTTTCGAAGGGTTTACGGAGAGAATGGAGGAGGGGCTGGTTAGCTCAGAGGAGGATGAGATGGATTGGACTCGGGTGAGGGAGGAATTGGGTGCCACTGGCCATGATGGGACAGAAGATGAATGGGGACCTTCAGGATTAGACCCATGGCTTAGCTGGAGGGATGGGACGGGATCCACAGCTGGAGATGCTGTTGGGCGTAGTCAGAGGTGTTCCAGCTCTGACGAGGAAAGTGATGAGGAAACGCCCGGGTTAAGGAGGACAGCTGACAGTGATGAAGATTTGTAACTGGCATAAAATGGGGCTTGGGAGCAATTGCAAATTGCGTCGGGCAAGGTAATCTGGGCAAACGCTTGGGATCCGTGTGTGTGTGTGGGACGCTTTCCTGAAGACTTGTGTGCTTTCCTGTGCTGAGACGTAAGTTGATTGGAATCCAGGGTCAGACGGCGGGAGGGATTGTGTGGGCATTTGTTTGTGCAAACCTGTGCTTACTCTTATTAGCTTGACCTTCCGTCGTCTTTCTGACGGACGCCATCTCCTGCTTTGAGAACCCGGACTGAACTGACCACGGCTTGTCTTCCCCCCTTCTTGGACTTGGAAAAACTACAAACGTCTGCTTCTGGCTTTGATCTACGGAACGGAACTGGTCTACTCTACTTCTACAATCCTTGGCTGCGTCTGCTCGTGTTGGAGATCCTGTCTGCTGTGTGTGTGTGTGGGAGCGACGCAAGTTACTCTAAGCACAGTGTTGGCAGCAGAGAGGAATCTGCTGCCAATTAGTTGCATTCTTTGTATCTTTTGTTCCTTGGCTTTCATTCTGTTAATACCTAGGCTGAAGCAAGCAGTTTGTTTTTACCCGGATTAAACTCCGGTTTAATCCGGTTTATCTTTTGAACATTTACTTTTGTTCCTTTTTTGCTCCTAAAGGCAAAGACTGCCTGGCCCTTGTGTTTTTACGGGCATTTTTGAGTTCTGTAATCTAATAAACTCTGTTACTTTGAATCTTGTGGCGTTCTGTCCTTGACAGATTGCCCGACGCCCATAAAAAGTTTATTGCAGCAATAAACCCGTCAGGAAGACGATGGATGAGTTAAGAGCCAAAGTAGACCAATTGCAAACGGCCTTTACCGTAAGCCAAACAGCTTTTGCTGTGAAAGGACATGTTTTGACTCCTGAACGCTTTGACGGAACCAGGTGCAAGTTGCCAACCTTTTTGGCACAAGTGGAGCTTTATTTTTCTCAGCTCAGTGCTCATGCTTTTCCTACTGACACTAGCAAGGTGGCTTTTATTTTGAGTTTGTTGACCGGTCCCGCAGGACAATGGGCCACTAATTTAATTTTGGGAAACGACCCAGTCAAAGACAATTTGAATAATTTCAAAAAGTTGTTAACTGATACTTTTGGGGATCCTCTCCGCACGGAGAACGCTGGGTGGGCTCTGTATCGGTTGAAACAGGGAAAGGGGACTGTTTTGGATTACTTAAATAAGTTTAACCTGTATCGCCACCAGCTGGATTGGGGGGAAAATGCATTCATGCTTTTATTTACTGCCGGGTTAAGTGATATGCTCCAGGATGAATTAGCACGCTTGGAGCCGGCTGAAAGCTGGGACGCCTTAGTAGCTAAGGTGCTACGTTTAGACGCAAGGTTCGAGGCTCGTAAACACTCAAAAGCAATGTGTGCGCCACCCATGCATGTAACCAGGGCACCTGTGGTGATGGGGGAAGAGCCCATGGAGCTTGGGGTCTTTAAAAAGCTGTCTACAGAGGAAAAGAGCCGTAGGAGGCAGCTGGGCTTGTGTTTGTACTGTGGGAATGCTGGGCATTTTGCCAAAGATTGTAATGTGAAACCTTCCCAGCTTTCGGGAAAAGGCCAGCCCTAGTGCGACGTGAGTCCAACGCACTAGGGCTCCTCAAGCAGTCAACTGAGGGGAGGAAGCATGTTTTCGTACCCATTACATTATCTGTTGGGGGAAGGGAACTTGTTTCTACTCTGGCACTGCTGGACTCAGGAGCTACGGTCTCCTATGTAGATATTGAGTTTGCTAAGAAGCATGGCATTCCTAGAGTGCGCAAGGCATGCGACGTATGGGTGGAGGGAGCAGATGGGAGACTGCTGGAGACTGGGGTGGTTAACCAGGAAACCTCAGCAGTAACGTGGGAGGTGCAGGGAGTAACGGGAACGTTTGTGTGGGATATTACGAGCTTGCCTAGATATGATGTGATCCTGGGGATGGATTGGCTAGCTGTAGTAAACCCACAAGTGGATTGGGCAACACGTAAAGTGATCTTAAAGAGGCAGGATTGTTGCACTCTAAACGTTACTCATGCTGATATGGAGGGAGTGCCTGCTGAGTATGGGGAGTTCTCTGATGTATTTTGTAAAAGAGAAGCGGACAAATTACCACCGCACAGGCCATATGATTGCGCCATCAAGTTGGCAGAAGGTGCGAAACTGCCAGCAGGGAGGCTGTATGCTTTGACTGTACCGGAAAGGCAAGCTTTGCGGGAGTTTTTAGATGAAAATTTAGCCAAGGGGTTTATTCGCCCATCTAGTTCTCCAACTGCGGCACCAGTATTCTTTGTAGCCAAAAAGACTGGGGAACTTAGGCTGGTCTGCGACTATCGGATCCTAAACAAATACACCATTCGGGATAGGTACCCGCTCCCTTTAATCTCGGAACTGTTATCAAGGGTGCAAGGGGCTAAGGTCTTTACCAAGCTTGACCTGCGGGGGGCCTATAACTTAATCCGTATACGGGAAGGGGATGAATGGAAGACGGCATTTAACACGTGTTTCGGATGCCACGAGTTCCGAGTCATGCCTTTTGGGCTTTGTAATGCTCCTGCGGTCTTCCAGAGGTTCATGAACGATGTGTTCAGGGACCTAATTGACCAATTTTTAGTGATTTATTTGGATGATATCTTGATTTTTTCTAAGGACGAGAAAGAACATCGTCAACATGTCAAGCAGGTTCTGCACCGACTGCGGGCTAATGGGCTTTTCGCCAAGGCTTCCAAGTGCGTCTTTCATGTGCCTGAAGTGGAGTTCCTAGGTCATGTAGTGTCAGGTAGGGAACTTAAAATGGACCCACATAAGGTTGACGCCGTCAACTCATGGCAGGAGCTGAAGACTAAGAAGGATGTACAAAGGTTCTTAGGTTTTGCTAATTACTACCGGGAGTTTATTCCGAATTTTGCAAAGCTCACGGTACCTTTGACGCAGCTTCTGCGCAAGAAACAGCCATTTGTGTGGGGGCGGGAAGCTCACGAGGCGTTTCTACAACTTAAGTCTAGTTTTCAATCGGACAACATACTAACCCATCCTGATGTTGACAAACCGTTCGTGGTAGAAGCGGACGCTTCTAGCTACGCGTTGGGGGCTGTATTGTCTCAGAAGGATTCCTCAGGGACCTTGCGTCCCTGTGGATTTTACTCGCGGCAACTAACACCCTTCGAGCAGAACTATACCATATGGGAGAAGGAGTTGTTGGCGATTAAGGTGGCGTTTGAGGTGTGGCGGCACTGGCTTGAAGGGGCACGGCACCAGATCGTGGTCAGATCTGATCACAAGAACTTAGAGCACTTGCAAACAGCAAAGAAGTTAAACCAGCGTCAAATCCGATGGGCTTTGTTTTTCTCCAGGTTTAACTTCAAGGTGCAGTTCGTAGAGGGGAAGGCAAATTTGCGGGCCGATGCTTTATCCCGCAAGCCGGAGTTTAAGACCAATGAGCAGGTTGTATGTCAGACCATCTTGCCTACTGCCTCTCTGTGTGTTGTAGATAATGAGCTCGGGTTACATGACCAGATCCTTGAGGCTCAGAGGGATGATGTGTGGACACAGGAGCAACTGATGCTGCTCTCAGCAGGTAACCGTACCATACTGCCGCATCTACAAGATCAAGACGGAGTATTGGTACGCAGGGGGCAGGTCTACGTACCAGTGGGGGCCCTCAGGTTGGAGGTGATTAGAGCCCACCATGACGAACCCATGGCTGGGCACTTTGGCAGATTCAAGACCGTGCAGCTCATTACCAGGAGCTATTGGTGGCCAAAAATGCGGCAAGACATTCTGCGCTTTTGTGACAGCTGCGCCGTTTGCCAGCAGAGTAAGACGCCTGTTGGGCGCCCTAGAGGGTTGTTGTCGTCTTTACCTGTTCCGGACAGGCCATGGCAAATCATTTCCATGGATTTTATTTCAGATTTGCCTAAGTCTGGGGGTTATACTTGTATTTGGGTGGTGGTGGATTTATTTAGTAAACTGGCTCATTTTATTCCTTGTTCAACCATTCCGGCGGCCCCTACGTTGGCCTTACTATTTACTAAGCACATCTATCGTTTGCACGGAGCACCCGAGGTGATTATTTCAGATAGGGCTCCGCAATTTGTGTCACGCTTTTGGAAACATTTCCATGAGTGCTTGGGGACTAAGTTAAACGTTTCTTCAGCCTTTCATCCGCAAACGGATGGACAGTCGGAACGGGTTAATGGGCTCTTAGAGCAATATCTGCGTTGTTTTTGTTTAGATCAACCCACGGCTTGGGTGAAGTGGTTACCGGTGGCGGAATTTGCTTACAACAATGCGGTGCACACGTCTAGTCAGCATACGCCATTTGAGCTAACTTATGGTTTTCACCCACGGGGAGGTGTGGCGCCGTCGACCAATGTGGTCTCTTCGGACCCTGTGTACCGTTCTTCGGAAATGGCTGCATTGCATGATGTTGCCCGTCGCTTACTGTTGGAAGCTAAGGCAACGCAGAAGACTCAGGCTGACCGCCACAGGCAGGCAGGGGAGGAATTGGAAGAAGGGGATTTGGTGTGGTTATCTTCCAAACATATTAAACAGGCTGGGGGAAAGTTTGCGCCTCGGTATTTGGGTCCCTTTCCTATCGTTAAAAAGATTTCTTCTGTTGCGTTTCGTTTGCGTTTACCGTCTAGTTTAAAGGTCCATCCAGTCTTTCATCGTTCGCTGTTGAAACTTGATACCTCTAGTCGTCGTGGTGCTATAGCGGAGGGTATCACTGCCACTTCTCCGCCATCGGGGGAGGAGGCCTTTGTGAGAGGGGATAGTGTTATGATTGAGCCTCGTGGCTCTGTTTCTGACAGGCGTGGGCGTAAGACTCCTCGAGAGTCGGATACTCTCGAGGAGCGAGAGAGAAAAAGACTGCGAGACATATTTGCAGCACCATCTGACGAAGAATCTTTCGAAGGGTTTACGGAGAGAATGGAGGAGGGGCTGGTTAGCTCAGAGGAGGATGAGATGGATTGGACTCGGGTGAGGGAGGAATTGGGTGCCACTGGCCATGATGGGACAGAAGATGAATGGGGACCTTCAGGATTAGACCCATGGCTTAGCTGGAGGGATGGGACGGGATCCACAGCTGGAGATGCTGTTGGGCGTAGTCAGAGGTGTTCCAGCTCTGACGAGGAAAGTGATGAGGAAACGCCCGGGTTAAGGAGGACAGCTGACAGTGATGAAGATTTGTAACTGGCATAAAATGGGGCTTGGGAGCAATTGCAAATTGCGTCGGGCAAGGTAATCTGGGCAAACGCTTGGGATCCGTGTGTGTGTGTGGGACGCTTTCCTGAAGACTTGTGTGCTTTCCTGTGCTGAGACGTAAGTTGATTGGAATCCAGGGTCAGACGGCGGGAGGGATTGTGTGGGCATTTGTTTGTGCAAACCTGTGCTTACTCTTATTAGCTTGACCTTCCGTCGTCTTTCTGACGGACGCCATCTCCTGCTTTGAGAACCCGGACTGAACTGACCACGGCTTGTCTTCCCCCCTTCTTGGACTTGGAAAAACTACAAACGTCTGCTTCTGGCTTTGATCTACGGAACGGAACTGGTCTACTCTACTTCTACAATCCTTGGCTGCGTCTGCTCGTGTTGGAGATCCTGTCTGCTGTGTGTGTGTGTGGGAGCGACGCAAGTTACTCTAAGCACAGTGTTGGCAGCAGAGAGGAATCTGCTGCCAATTAGTTGCATTCTTTGTATCTTTTGTTCCTTGGCTTTCATTCTGTTAATACCTAGGCTGAAGCAAGCAGTTTGTTTTTACCCGGATTAAACTCCGGTTTAATCCGGTTTATCTTTTGAACATTTACTTTTGTTCCTTTTTTGCTCCTAAAGGCAAAGACTGCCTGGCCCTTGTGTTTTTACGGGCATTTTTGAGTTCTGTAATCTAATAAACTCTGTTACTTTGAATCTTGTGGCGTTCTGTCCTTGACAATACCTTCCAGGGGAGCCCTGATTAATCCTCTGCCATCACATGTCCCGCTTTTTCTGTCTTCCTTCCACTTCCCCCTTTGTTTTTACCTTACATTAATTTTTGCAAAAGGAGTTAAAAGTGCCAAAGTAGTTCAGAGATCATAAAATTCTGCGATTTATAAAA
This sequence comes from Anolis carolinensis, assembly GCF_035594765.1. Classification (NCBI taxonomy): domain Eukaryota; kingdom Metazoa; phylum Chordata; class Lepidosauria; order Squamata; family Anolidae; genus Anolis; species Anolis carolinensis. The sequence continues at coordinate 26,663,974 of NC_085842.1, read as the reverse complement.
CCAAGGAAAGTATGACCTTTACATTCCTAGATGTAAAACTGATCTTAAAAGCAGGAGAATGAGGCCCCTTCTACACTGCCATATAAGATCCAGATTATCTGCTTTGAACTGGATTATATGTCAGTGTAGATTTGAAAACATTGACTACAAAAATGCGTTGGATAATCCAGAACGTTGGATAAGTGAGACTCTATATTGTATATCATATATGATATAATATACAATAATATATAATAATATAATATATTGTATATACAGTAGAGTCTCACTTATCCAAGATAAACGGGCCGGCAGAACATTCGATAAGCAAAAATCTTGGATAATAAGGAGGGATTAAGAAAAAAGCCTATTAAACATAAAATTACATTATGATTTTACGAATTAAGCACCAAGAAATTGACAGAAAAAACAGTTCAATATCCAGTAATGTTATGTAGTAATTACTCTATTTACTAATTTAGCACCAAAACATTGCAACATTTACTACAAAAACAATGACTACTAAAAGGCAGACTGCCTTGGATAATATAGAACCTTGGATAAGTGAAGCTTGTATAAGTGAGACTCTACTGTACATATAATGGAGCTCCCGGTGGAGCATCAGGTTAAACTGTGAGCTATTGAACTTACTAACTGAAAGGTTAGTGGTTCGAATCTGGGGAGCGGCGTGAGCTCCCACTGTTAGCCCCAGCTTCTGTCAACCAAAGAGTTTGAAAACATGCCAATGTGAGTTGATCAATAGGTACCACAACAGCGGTCCATGCAGTCATGCCGGCCACATGATCTAGGAAGTGTCTATGAACAATGCCAGCTCTTCGGCTTAGAAATGGAGATGAGCACCAACACCCAGTCGGACATGACTGGACTTAATGTCAGGGGAAAACCTTTACCTTAATAGTAATATAGTAATATAAGGTAAAGGTTTCCCCTGATGTTAAGTCCAGTCATGTCTGACTCTGGGGGTTGGTGCTCATCTGCATTTCTAAGCCGAAGAGCCGGCGTTGTCCGTAGACATCTCCAAGGTCATGTGGCCGGCATGACTTCATGCAACGCCGTTACCTTCCCGCTGGAGCAGTACCTATTGATCTACTCACATTTGCATGCTTTCGAACTGCTAGGTTGGCAGAAGTTGGAGCAACAGTGGGCGCTCACTCCGCTCCCGGGATTTGAACCTGGGATCTTTCGGTCTGCAAGTTCAGAAGCTCAGTGTTTTAACACACTTCGCCACCGGGGCTCCTTTTTTATTTTTATATATATATATATATATATATATATATATATATATATATATATATATATAAAATGCTAATATTGTGCTATGCTAATAATATAATATATTGTATATACATATAATTTGTAAGCCGCTCTGAGTCCCCTTTGGGGTGAGAAGGGCGGGATATAAATGTAGTAAATAAATAGATAATAAATAAATAAATGCTACATTGGAAAAGCCTTTTGTAGCGAGAGAAATGCTTTACTGAAAAACATAGGAAAAGAAAGAAACAATTGCACCCAATGGGCACAGATTTAGTGTCGGTCACTGGTACATTGGAAAGCAATCATTGCCAGTTGGCCACATCAGACGTACTGCTGTAGATGTTTTCCAAGTGCAAACTAGTACCTTTTGTTCTACGCTTTCATTCATGTACTAACATGAACATTATTGGAAAGTTTTCCAGGCAAGAAACGCACTTGACCATTCCTGCCCGTTGCCTCTACCAAACTCATGTGAATGGATCCCAGGCAGTTCAACAGGTAATTTCAGCTTTCTTTTGTACCTCAACTCCTTCTATTAACATGTATTCCTTTACCAGATGTAGCCACCTTGTGTCCCTTCGCAGAGAGAGGGCAAGTTAAAAAAAAATTTTTTACTATTATATTACTGAATAACACCTCTATGTTGTCGAAGGCTTTTATGGCCGGAATCACAGGGTTGTTGTGAGTTTTCCAGGCTGCATGGCCATATTCCAGAAGCATTCTCTCCTGACTTTTCACCCACATCTATGGCAGGCATCCTCAGAGGTTGTGAGGTATATTGAAAAAACTAAGCACGGAAGGTTTATATATCTGTTGAAGGTTCAGGTTGGGAGAAAGAACTGTTGTTAATTAATCACCTTGATTAGCATTAGTGGCCTTGCCAGCTTCATGTCCTGGCTTCTTCCTGCCTGGGGGAACCCTTTGTTCGGAGGACCCCCCCTACTTCTGAAATATGCTGCCTGGCAGTGTGTTGAAGTCTCCTTTTTGGAGATTTATAAACAGAGGTTAGATTGTCATCTGCCAGGGGTGCTTAGATTGTGTATTCCTGCATGTTGGGGGTTGGACTGGATGGCCCTTGAGGTCTCTTCCGACTCTGTGATTCTAGGGATCTTACTTGTCTTCCGGTTGGAGCTGTTAGGCATTATAGTCCAAAACAGACAAAAGTAATTTTGGTAAGGCACAATCACTCCTTGGCACACACACAGGGAAGTCCTGTTATTGATTCCTAATTTGCCCCAGCTAGTAATTGCTTATCCTGTTCATTCATTTCTTGTTTTTTTGTGTGTTTTTTTTTTACTTCTTCTTTGTTGGGTAAGATTTGAAGAGATCTAGATCATGGCACAGGGTCTCCAGCATGACGGGGTTGGACTAGGTGGCCCATATGGTCTCTTCCAACTTATTATGCTAGATATAATTTAATTTTAATTTTAGGTAGAATATAATAATTTGGTCTTATATGTAGGTCTCTTTTGGTATATGTTAGTTTATGTTGGGTTCGTGATAGTCTGTTATTATATTTGTATTTATGGTTTGATCAGACGTTGACTATTTGCCTTTTTTGTTGGAATCCGCCCTGAGTAGCCTTGGGGAGATAGGGCAGAATGTAAATAAAGTTGTTGTTGTTGTTGTTGTTGTTGTTGTTGTTGTTGTTGTTGTTATTGGGTTCCTGTGGGTTTTCCAGGCTGTATGGCCATGTTCCAGAAGCATTCTCTCCTGACATTTCATCCACATCTATGTCAGGCATCCACAGAGGTTGTGAAGTCTGTTGGAAACTAAGCAGGGGAGGTTTCTATATCTGTGGAAGTTCCAGGGTGGGGCAAAGAGCTCTTACCTGTTGGAGGCAAGTGTGAATACTGCAATTAATCACCTGATTAGCATTGACAAGCCTTGCAGCTTCAAGGCCTGACTGATTCCTGCCTGGGGGAATCCTTTGTTGAGAGGTGTTAGCTGGCCCTGATTATTTCATGTCTGGAATTCCTATATTTTCAGAGTGTTTATTTACTGTCCTGGTTACAGAGTTTTTAAAATTCTCCCGGGCCTCGAAGCGGCAAGGCTTTTCAATGCTAACTAAAGTGATTAGTTGCAGTATTCACACTTGCCTCCAACAGACAAGAGTTCTTTCTCCCACCCTGGACCTTCCACAGATATAGAAACCTCCCTTGCTTAGTTTCCAACAGACCTCACAACCTCTGAGGATGCCTGCCATAGATGTGGGCGAAACATCAGGAGAGAATGCTTCTGGAACATGGCCCAGAAAACTCACAGAAACCCAGTGGTTCCAGCCATAATAGCCTTCGACAACACATTTTTATTATTATTATTATATTGTATGACACAGCAAACAAGATAGATATGCTGGATTTCGTTTCACAAACACATTATTACTATTATTATTATTATTATTATTATTCTAAGGAAGGGAATAGTCCCTGGGCCCTTCTACACAGCCATATAACCCAGAATATCAAGGCAGATAATCCAAAATATCTGCTTTGAACTGGAATATCGGAGCCCACACTGCCATATATTTGAGTTCAAAGCAGATAATGTGGGATTCTATTCTGCTGAAGGGGTCTCTTCCAACTCTATGATTCTATGACAACCTGATCTACCTTACATGGCCAGAGTGAGAATAAAGCAAAGGAAACAGTCCATGCTGGATATAAATGTAACTAACTATCTTTCGTTTCTCCTAGAACGTGTACTTCTGGACCCCAGGACTGCTCATCGACGGATCATCATCTCTCCAGATCAGAGGAGTGCGAAATGGGGACCAATAGAGCAGCCCCTTCCCAACAACACTGAACGATTTGACCAATGGGTTTGGGTCTTGGGTAATAAAGGTTACCCTTCAGGAAAACATTGCTGGGAGGTTGAAGTGAAGGGCAATGGGGAATGGGCCGTGGGGGTCGCCAAGGAGTCAGTGAAAAGAAAAGGGTTGCCTGATTTTAGCACCACTGAGGGCATCTGGGGCATTGGGGAATACTGGGGGCTGGGTAACTATTTAGCTTTCACATAACTCCCAGGATTCCATAACTAAGTCATTGCAGTTAAAGTTACAATGAATTAATTCTACAGTGTTGATGGATGCACATTGCCATATAATCCAGTTTCAGAATGCAAATAAACAGCATTATTCCAGGTGAGGTCTGACCAAAGCAGAATAGAGTGGGACTGTGACTTCTTTAGTTCTGGATGCTCTACTCCTATGATGCATCCTAGCATTGGCTTTTTAGCTGCTGCATCACACCACTGACTTATATTGAGCTGGTCCTCTATTAAATAATATCCTTGATCCCTAAAGAGACTTTGGATGCATCTACACTGCCACATAATCCACGATAGGAAGAATCTTTCCCAAATGTTTTGCTTCAGTGGCATTGCTGTGAGACAGACATTACAGTGTGCAATTGCTCAGCAGGCTGGATAGAAAGTCATGTGCGCCTACATCTTACAACACAAAAGTTGTAACGCTGACATCACTCGTCTATGGGTCTGGTGAGTTCTCCTGCTGTACGTCACTGATGCAAACTCTGGTGATAACCTCTAGTCAATGCATTTCAATCCATTGGGGGGGGGGGGGTATTGCAATGAGACCTTTGAAGGTTCATCTACACCAGGGGTGTCCAACTCATTTTGATCAAGCACCACATCAGCCATATGATTGCCTTCAAAGGACCATTGAATTCATGGACAGAAAACTTCTGCATGCAGCGGACCAACAATGTTTTTACACAGTGGTTGGTATTTTTTAGTTTTTACCCAGTTTGGGTCCCCAGATATTATTGAACCAGAACTTCCATCACTTTGGATTATCCGCCATGCAAACTGGAGATAATGGGAAAGACAACCCAACAGCACTTGTGGCTTTGAGGTTGGATAAAAGTTAAAGAACATTTAAAAGTCAGACATCGACAAGCCTTGTATTTAAATTCAAACCCAACTCTCCTGACTAAACAGAACAAATTTCAGGTGTTACTGTATCACAACTCCCATCAGCTCTGATCATGATGTAATACAGAAATCATAGTCCAGCATTGGGAGGGCCACATAAAATAACACGATGGGCTGGATTCGGCCCGCGGGCCTTGAGTTTGATACATGTGATCTGCATTGTAGAATTAATGCAGTTTGATACTACTTTAACTGCCATAACTCAATGCTATAGAATTCTGGGGGCGGTACTTTAACAAAGCCTTTGGACTTCTCTGCCAATGAAAGTTGGTGATTCACCAAACTACAGCTCCCATGATTCCACAACATTGAGCCCTTGCAGTTATAGTGGTGTCAAACTGCATTAATTGTGCCAGATTCTTGGTACTTTCTACTTTGGTTCTGCATCTGTTTCTCAGATCTGTGGGATGTCGTTGGGGTTCTTGTGCAAGCAACACAAGCATAAACCTGAGAGAGGAAGAATGCATTGCTAAACACGTGGGTGTCTTCAGAGGGCATTGTAATTGAGGAAGAGTCGAGAGCTGCCCTTTCTCCAGCCTTTACGTCATACTTGCAACACTTGTCTGTGAGTTGCGTAGTCTGGGAAATGTTTAAATATCCCTTCCAAATATAGAGAGGCTAGCATTCGCGGATCCTCTCCCTTCCAGCGCTGCTGTCTTCTAGATTTGTTTGAAAACAACCCTCCTTGGGAAATGGAGGACGAAGATGGATATATGGCAATAGAATCTGGAAGAAGGGACCTCTATATGCAGCCCAGTCCAAAGGAGGCACAAGGAGGTATTTGCTGTTGATTTTGAGGTGGCTGTTAGGAGGAACAACTTGGATGTTTGGGTATGCTTAGTTTAGAGAAGACTGAGGGTGCATCTACACTGTAGAGTTAATGCAGTCTAACTCCACTGAAACTGTCATGGAATCATGGCAACTGCTGGTGCCTCACCAGATTACAATTCTCATGAATCCATAGTTTTGAGCTATGACAATTAAAATTATGTTAAACTGCATTAATTCTATAGTGTGTATGAGGCCTGTCATCACAGCTGATTGTAAATACCTTAAGAGTTAGTTTTCTGCTCCTTCAAATTAGAAGATATTCCTTCTAAACATTGGGAAGAACTTCTTCACTGTAACTGCTGTTCAACAGTGGAGTAGACTGCCTTGATGTATAGTAAATTCTCCTTTCTTTGGAGCTCTTTCAACAAAGCTTGGGTGGGCATCTTTCAGGAGATATTTAGTTCTATATTCCTCCATTGCAGGGGCTTGAACTAAATGATTCTGTATGATTGTATGAATCTCAACCAACAAGGCAATTTAGAGAGAATTGGCAATTCAAGCTTACTTTCCAGTATTTCTTATTTTTTAAATGTATCTTTTAGTATCACTATAGCTGAGAGAAGGAAAGGATTAGTTTAGGAGGAATCTTAAGGTAAATATCTAAGTAGGATTCAAATGGTCTATTATGTGAGGTAAATGAACAATGTGTAAAAACCAATACTCAATTAAAAAAAATTAAAACAAGAATGTCCCCAGGAAATGCTGAATCCAGAAGCTTGCATGATACCAAGAAAACACCCTCCTGCTGACTAGATCTAGTGCAAAGACCTGCAGTGAGGAAGTTCCCAAATATAAATGTGTAGTATCTGTTTTGGAAATGTGTAATGCCTGCTGTTACATCATAGCCTTAGCCATTAGACTTTTCATAATTAGCACTGTTTTTTTCTCAGTGCTAATAATTGATGACTGTACTTATCTTGTTCAAGATTGCTAACAAATGGGTAGTGTTTTTCAGTCACCCATGGATCTTGTCTATAGAAAAAAACAAATAAATAATAAATAGATGGAGTCTGCAGTAACTTGAAACAAAACCAACTTCTGATTTGAAACTTGAAACAAAACCACCCTCTAATTTTATTCCCCTTACCTTAGTTTAAAATGATCTTTATCATATACATTTACTTTCTACAGATTCATCTTCCAACTGTTGCAAAATCACAACGATCGTTTCCCTGATAGGAAGCCTTGCTCTGAATGTAGCTCTAATTATTCTTATTATAGGTAAGTTTCTACCAAATTCTAATATGTTGTGGGTTTGGCCCACCTTTTCCAAACACCATACCTTCCAGGAAAGCCCTGATTAATCCTCTGCCATCCCATTTTTTAGTTGATTAACACGTGTCCCAATTTTTCTGTCTTCCTTCCACTTCCCTCCTTTGTTTTTACCTTACATTAATTTTGCAAAAGGAGTTAAAAGTGCCAAAGTAGTTCAGAGATCATAAAATTCTGCGATTTATAAAACCATTCCTAGATGTAAAACTGATCTTAAAAGCAGGAGAACGAGGCCCCTTCTACACTGTCATATAAGATCCAGATTATCTGCTTTGAACTGGATTATATGTCAGTGTAGACTCAGATAATCCAGTTCAAGCAAATAATGTGGATTATTTGCTTTAATAATCTGGATTATATGGCAGTGTAGAAGGGCCTGAAGAAAAGGGGATAGCATTCGTATTTAAATGTTAATTTTAAGAGATGGATGCCACATCAAAAAGGGAATATTATGGTGCCCTTAAGAACCACACTTGTTTTTAAAGAAACTTAAAAGTGCACAGTGCCTGCAATTCTCTCTAAGAATGCATCTACATTGTAGAAGTAATGCAGCTTGACAATACTTTAATTTCCATGGCTCAGTGCTATGAAATCTTGGGAGTTTTACAAGGTTTTGCTCTGCCAGGGAGTGCTTTGCTGGTGCCTCCCTAAACCACAACTCCCGGAATTCCACAGCATTGAGCTATGGCAATTAAAGTGTTGTCAAACTGCATTAATTCTAGAGTACAGAGGCACCCTCACTTTTCCCACTTCCTGTTCCCTTAGTTTTCCCAGAAGAAGATGTTCAGCCAACAACTGCCAAGATCTTTGCATACTCTTGCTCTATGGTTTCAGCATAAGTGTGTCCCTATGCTGAAATGACAGACCATTTTAGGAATTGCATTTCAACGCTTTATTAACATGCTATGCTAATAATATAATATGTATTATGTATACGTATATATGTATGTGTGTGTGTGTATATATATATATATATATATATAGTACAGTACAGTCTCACTTATCCAACATAAAAGGGCCAGCAGAACGTTGGATAAGTGAATATGTTGGATAAAAAGGAGGGGTTAAGGAAAAGCCTATTAAACATCAAATTAGGTTATGATTTTACAAATTAAGCACCAAAACATCATGTTATACAACAAATTTGACAGAAAAAGTAGTTCAGTACGCAGTAATGCTATGTAGTAATTACTGTATTTACGAATTTAGCACCAAAATATCACGATGTTTTGAAAACATTGATTACAAAAATGCGTTGGATAATCCAGAACATTGGATAAGTGAGACTCTACTGTATATTGTATATCATATATGATATAATATACAATAATATATAATAATATAATATATTGTATATACAGTAAAGTCTCACTTATCCAAGATAAACGGGCCGGCAGAACATTCGATAAGCAAAAATCTTGGATAATAAGGAGGGATTAAGAAAAAAGCCTATTAAACATAAAATTACATTATGATTTTACAAATTAAGCACCAAGAAATTGACAGAAAAAACAGTTCAATATACAGTAATGTTATGTATTAATTACTCTATTTACTAATTTAGCACTAAAACATTGCAACATTTACTACAAAAACAATGACTACTAAAAGGCAGACTGCCTTGGATAATACAGAACCTTGGATAAGTGAAGCTTGGATAAGTGAGACTCTACTGTACATATAATGGCGCTCCCGGTGGAGCATCAGGTTGAACCGCTGAGCTATTGAACTTACTAACTAAAAGGTTGGTGGTTCGAATCTGGGGAGCAGCGTGAGCTCCCACTGTTAGCCCCAGCTTCTGTCAACCAAGGAGTTTGAAAACATGCCAATGTGAGTTCATCAATAGGTACCACAACAGCGGTCCATGCAGTCATGCCGGCCACATGATCTAGGAGGTGTCTATGAACAATACCAGCTCTTCGGCTTAGAAATGGAGATGAGCACCAACACCCAGTCGGACATGACTGGACTTAATGTCAGGGGAAAACCTTTATCTTAACCTATTATCCATGAAATATTACTAATAATATTACAGTATAGTGGTATTGTACAATATAGTAATATAAGGTAAAGGTTTCCCCTGATGTTAGTTCCAGTCATGTCTGACTTTGGGGGTTGGTGCTCATCTCCATTTCTAAGCCGAAGAGCCGGTGTTGTCTACTCACATTTGCATGCTTTCGAACTGCTAGGTTGGCAGAAGATGGAGCAACAGTGGGCGCTCACTCTGCTCCCGGGATTTGAACCTGGGATCTTTCGGTCTGCAAGTTCAGAAGCTCAGTGTTTTAACACACTTCACCACCGGGGCTCCTTTATATATATATATATATATATATATATATATATATATATATATATATATATAGTAATATATAGTAATATATAATGCTAATATTGTGCTATGCTAATAATATAATATATTGTATGTACATATAATTTGTAAGCCGCTCTAAGTCCCCTTTGGGGTGAAAAGGGCAGGATATAAATGTAGTAAATAAATAGATAATAAATAAATAAATGCTACATTGGAAAAGCCTTTTGTAGCAAGAGAAATGCTTTACTGAAAAACATAGGAAAAGAAAGAAACAATTGCACCCAATGGGCACAGATTTAGTGTCCGTCACTGGTACATTGGTAGTGCTGTAGATGTTTTCCAAGTGCAAACTAGTACCTTTTGTTCTACGCTTTCATTCATGTACTAACATGAACATTATTGGAAAGTTTTCCAGGTGAGAAACGCACCTACCAGTTCCTGCCCGTTGCCTCTACCAAACTCATGTGAATGGATCCCAGGCAGTTCAACAGGTAATTTCAGATTTCTTTTGTACATCAACTCCTTCTATTAACATGTATTCCTTTACCAGGGTAGCCTTTATGCTGCTGCTCAATCGTATAGTCACTTCCGACTCTTCGTGACTTCATGGACCAGTCCACGCCAGAGCTCCCTGTCGGCCGTCGCTGCCCCGAGTTCCTTCAAGATCAAGCCAGTCACTTCACGGATACCGTCCATTCATCTCGGCCTTGGTCGGCCTCTCTTCCTTTTTCCTTCCATTTTTCCCAGCATTGTGACCTTTTCCAAGCTTTCCTGTCTTCTCATGATATGGTCCAAATACTTCAACTTTGCCTCTATAGACTAGTCTAATTAACCCAGGGGCCCGTTCAGACAGTACCTTTATCCCAGGAGCTCCCCCAGCAACCAGGAGGGTGGCCAGATGCCGTTCCCTGTAAACCCGGAAGCAACTGCTACAAAAGGCAAAAAACACGAGACTTCCATGTGTGGGAATAGCACGGTTTTTCGCCAAATATCCAGATCTTTACATGTCTGTATGTCCCTACAATCAGAAATCACAGGGTTTTTTTTTTATCTGACTTTGTTCCCGGGTTTTAGATGCTTGTTCCTAATTGGTTGGTTCCTAAAAAGAAGGTGACACTTAAGTAAAAAGCTTTGTCCTGGGAAGAGGAACTTTGTCCTTCACCAGTTTAATGAAGTTTGTGGCAGAAAAATGAAGTTCATGGGGTGCAAAAAGTACTTTCATATTAAGTAGTACACTATTAACACAGGAACAGACACTGTATATCTGCATCCCGCCTTTTAAAAATAAACCAGAAAGGTTTCCAGCAGAAGTCCCACTTCGGAGCCTTTAAATCTTGGAACAAAGCAGCAAGTCTGGATAACAGAGACAGAAATCCCAGGACTAACAGGTCTGTATGTGGACCTCTTCTGAAGTCCTGGGATGTTTTTGCCCTTGTTTAAAACCCGTGATTTAGTGCTGTCTGGAAGCGCACCAGATTGTACAGTAGAGTAGAAGGACACTGTTAAAGCTTTTTTTTTTTTTGGTCAGGTCACTCTAGACCTGTAATGTGCTCATGAAAGTGAGAAAA